>NC_041384.1:504496867-504505345 GCF_002162155.2 Triticum dicoccoides
TGCGCCGCCGCGCCCGCCATCGACGTCTGACGCCGCTGCCTCGCTCCGGCGCCGCCCCGCCGCACCGCTCCCGCCGGCCGACGCCGCGGCTCCGTCCGCGCCCCCCTCCACCGGCCGGATCCAGCGACCCGGCCCTCTCCGGCGTTCCCCACGCTCTGGCCGACTCCTCCTCCGGTGAACCCAGCCGGCGAACCTCGGTTCGCGTGCCGCCCCAATCCGGATCTGGGAGGTTGACTTTTCCCCCTCGAGATTTCACTAAGTTCCCGAAATTTCCTAGTTCATGTGCTCCTGTTCATCACATCGTAACTCCTCATCCGTAGCTCCGTTTTGGGCATATAGCATATCAAACTGTTCGCCTCAGAGAGTACATCATTTCGTTCCATTGCATTATTTTCATTTGAGTTCATCTTGATGCCCGAAATGCTGTTAGAATAGTGCTACTTGAGATAATTGTCAGATCTGCTACTCCATTTAGATATTTGTCATTTTTTGCCATGATTATTGTGTGCATGATATGCCCCTGAGCCCTACATATGTTTTGTTAAGGGTTTTGTCATCTTTCCAGAGGTGCAACCCATGTATTTTTGTGATGTGTGTGGTGACTAGCACAAGCTTGCAAAGTGAGGCACTTGGTAATGCTGATTTCAAGGACTTAGCATTTCCACTAAGTCCTTGACCTGTTTATTTCATATGGCCATATGTTCATGTTGTTTCCTAGTGATCCGTGCCTCTTTTGAGGATGATCAGTAAGGATGTTTTGTTAATCTTGTAGTGCTATATCCATCCATGTCTTTGTTTTCAATTATGAAGCACCCTAGCTTGAGTCAATCGAGCTCTACTTTTGCTACTTCGTGAATCTTGGCAGATTGTCTACTTGTTAGCAATTTTGCCGAGGATGTTGTAGTTGATCCGTGCATGCTATGCTATTGTTCTTGCCATGTCTAGCTGGTCAAATCTTCCATATGCATCCCGCATCGCATCCCGCATAGCATTCCATGTTTGCATCATATTGTTTGATCCTTGCACGTGGTTGATTGTGTCCTTGTTGCTTGTTTGTCCTGTTTGGGTAGAGCCGGGAGACGAGTTCGCTAACGAGGAGCCCGTTGAGTTTGCTTTCGAGGATCCAGTCAACTCTGACAACTTTGCAGGCAAGATGATCATACCCTCGAAATCACTACTATCTTTGCTTTGCTAGATGCTCGCTCTTTTGCTATGCCAATGCTACGATGCCTACCACTTGATTTCAAGCCTCCCAAATTGCCATGTCAAACCTCTAACCCACCTTGTCCTAGCAAACCATTGATTGGCTATGTTACCACTTTGCTCAGCCCCCCTTATAGCGTTGCTAGTTGCAGGTGAAGATTGGAGGCCGTTCCTTGTTGGAACATTTATTTACTTGTTGGGATATCATTATATTGCCATGTTATCTTTATGCATCTATATACTTGGTAAAGGGTGGAAGGCTCGGCCTCTCGCCTAGTGTTTTGTTCCACTCTTGCCGCCCTAGTTTCCGTCATATCGGTGTTATGTTCCCGGATTTTGCGTTCCTTACGCGGTTGGGTTATAATGGGAACCCCTTGATAGTTCGCTTGATTAAAGCTTTTCCAGTGATGCCCAACCTTGGTTTTACCATTTGCCACCTAGCCTCTTTTTCCCTTGGGATTCCGGATCCTGAGGGTCATCTTATTCAAACCCCCCGGGCCAATGCTCCTCTGAGTGTTGGTCCAACCTAGAGCCCCTTGCAGTGCCACCTCGAGGAAAGTCGAGGGCTGGTTTTAGTTGTACAGATTGCTTATCCGATTGTGCCCTGAGAACGAGATATGTGCAGCCCCTATCGGGATTTGTCGGCACATTCGGGCGGTGTTGCTAGATTTGTTTTAACCTGTCGAAGTGTCTTGAAGAACCGAGATACCGAGTCTGATTGGAACGTCTCGGGAGGAGGTCTATTCCTTCGTTGACCGTGAGAGCTTGTCATGGGCTAAGTTGGGACTCCCCTGCAGGGATTTGAATTTTCGAAAGCCGTGCCCGTGGTTATGGGCAGATGAGAATTTGTTAATGTCCGATTGTAGATAACTTGAACCTTAACTTAATTAAAATGAATAAACCGTGTGAGTTACCGTGATGGTCTCTTCTTGGCGGAGTCCGGGAAGGGAACACGGTGTTGGAGTAATGCTTGCCGCAGGTTTGCCCTCTTTAGTTATGCGTTCGCGCTTTGCCTCCTCTTCTCGCTCTCTTTCGCGAATAGGATAGCCACCATATATGCTAGTTGCTTGCTGCAGCTCCACATATTTACCTTGCCATACCTATTAAGCTTAAATAGTCTTGATCGCGAGGGTGCGAGATTGCTGAGTCCCTGTGGCTCACAGATTACTATTACACCAGATGCAGGGCCTGATGATTCCGCTCCAGGTGACGCGCTCGAGCTCAAGTGGGAGTTCGACGAGGACTCTCAACGTTACTATGTGTCTTTCCCTGATGATCAGTAGTGGTGCCTAGTTGGGGGTGATCGGGACCGTGTCGCATGTTGGGTTATCTTTTATTTTGGCGCCGTAGTCGGGCCATGAGTGTTTGGATGATGTAATGTTATTTATGTGCTTGATTGACGTGGCGAGTGTAAGCCAACTATGTTATCTCCCCTTTTATTATCTATATTACATGGGATGTTGTGAAGATTGCCTAACTTGCGACATATGCCTTCAATGCGATTATGCCTCTAAGTCGTGCCTTGACACGTGGGAGATATAGTCGCATCGAGGGTGTTACAAGTTGGTAATCAGAGCCTTCCCCGACCTTAGGAGCCCCATTGCTTGATCGTTTTTAGCAGCCGAGTTGTGTCTAGAAAAATGTTTTGAGTCATCTAGGAATTATATATCGGAGAGTTTAGGAATTCTTTTTACTTCCCAGTCTCCTCATCGCTCTGGTAAGGCATCCTGACGTAGAGTTTTGACTCTTCTCTTCTCAAATTTCACTAATTTTTCTTAGGATCACGCGGGTATCTTGGAATCGTTCCGATGGTTTTATGACGAGAACATTGTCTTGGTGCCTCCTGTCAGGGGTTTTGTGGAAGTGTCCCGGGGAGTTGAGCTCTGAGGTGTTGTCATCATAATTTTATCGTTGCAATTCTGGAATACCTGAGTTTAGTACGCCGACATCGAAAATCTCTTTTATGCAGTTCGTTGGTGAGATAACCTCGACGCCACCCAGTACTGGGGCGGGAGTTCGGGAGTATCGCCGTAACTTGTATAACGGATGCTTTTCGAAGGTTGAGGTAGATGGTTTCCGAAGTTTTTCTCGGTTATGTGTTGAAGGATGGATACAGCTGGATGTAGGATTTGCTAGATTTGGGTGAGATATTATGCTTCCCCTGTGTCCCCAACACCTGATTGCATAACCGGAAAGGTTCGGGAGTTTCATAGGTGGGAATTCTCGTAGCTCTAGTTCTTCTTCCACGGATATTTGGTTTGAGATTGGGATTTCTTACTGAGTATTCGTTCTTGATCCGTACCTTGTTGATTTATTTCTCTACCTAAATTCTAAGTTGCTTCTCAATTTATGGATATGAGACCATTTCAAGAGGAATGCATTCGTTCATTTTGTTCGGATGTGAAGACTATATGTTGCAATTTTCATTCCGTTGGATTCAACTTCAATATTTGTCTATCAATGTGCTAATGGATGTCAACCTCTTCAGGATGGCTCCTCCAACGCGCACGACTCCGAATCCTGATCCGCCACCACCTCCACCTCCTCCGGAGGCATGGCAAGCTGTGATGGCCGCAACCAATGCAAACACACAGTTGATCATGCAAATTCTCCAAGAGCGAAATCAAGGCAACCAAGGGAACCAAGGCAACAATCAGAATCACTTTGCTACACTCAACCAGTTCCTTGCTAACGGGCCAAAGACTTTAAGCAATTGTGTTGAGGCAACCGATGCTGACGATTGGTTCGTGGATCTGTGCAAGCATTTCGAGTGCAGTAACGTCAGGCCTGAGGACTTTGTCAAGTTCGCTTCCTTCCAACTCAAAGATCAAGCCGCAGAATGGTTCCAGCAGTACAAGGATTCCCGAGGTGGACGTGTGATCACTTGGGATGAATTCCATCAAGATTTCAGAGCTCACCATATCCCTCAGAGTGTGGTTGAAAGCAAGCGTGAGGAATTCCGCAACCTGAAGCAAGGCTCTTTGTCTGTCTATGACTACAACAAGTTGTTCCAGAAGCTCGCCCGCTTTGCCAAGCAGGACGTCCCTGATGAGAAGAACATGATATACCAGTTCAGGGGTGGTCTTAGAGAAGAAATTCAGCTAGCTCTTGTTCTCTTTGAGCCCTTGAGGTATGATGAGTTCTACAACATGGCATTGAAGCAAGAGGCCGCTCAACTGAGGTGTGATGCTTCCAAGAAGCGAGTCAGAGATGCTACTCCTTCTTCCTCTACTCAAGTGGCCAAGCAGCAGAAGTATTGGCTTCCTCCTCCTCCGTTCCTTCAGCCGTATCAGCAGAAGAGCAAAGGTGGCAGTGGATCTTCCCACCCACCCAACCCTGGCTTTCAGAACAAGACTTCGTCTCAAACTCCAAGATCGAGTGCTCCGTATCACCGTCCGCTTTCAGAGGTCACGTGCAACAAGTGCCAACAGAAGGGTCACTATGCCAACAAGTGTCTCAATCAGAGGCGTCTTCCTCCTCCTCCTCCTGTGAGATCGGCAAGTACAACTGTGGTCAAGCATAACCCCAAGTACGCCAAAGTCAATATGGTGAATGCAACTCAGGCAGAGGGTTCATCAGATGTCATCATGGGTAACCTTCCTGTTAACGATGTTCCCGCAAAAGTTCTTTTTGACACTGGTGCATCACATTGTTTCATATCGAGACCTTTTGCATCTAAGCATGGTTGGTTTTCTCAAGTCATGCATAAACCGTTAGCAGTTGTCTCTCCGAGTAGATGTTTGCTCGCTAACTACGAGGTTCCAGATATTTCTATCTCGATGGGTGATTTCAAGTTTCTGGCTTCTCCAATGATCCTTGGTAACTCGGATATTGATCTTATTCTCGGAATGGATTGGCTTTCTAAGCACAAGGCTCAGCTTGATTGTGCAGCCAGGCAGATTCAATTGACTCATTCGTCTGAGGAAGTAATTGTCTTTGCCACTCGTGATAATACCATCCGTCTGTTTTCTCTCAATGAGAAGGGTGAACTGGATGCTATCTCGCAGATTCCAGTCGTTTGCGAATATCAAGACGTCTTTCCAGAAGAGCTTCCAGGAATGCCTCCACACCGGCCAGTTGAATTCGTTATTGATCTTGAGCCTGGCACGGAACCCGTGTGCAAGCGTCCTTACAAGCTCGGACCTGAAGAGTTGAAGGAGCTGAAGAAGCAACTCGATATTCAAGAGAGAATGGGTCTCATCCGGCCTAGTTCTTCTCCGTGGGGTTGTGGTGTTGTTTTTGTGAAGAAGAAGGATGGAACAGACCGACTTTGTGTTGATTACCGTCCATTGAACAAGAAGACCATCAAGAACAAATACCCACTTCCCAACATCAATGAGCTGTTCGAACAACTCAAAGGTGCCCAAGTATTCTCCAAGCTTGATCTCCGTATGGGTTATCATCAGATTCGAATCCGTGAGCAAGATATTCTCAAGACGGCTTTCAGGACAAGCTATGGTTCTTATGAATACACTGTCATGTCTTTTGGCCTCGTCAATGCTCCTCCTACTTTCTCTCGCATGATGAACTTCATCTTCAATGCCTACACCAATGACTTCGTTTTGGTCTATCTCGACGACATTCTGGTTTTCTCGAAGAACAAGGAAGATCATGCCAAGCACTTGCGTTTGGTGCTCGATAAGCTGAGGGAACATAAGTTCTACGCCAAGTTCTCCAAGTGCGAATTTTGGCTCGATGAGGTTCTTTATCTTGGTCATATCATCTCTGCCAAGGGCATTGCGGTGAATCCTGAGAAGGTGTCTGCAATTGTGAATTGGGAACCTCCTCAGAACATGAAGCAACTCCGTAGCTTCCTCGGTCTCGCAAGCTATTGCCGAAGATTCATTGAAAACTTTTCCAAGATCGCGAAGCCTCTCTCAAATCTTCTCCAGAAGCACGTCAAGTACGTTTGGTCTCCGGAGTGTGACATTGCTTTCAACACTTTGAAAGAGAAATTGATCACTGCTCCAGTTCTGACTCCGCCTGATGAATCCAAACCGTATGAGGTCTTTTGCGATGCCTCTCTCCAAGGTCTTGGCGCAGTGTTGATGCAAGAGAAGAAAGTTGTTGCTTATACCTCTCGCTAGTTGAAGCCCAATGAGAATAACTACCCCACCCATGATCTCGAGTTGGCGGCAGTTGTGCATGCTCTTTTGACTTGGAGACATCTCTTATTGGGAAGAAAGGTGGACATCTTCACTGATCACAAGAGTCTCAAGTACATCTTCACTCAGCCTAATCTCAACCTCAGGCAGACTCGATGGGTCGAAATGATTCAAGAGTATAATCCGAGTATCGAGTATACTCTAGGCAAGGCCAATGTGATTGCTGACGCATTGAGCAGGAAGGCTTATTGCAACAGTCTAATTCTCAAGCCTTATCAACCTGAGCTTTGTGAAGCTTTTCGCAAACTTAATCTGCAAGTTGTTCCTCAAGGTTTCCTCGCCAACCTTCAAGTCTCTCCTACCCTGGAAGACCAGATTCTCTAAGCTCAGCTTCTTGATGCTATGGTGAAAAAGGTGAAGATTGGGATTGCCAAGAGTCAACCCAAGTACAAGTGCTACCGCCTTGATGACAAGGACACTCTCTTCTTTGAGGATCGTATTGTTGTACCCAAAGGTGACCTCCATAAAGTGATCATGAATGAGGCACACAATTCTCTCCTCTCCATCCACCCTGGGAGCACGAAGATGTATCAGGACCTCAAGCAGGCTTATTGGTGGACTAGAATGAAGCGCGAGATTGCTCAATTCGTGAATGAATGTGATGTCTGCAGAAGAGTGAAGGCAGAACATCAAAGGCCAGCTGGTCTCCTCCAACCTCTTGCCATTCCAGAATGGAAGTTTGACCACATTGAAATGGACTTCGTGACTGGGTTTCCAAAGTCCAAGCGTGGCAATGATGCTATATTCGTTGTCATCGACAAACTCACCAAAGTGGCTCACTTTCTGCCTATCAAAGAGTCAATCACTGAAGCTCAATTGGCGGAACTCTATACCTCTCGAATTGTCTCTCTGCACGGTATTCCACAAGTGATCTCTTTAGACTGTGGAAGAATCTTTACCTCCATGTTTTGGGATTCTTTTCAGAAGGCCATGGGCACCAACATCCGCTTCAGCACAACTTTCCATCCTCAAACTAGCGGTCAAGTCGAGCGTGTCAACCAGATTCTTGAAGATATGCTCAGGGCTTGTGTGATATCCTTCGGCATGAAGTGGGATGATTGTCTTCCTTATGCTGAATTCTCCTACAACAACAGTTTTCAAGCAAGTTCGGGCAAGGCCCCATTTGAAATTCTGTATGGCAGGAAGTGCCGTACCCCTCTCAACTGGTCCGAAACCGGTGAACGTCAGCTTTTGGGTAATGACTTAATCACAGAGGCAGAGGAAATGTGCAAAGTCATTCAAGATAACCTCAAAGCAGCCCAATCCCGCCAGAAGAGCTACTATGATAGTAAGCACCGTGATTTGGCTTTCAAGATCGGAGATCATGTTTACCTCCGCGTCTCTCCTATGAAAGGTACTCGTCGCTTCGGTATCAAAGGGAAGCTTGCCCCCGGATATGATTTACCCAATATGTATTCCAACTCTTGCCATTTCCGGCCTTAAGTTATTTTATTTTTCTCGGGTTCGGGTTTTTGTCTCCGTGTGTTGTTATCGTTGTCATGCATCTCATATCATGTCATCATGTGCATTGCATTTGCATACGTGTTCATCTCATGCATTCGAACATTTTCCCCGTTGTCCGTTTTGTATTCCGGCGCTTCGTTCTCCTCCGGTGGTCATTTCTACCTTTCTTTCGTGTGTGGGGATTAAACATTTCCGGATTGGACCGAGACTTGCCAAGCGGCCTTGGTTTACTACCGGTAGACCGCCTGTCAAGTTTCGTATCATTTGGACTTCGTTTGATACTCCAACGGTTAACCGAGGGACCAAAAAGGCCTCATGTGTGTTGCAGCCCAACACCCTTCCAATTTGGCCCAAAACCCACCAAAACCCTATCCATCATCTAGAGCGTTCGATCACGATCGCGTGGCCAAAAACCGCTCCTCATTTGGACTCTCCTAGCTCTTCCTATGCCTATATATAGAACCCCCCTCCTCAAATTCCGGTTCAAGCCACCCCTAACCCTAGATCCACTGCTCCTCGCCGCACCGGACACGTTCGGCCCGGCCGGACAGCGTCCGCCGCCGCCTCCGGCCAACCGGGGCGCGCCACGCGGCAAGCCTGCGCCCCACTTCCCCGCCGACAGCCGCGGCCCGCCGAAGCCCGCAGC
>NC_041384.1:504505728-504568596 GCF_002162155.2 Triticum dicoccoides
GCCGCCACACCCGCCATCGACGCCCGACGCCGCCGCCTCGCTCCGGCGCCGCACCGCCGTGCCGCTCCCGCCGGCCGACGCCGCGGCTCCGTCCGCGCCCCCCTCCGTCGGCCGGATCCGGCGACCCGGCCCTCTCCGGCGTTCCCCACGCTCCGGCCGACTCCTCCTCCGGCGAACCCAGCCGGCGAACCTCGGTTCACGCGCCGCCCCGATCCGGATCTGGGAGGTTGACTTTTTCCCCTTGAGATTTCACTAATTCCCTGAAATTTCCTAGTTCATATGCTCCTGTTCATCACATCGTAACTCCTCATCCGTAGCTCCGTTTTGGGCATCTAGCATATCAAAATGTTCGCCTCAGAGAGTACATCATTTCATTCCATTGCATCATTTTCATTTGAGTTCATCTTGATGCCCGAAATGCTGTTAGAATAGTGCTACTTGAGATAATTGTCAGATCTGCTACTCCATTTAGATATTTGTCATTTTTGCCATGATTATTGTGTGCATGATATGCCCCTGAGCCCTACATATGTTTTGTTAAGGGTTTTGTCATCTTTCCAGAGGTGCAACCCATGTATTTTTGTGATGTGTGTGGTGACTAGCACAAGCTTGCAAAGTGAGGCACTTGGTAATGCTGATTTCAGGGACTTAGCATTTCCACTAAGTCCTTGCCCTGTTTATTTCATATGGCCATATGTTCATGTTGTTTCCTAGTGACCCATGCCTCTTTTGAGGATGATCAGTAAGGATGTTTTATTAATCATGTTGTTTCCTAGTCTTTGTTTTCAATTATGGAGCACCCTAGCTTGAGTCAATCGAGCTCTACTTTTGCTACTTTGTGAATCTTGGCAGATTGTCTACTTGTTAGCGATTTTGCCGAGGATGTTGTAGTTGATCCGTGCATGCTATGCTATTATTCTTGCCATGTGTAGCTTGCATTTTGTGTATTCTTGATGGGTGTATGCTTAGCTTGTCATGACCTGCTCCGTAGTGAGTGCATCGAGCTCGTAAACATGCGTACTTGATATCTGTTTCAGCATGCTCCAGTTTTCACTAAGTCTGAGAACTGATTATGTTTTTGCCATGCTCACATGCTTGCAATTGTATTTTCTGATCCCTTTTGGCTCAAGGTCACTAGGGGACTTTTGTTAAGCTCTTTGAGTAGCTCCATGCCATGCTTTACTTTGCCATGTTCAGGTCCTGTAGCATATAGTTTTCATGCTTCGAAGAGTGCTATCTGATCTGAAATTCCAGACAAGTGTTAATTTCACTAAGTCTGAGATCTGTTTACCATATGCATTTTGCCATGCTTGTTTGAACCTGTTAATGGATGAATTGGCCATAGCTCAGTGCTAGACTTTTGTTAAGCATCATGAATGCATCCCTGCCATGTATTTTGTTGCCATGTTTGGGTGCTGTAGCATGTTCATCTTGTTGCATTTAGATGGCTACTTGCTGTAAATTGCAGACCGGTGTCATATTTGAATCGCTTGCCATTTCCAAACCGAAACTCCGATTCCGGCGTTCTTTATATTGTTTTCAAGCGATTTCATCTCATCTTTCCAGTGGCACACTTAGATTTCCAAGTTGAGGCTAGGTTCATGCATTCCTTTTCAAATCTTGCATATGCATCCCGCATCGCATCCCGCATAGCATTCCATGTTTGCATCATATTGTTTGATCCTTGCACGTGGTTGATTGTGTCCTTGTTGCTTGTTTGTCCTGTTTGGGTAGAGCCGGGAGATGAGTTCGCTAACGAGGAGCCTATTGAGTTTGCTTTCGAGGATCCAGTCAACTCTGACAACTTTGCAGGCAAGATGATCATACCCTCGAAATCACTACTATCTTTGCTTTGCTAGATGCTCGCTCTTTTGCTATGCCAATGCTACGATGCCTACCACTTGATTTCAAGCCTCCCAAATTGCCATGTCAAACCTCTAACCCACCTTGTCCTAGCAAACCGTTGATTGGCTATGTTACCGCTTTGCTCAGCCCCCCTTATAGCGTTGCTAGTTGCAGGTGAAGGTTGGAGGCCGTTCCTTGTTGGAACATTTATTTACTTGTTGGGATATCATTATATTGTCATGTTATCTTTATGCATCTATATACTTGGTAAAGGGTGGAAGGCTCGGCCTCTCGCCTAGTGTTTTGTTCCACTCTTGCCGCCCTAGTTTCCGTCATATCGGTGTTATGTTCCCGGATTTTGCGTTCCTTACGCGGTTGGGTTATAATGGGAACCCCTTGATAGTTCGCTTGATTAAAGCTTTTCCAGCGATGCCCAACCTTGGTTTTACCATTTGCCACCTAGCCTCTTTTTCCCTAGGGTTTCCAGAGCCCGAGGGTCATCTTATTTAAACCCCCCCGAGCCAGTGCTCCTCTGAGTGTTGGTCCAACCTAGAGCCCCTTGCAGCGCCACCTCGGGGAAACTCGAGGGCTGGTTTTAGTTGTACGGATTGCTTATCCGATTGTGCCCTGAGAACGAGATATGTGCAGCTCCTATCGGGATTTGTCGGCACATTCGGGTGGTGTTGCTGGATTTGTTTTAACCTGTCGAAGTGTCTTGAAGAACCGAGATACCGAGTCTGATCGGAACGTCTCGGGAGGAGGTCTATTCCTTCGTTGACCGTGAGAGCTTGTCATGGGCTAAGTTGGGACTCCCCTGCAGGGATTTGAATTTTCAAAAGTCGTGCCCGCGGTTATGGGCATATGGGAATTTGTTAATGTCCGGTTGTAGATAACTTGAACCTTAACTTAATTAAAATGAATCAACCGTGTGAGTTACCGTGATGGTCTCTTCTCGTCGGAGTTCGGGAAGTGAACACGGTGTTGGAGTAATGCTTGCCGCAGGTTTGCCCTCTTTAGTTATGCGTTCGCGCTTTGCCTCCTCTTCTCGCTCTCTTTCGCGAACAGGATAGCCACCATATATGCTAGTTGCTTGCTGCAGCTCCACATATTTACCTTGCCATACCTATTAAGCTTAAATAGTCTTGATCGCGAGGGTGCGAGATTGCTGAGTCCCTGTGGCTCACAGATTACTATTACACCAGATGCAGGGCCTGATGATTCCGCTCCAGGTGACACGCTCAAGCTCAAGTGGGAGTTCGACGAGGACTCTCAATGTTACTATGTGTCTTTCCCTGATGATCAGTAGTGGTGCCCAGTTGGGGGTGATCGGGACCGTGTCGCATATTGGGTTATCTTTTATTTTGGCGCCGTAGTCGGGCCATGAGTGTTTGGATGATGTAATGTTATTTATGTACTTGATTGACGTGGCGAGTGTAAGCCAACTATGTTATCTCGCCTTTTATTATCTATATTACATGGGATGTTGTGAAGATTGCCTAACTTGCGACATATGCCTTCAATGCGATTATGCCTCTAAGTCGTGCCTCGACACGTGGGAGATATAGTCGCATCGAGGGTGTTACAATTTCATACTGAATTGATTTGCTGGTTCAGAGCAGAAATGTAGCGCCTATTCTTCATCAGACCAAGGATATCCATGTTCGCAGTGATGGAAGAGGTGAAATCAATACAACCGAAATTGAGCATCCAATCATTGAATCCTGTCCTGCACCTCCAATGTAGGTCCGCCCTGCCAATAAATTCACATGCAAACCACTAGTATTAGTATCTAATGACAGTACAAAAAGAGTAGCAAGATAGTAGCAAACCATGTACCTTCGTAATGAACAGCTCATAGTGCCACCAATTGGATATAAAGGTTTGAAAAAACATGCTCCTAATGTTGAACCAGTTGGACTTTTTGTGCAGTTCCACTAAAATCGAGCATCCCTGTTTGCATAGATATTGAAAGTGTGATTACTCTAAAAGTGGCACTAGTTGAAGCATAGACTCACAAATATAAGCATTCCAATTTCATAATGGGAAAAGGTAGCAAGACTGTTTCTAACCACCTGTTTGAAGGAATAATTAAAGCAACATCGGCTGATGTCAGGAAGGCATACATAGTTTTTTCTGAAAAACTGAGCCATTCCTGACCTTTCCTCTTCTTTTAAGCAAATTTTGTGCAGTTCTACTAAAATAAAATGCCATCACCGCCTTGACAATTCAGTGACACTGTACAAAAGGAAATGACTTAACATTACATCATGATGTCAGGTATGTAGTCGACAGGCATTAGAGACAAACATACAGACCTCCTCCGATAACATAATGAACAATAATTTTAACAAAGGTGTGACTAGCTTTACCGGGATAATTTGAGTGAACTCTACACCCTTTGTTCCTTAATATAAGACGTTTTCGCGGTTCAATTTAAAGTACCCAAACGTCTAGTATTTAGAAAAACAGGTACTAGTTTTCTTGAGCACATATCTGGGAAAGCTTGCCACACTTTATTTATGTCCATACGCTAATGCAACACCATTCGAATACTACAAGTATACACTAATCCAGTGGCTAGTGCAACAGTGGAGTAGTTAGTTTATTACAGGGTACAATACAATGGTTTTACTGAACAGATTTCAATAAACTCTAGCACTGGAAGGTTTCTATAAGAATTAACAATACAAAATGTAAAGGTAACAAGTTTCAGCATTGGTATACTAGCTCTGCATGAGCATTAAACCAAACACAAAAGTCTGAAGGTAACTAGCATCATTAACTAATGACAGTATAAAAAATTGCAAAACATGTACCTCCAAGGTAAATATCATTTCGAACTCGAGGGGACCTTAAAATTTGCTATCCCAATCTTGATAATTGATCAAACATAAAAACTTGATCGAACGAATCAAGAAAACAGCCAGAGGAGGAGGTGCCCACTCTTGACCTTTCCTCTTGTCTTCATAATTGTATGTGCAGTTTAACCAAAATTAAATGACATCAGCTCCTTGGCATTTTGGTGACACTGTACAAAAAAATTAACTTATCTCATGAAAGTGAGGTATGTAATCTATAAGCATTAACAGTGCAAAAATCTGAAGGTAGTAACAAGTTTCATCGTTGGTATACTGGCTGTGCAACAGCATTAGAATGCCTTAGACTGTTGGCGTTGCTTAAATTTATCGGTGGCATTAGACTGAGAGCAGCATTAGTTAAATGTGGCATCACTTTAGCAGTAGCATTGCTTGACTTGACTGCTGGCGTTATACTAACAACAAAAAAAGTGGCAATAAGAGCATGGGAGGCCCATTCGGACAGTGGGCGCACCAGTACGATGTACCTCCACGGATGCAGAATGGTGAGGGAGGTATGGTTGCCCAGAGAAACAAATATCCACGCATCATATGTGGATTACGTCCCATTTGTGCTCTCTTTAGCCACCTTTTTCCTATGCGAGGACAACAAACCGATCAACCTGGTCATTCTCTATTGCGTTGTCATGCCTTTGTACCCTTCTTCAACCAAGAGACACGAGACTCGTTCCTTAGCTACTGATTTTACCCTTTTCAACCTAGATGCGGGTTCGATGCCTACTCTCTTGGACAGTACAGTCTCCCTTCCTTTCCTTATTCAACCCAGACATGGATTAGTCTGCATGAAGTAGGGTTTCCTTTAATAGTCCAAATTATGGTTTTCGTTTGCGTGGCCAGTAAAGCAGAGGATAGCAAATTGGGAAGATGGTGGAGTGGAAAAAGATCCACATGCAACGACGTGGCAGATGGGGCAATAGAACAAGGTTATGGTTCGAAAAGAGGTAGCATACCTGAGGGTCGGTGGGAAGTGGTTTCGCTCGTGGTCGTCGTCCTCCGCACACACTACGGCAGTGAGCTTGGGGACGGAGGCTATCCCGCGCGGGCGCTAGGTCTGAGAGGACAGCCTTGTCGTCAGTGCGTGACCTCGCTTGCTCGCCGAACACGAGTGCGTCAACGCTGCACGCCCTTTTCTTCTCCGGCGGATCTGTGACCACCGGTGAGGAGGGAGAGAGGGGCCGTCTTTTTAGATCTGGAGAGAGGGTGGTAGTGTGAGAAGCAATTGTGCAACCCTTAGCAAGAAGGCGCTCAAGCTCCAGCCTATATATCTTTTTTATACTACTAGTACTGGAGGTGGAGTAGTGGTAGAGTAGTGGTAGAGTAGTTTATATTTTCTCTGCGTACAGTACCAGTTAGTCGTGCTTCAAAACTGATTGGCATGCCATTAAAAAAATAAAGGTCGATAACTAATGCGGCACCTTGGGCCAATGCGGCTAGATCGCATTTTGCATGAGAAATTACACACCATGTTTCGTTGACATGTGGTCCCGTTCCAACATATCAGTGAGACGACGGCGAGTAGTAGGAGTATTTCCGAATGGACGTGTAGGCCGGGGCGCCTCTTCGTGAACTGTGGCAAACTCGCAACCGTCCATCGACTCTTCGCCTTTCCCTCTCGATTTGAAACTGTTGTCGCATGCTCTTCCTCTCCGTCCTCCATTTTCCTTCAGCCCTTCACCCTTTCTTCTGCCACTGTTTGATCGTCTTCTCCATGGAGGGAACAGGCCGGAAACGACCCCGTTATTCTTGCCCCGATCTGAAAGATTACGTGGTGGAGGAACTCATTGATCGGTGCGACATCATCACCTCGGCTAGCATGTCACGTTTGTTCAAGCCCATTCTCGACTAAACTAATAACATCATTACAAAGAACCCAAGAGTCAAGGAGCAGTTTGATCTCCCCTATCTTCTTCGCCGTGACCCTGATGATGACTGGCGCCGGCACGACGGAGGCCTCTCCCTGTGCAAGTTGATGCTGCTTGATAATGATACGTATGATGTTAATATTCCATCGCTTGAGGGCAAGGCTTGGGCGGGTGCAAATGGAGATTGGGTTGTTTACATTGGGTCCAACTGCGAGTGGGAACTTGTGAATGTGTACACTCGTCACCGGGTTCCACTTCCAAAAATCTCAGCACACTGCCCATAGGTTGAGCACACCGGTAATGTACGCACATTCAAATACGATCATGGTGACTGTATTCTATGGAAGATAGCAATTTGTCGAGATCCCAACCGCTCTTGGAATTACAGCGACTATGATGTTGTTGCTATCTTCGACAAGCTTGTTGCCTTCCTTGATGGTTTCACTCGATGGATATTGCTCAAAAACCAGTTTCTGTACACGGATGAGTACTGTGATGCAATTCAATACGAGCGCCTTGTGTTTGCTTCCACCACTCATGGCACTGTTTTTGCATGGCATCCTAGTAGTTTCGGTACGTTTGTCTTCCACCGTAATTATAATTGTTTCATCCACATGCATGCGGGTTAGCAAGTTTCCCTTTACTAATTAACCTTCTTCTTGTGTTTCCAAGGTCCTGTGAACATCCCACCACCTATACTTGAAAAATTTTATAACCAAGGGGGAGATGACGATGGTGATGATCACGAGCATGAGGACGAGCAGCGCCCATATACTCTGTGGTGCCTGGCAACTAATTCTGATAGATCACCTCTTCTTGTGTGTATACAGCCCACTGATGATGTTACTGGTAAGGAAGCAGGTGTCTCCCATGGTCGCACTCTCCGGACCTATTCCAACACCCGTTGCATGGTATTCGAGATGGATACTAGTGCGCTAGCGCCAACTCCTTGTCCCTGGTACAGAATTGATAGTCTTGGAGAAAACTCGCTCTTCCTTGGACAAAACTATCCGATGATGGTGAAAGATGATCCAACTATTTTTGACACATTTATGAGAAGCAACTGTGTCTATACCTCGGACATTTGTGTGGTTCCCTACCTTGGTAGGGATATAGTAGGCTGCTTCAGCCTGGATGATCAGTCCTGCATTGGTTTCCGGATCGACAATCGATGGCCCGTCCCAGAGAATCACTTGTGGTTCAAAGCAAGCGTTTCCAACGCCAAGGAATGGTTGAGTTGAAGTTCATTTCATTGCTTGTTATTTGTTGTGTGGTGAAAACTTTAGTATTTATAATGTATCCTCGTTGTCGATGTGGGTTGATGACCTGTTGTATGTAATAAAATGATACGCGTGTGATAAACTTACTAAATTTATGAATGGATTTCGAGTCGCTTCTCTAAGTGAGTGGTGCGATGAGGCAAAAAATATTTTTCGAATACATAATTGTACGTGCATTGCAACAGGTTATCGGATGAGGCCAATCAACAATAGTAGTACACTATTTGTACTAGCTTCAGATGCTTCGCGCGTCGGGCGGGTGTTTTTACTGTAGCCATATGATAATGTGTTCGCTGTACGTAACCAGCACCTCGAATCCTCGATACTAGTACTATATAGTAGGAGTAAGTAGTAGGGAGTAGTAGGCTGGCATGGGCCAGAACAAGCATTCATGTCCAGGAGTATGACACACGCCACCACCACGACATCCATCTGACACCATATTATTTTTTGGAGTCCGTGCTAGAGCAATCTCTTCAACCTCGTCGTTTCTCTAACTTCAGCCATCACGCGGTGGGCGAGGTGGGGGTTTGCCGATAGTCGGTTTCCTTAACTGCGGTCCCACTTGTAAGGCCAAGTCCAACGCACGACCCCAAACGCACCTCCATTTTGCACGGACTCCAACGATAATTTTGACTAGAAAAGCAAGACCAAAGAAAACAAGAACCGCAAGAATACATTTTACTACTCCTGTAAGTTGGATTAGTGCCTTCTTGATGCATTCATTGTTGATCTGAGGAGGCTCGATATTGCATGCTTCTTTCTTCTTCGAGTGTAAAGAAGTAGATGTTGCTTACTCGCATCTAGTCTCATGTCTAGCCTCTATTCTAGTAGGAGTATCAACAAGTGCACTAATCTCATCCGATAGCAGAACCGAAGATTTGGTCGGGTTCTTCCTCCTTTTGCCGACATGTGGGACATCCAACATCTAGGTCGTGTCATGAAAGAAAATAGAGTGGTAGTTGAAGCCAAGAGATGTGCATCGTGGGTTAAACTGTAAATATAATCTTACTACTCTTGAGTAACTCCAAAAGCGGCCACCGAAGATCTTTATTGGATTTGTTTTTCATCACCAGCAAGTCGAGGTGAAAGATGTGCAGGTTCAGTGGGTCCTCTTGTGTTTTCACTGACATGTGGGGCCGCATGTGAGCAAACAGATGATGGGCTCCGCGCGTCCGTTGGCTGGCTGACAAGAGAGATAGAGGAGGGCTGAGCACGGACTGCAGGAAATTTGTTCTACGTACCTCGATATAGTGGGGTGGCATGGGCCATAACTCAGTAGCATTCACGTCTAGCAGTACGACACACGCCACCCACACGAGTCCCATTCGACACCAATTTTCTTGGAGTCCGTGCTACAACCATCTCTTCTCCCTCCTGTTTTCTCAACCATCACGCAGTGGGCGGGGTGGGGGTTTGCCGATAGTCGGTTTGCTCAACTGCGGTCCCACTTGTAAGTGAAAATGCAACACCGCACGCATTCCTGCTTGAGCGGCGTGCCGGACCAACCGTGTGGGGGTGCGACGCGAACACGGAAGGCTTTTCCTTTTGAACTTGTAACTTGTAAAATTTGGTTCTGCTCCGTGGCGCGACCGATAGATAGAAAATAACGATTTTGCCTAGAGTAATGAGAAGTTTGGTTCTGGCGCCGTTCATGCATGGAGTACGTACGAAAATTATGAAGTTGATGCAAAAGGTAAGATAATTACTGTAGTATCATATACTACTACATGGATTTGACGGAAAGATAAAAATACATACGGATCCATCAACGTTCAACGACATCCTCATGCCCTAGTGTGCCGGGTCACCAACCGACGTGTGAGGAGCAGCGGCATTGGCGGCGAGTTCAACATGCTTCTGAACAGTGCCGTCCAAGGTTGCCCTGCACTCCAAGAAGGCCAGCGTCCTATCGTCCTCCTCTTGCATGTAGTAGTCCTTGTGGATGATTTGTGCATAGACGTGGGTGATTATGTCGATGGTGTCTTGCTGTGCCAGGCGCTGCGCGGCGAGCGCGACCTTGAGGTGGACATTCTTTGGCGTGACGGCGGGCAGTCGCAGGGCTACCAGTGCGTCGAAGAGGTTGTTACCATAGTGGCCGTTGAGGGTGGCGGGCATCGCAGAGCCTGGGCGGGTCGGCTGGAGGCTTACGTCAAAGTTGTCCGCAAGCTTCTTGACGACGGTGAACTTGTCGAGGAAACCGACGAGGACCTCATCAAACAAGGAGACGAAGCTGTTGTCCAAGCGGCCCCTCGCCCTGGTGGCCTCAAGCAATACTACCTGGAGACATTCCTCGGTGCCGGTGGACATGGTAGTACTCCTAAATCCAGACAGTGGTGCTACTAGTACTAGTAGTAGTACTACCAATGTAGTAGTGGAGTACTAGCACTGTACTACCCGTTGGTCAAATTATTACGTGCTGCTCCTCACAGTGAAGTGACAAGACCCTGCGCCGGAGATGACACCTGAGTATAGTCGCCATTTTCGGCATACCATAGTCAGCCTCACCGTCTGCAGTCACTACCATAATGGCTGTAGAGCTAGCCTGCTTACAACTAGCCCTGTTCGACATAATTTCCCGTGCGTAGATGCCCGTGCATTGCATGGAACACCAAGATTGGGGGTGGACGGCTCCGGCAGCGGCCATCGCGCCAAATTTTTCCATGGCCTTCTACTCCTAGATGTGTACACGTGTGCTGGTGTGTGTTGTGCGCTGGGTGTGCGCGAGTGCGTCCTTCTGTGCATGCCGCCGCGCAGTGGTGAATTGTGCACGAGTGCATCCTTCGCGCGCAAGAAGTTTGTCCTCAATGCGCCCTCAATTTACTAGCGTGTGGGGTGCTACCCCGAGTGGTTTCAACTTTGTTTACTTCACCATGTGTCAGATGGGCCTCTAGTTTACTTATTTTCACCCACTGCCACATGGGCCAGCACACGAAGATACAGAACACGAGCTGACAAGGCAACATGTGGATTGGTTTACCGGTCAACTAAACAATATACAGAGCTATACGCTGACAGAATGAGCGTATAATCGGTCGGTATAGAGAGTTCGAGTGGGAGGGGAGGCCCGTGAGAGATAGCAGAGAGAGAGAGAAAGAGCTACTCCCTCCGTTCGATAATGTAGTTCCAACATTTTTTAAGTCAAACTTTTGAAACTTTGACCAAGTTTATAAAGAAATTACTTATATCTACAATATCAAAGATAAATGATAGTATGAAGTAAGTACATGTTGTGATGAATCTAATGATCATTCCAGATGTAAATGTTTTTCTCCACATATACCTGGTCAAACATTTCTGAGGTTTGACTTTTCAAAACATCCATATGCTTATGGACGTGACAGAGTCCCTAACAAGAGAGAGAGAGAGAGAGTGAGTGAAAAAAGTGTGTGTGCGTGTGTGAAAGAGACATGGACAACACATGATAAAAGTAGAGAAAAAGCGTGTGTGTCTTATGCAAACATATCACACATGCATCTTCGACAACGGAGGCAAGGTGAGGAGATAGTGTTTGGTTGTTTGGAACCAAGAGAGCAAGACCCCTAAGCTAGCACGTGGCCAAGAGGGGTCTGACAAACAAGTGAAAGAGGTTGAGAGAGACGTACGGAGAAAATGCAGACATGGGGAGGAGAGAGTGTATGTTTGTCATAGAGAGATCCCCTGGAGATCGTGATGGGACTATATGGGTGGGAGATCGAGTGACAAGGTGTGTGCGCGATAGAATATGCCCCGAGAGATATCGAGATAGACGTATGGATGGAAGGAGACAATACGTGTGTTCCTGTTGGCTAGTAAGAGATAATCATACTTAGGAGGGGGGGTGCTTGCGCCTATGATGGATTGAGGGATTATGGTACTTGGGGGGTGCGTGTCACATGGAGAGAGAACAAGGGCAGAGAGTGTTGGATGGGTCTATATGTATAGTGCGAGCGAGACATGTGTATGTGTGAACCAGGGAGATATAAGGCCAGTTTGGCTTGCGTCCTGAGCATCTTTTGCCTGGCCTGGGGTTGTGGCTGGATTTCATGCACGCTTGTTTGGTTGCTACCCTGTGAAAAAGAAAGCCCGCCTGGCCTGGGTTCCCTTGCACTTTAATTAGCCTGGCTGAACTCCAGACACTGCAAGTAGCCTGGCCCAGGCGACCGATTTCGAACGCCTGGTCGTGCCTGGTTGTATGGCCACGAGGCTAATAGCAACATGGATGGATATTAGCATTAAATAATTGATGCATGGATTGATTGATGGGATGTTGATGCTTTGCCTGGCCCAAGCATGAACCAAACGCTTCAGCACCACACAAGCATGGCCAGGCATAAATATTTTACATCTCACGTCCACACCAGGCAGTACCGGCCATCAAGGCATGAGGGTCAGGTCATGAACCAAACTGACCAATAAAGTTTGAGAGAGATTGAGGAGCCCCGATAAGGCTGAGTGGTGCGTCAGATAGCTGAGAGGGGGAAAGAGATATTCCATCCACTCGATAATGCAGTGCATGTAATTTTTTAGAAGTCAAACTTTGGAAACTTTGATCAGGTTTACGCAAATGTTATTTATATTTACAATACCAAAGATACATCATACAAAACTACATCTCATGGTGAATCTAATGGCATATGTTTGCCGTACTAGATGTAATTCTTTTTCTCCACGTACATGGTCAAACTTTGTGATGTTTGACTTTTCAATAAATCTATATGCTATGGACCGAGGTGAGTGCCTCAGTCGAGACAGATCAAGTGCGTGTGAAGGAGAATGAGTAAGTGTGCAAAAAGAGTATGTGTGTGAAAGAGAAAGTGACAATAAACGATAAATTAGAGAGCGAGAGTGTGTTTTTTCATTTCTTATGCGAACATATCACGCATGCATCTCCGAGATGGAAAAGCGAGGCGAGGAGATACACGAAGATAGCTAGTGTGTGATTGTTTGCAACGGAGAGAGACACCCCTGTAGCACATTTCCAATAGAGGTGTGGCCAACAAGGAACAAAGGTCGAGAGGGACACATGGATGGCATGGACGCATGAGGGAGAGAGGGTGTGTTTGTGATAGAGAGATCCCGTCGAGATCGTGAGGGGACTATATGAGTGGGAGATCGAGGGAGTGCGTGCACGATAGAAAGATGCCCCGAGAGAAACCGAGATAGACCATGCACATGTTTGTGATGGAGACTAAGATTAGCAAGTCATATACATGTAGGGGGGATTGCGTGTGCCTACAATTGAGTGAGAGACCATCATACTTGGCTAGCTAGGCATGAGATTGTGTGTGTGCGCGTGTGAGATGGAGAGAGAACGAGGGGGAGAGATAGAGTTTTAGATGGGCCTATCGAGTGCGAGTGAGATATGCATGTGTATGCGTGACCCAGGTGGATGGAGAGTTTGAGAGATGGGGGGAAGAGCTCCGAGACGACATAGTGGTGCGTGAGAGAGTTACAGGCACAGAGCCAAGGAACCTGTGTGCGTACGATGAGTGCACCCAAGATATCTAGCTTGGACTAGCTAGAGTATCATACATAGTGTGCGAGAGAGACCTATAGATGGTGTATATATGCATGCGAACTAGAAAGACCCCCCCACACACACATAGAGAGAGAGAGAGAGAGAGAGATGGAGAGAAAGGGAGAGGGCCGAACAAGGTTTTTGTGTCAGATGCGTGCGACAGAATTGAAGATTGTTGGCGAGAGAGAGAGAGAGAGAGAGAGAGAGAGAGAGAGAGAGAGAGAGAGAGAACAGGAGTCTGGGAGAGGGGGAGGTCGCGTTTTATGCATACTGATATAAACCATGTTTCGATATAAACTTGCATTCAAATATTTAAATTGGAGAACATGTTGTCTGCAATCCACACATGAACGGATACATGCGTATATCAAACAAGTTCATTAATTTGACTTTCAACATGTTCATGGAGTACTATAATACTGTACAACATGCTACTCGATTGAGGTGTTGAATTTTGGATTTAGTTCACTATTTTGACCTACTGAATGAGCTATTTCATTGAATCGAGATATTTCATTTTGGGTTTGATTCGCGTTTTTGAGTGGGTCAACTTTTTGTCATATAGTAAATCGCTAGCAATGAGCATGTAAAAACACATTACTCCTGAGCATCATCTCTCCATCTAAAAAAGAAGTGGGAAGCTAATATTTCAAAATTTGATCCGAATCGACTTGGTAAGGTAGACGTGGACGCTCGTTCTCCCAAAATTTGAATGAACTATTAAACATCCTCTCTGCTCGATGGAATTCGCCCGATCATATAAACGGGAGACGCAAAATTACCGTCCTATGTGGGACACGCATCAATTGGCCCGTTGTACATCGAGGGTAGATTCATAACTTCATCCAAGCGCGCCTTCTCCTCGGCCAAAATGACATGTGCCGAATAATTCATAAACCATGGTCGGCAAAACACGCTCTCCTCGCCCGAAATAGCTCGCGCCCACTATTTCAAAACACGCTCTCTCGCCCGAAATCGCTCGCGCCCACTATAGTTCAAAACATGCCCTCCTCGCCCGAAATCGCTCCCGCCCAGAGAAGCAAAGTTACTCTACTATCCCCGACCCTCAGTACACAGACCCAAGCCGAGAAGCCTATAGGCAAGGGTAGAACTGTAACTCCCCCTCACATTTTAGACAAATGCGTCCGTAAGACATGGTTCCACTCCCCTCCCAATTTCCCCCGCCCGCCCCCATTCATACCTGGTGGGCGCCAAATCACCTTCTCCCTGGGAAGCTCCCTTCTCCCGAGTCGCGAAACCTCAGCCCCACCTCCATGGCGCCCCCACCGCACCAATTTCACAGCCGCCCTCCTCCCTAATGCCGGAGACGCTGTCCATTTGCCGCCGTGCACTGGGCCGTGCGCCTCTTACTTCGTGCTGCTGGTGCTGCCTCGATGACGGCCGCGTGAACCGTACCGGAGCCGATTCACCCCCGCCGTTGTTCACGGCGCCGGAGCGGCTCCAACTTTGGATCCGTCTAGAGTCCTTGCGCTGCTTCGGTGTAGCCATTGACCATCGCGACATCGCTCTTTCCCTGCTGCCGGTTGCCACCGTAACCGCGCCGGCCTCACCGACTCGGCAGATGGACCTGCCTACTTCATCATGCCGCCAGATAGGCTGCACCCTAATCTCAAATCACTTTATTTAGGCGTCAGTTGTCTGAATTTTTATTCTGGGCCAATTGATTTGCAATGGGAAGCAGCACCCCTCGAGGCGGCAGAGCTCCTAGGCTGCCGGTTGGCTGGTGTCTAACGTAAGGATGCGGGGCCGCAAAGTTCGCCACGGAAGCAGCACTTAGATGGCTATCTTTTAGAGTTGCGTGGGTTGAAGGTACTTCCACCGCCGGATCTGGATGACGGGGAGTCTTTGTGGATTGGCCCAGGGGCGGCGCAACCATGGCAGTGCGGTGGGGCGGGGAGCAGGGTTTTGGCCGGGGCCACAGACGGCAGAGGCAGGCTCCTCTGCCATTGGTCGCTGGCTCTTCGGGGAAGATTCCGAACAGTGTCAGCTGGAGGCACAAGACGGCCAGCCATCCGGCGTAGATCGGACAGTACCAAAATAAAATAAAATCGTGTGACCCCAATTTAGTCTTCAGTTAACATAAGTGTGACCACTCTCGTACCTTGCTGTTGATCTCTTAGTGTATTTCTTCAGATCAAAGAGATATGTCGTTCTTAACATTATGCGTTATCTGCATCTTCAGACACACCGTCTTCCGACTCACCGCAGCTGCTCTAACAAGGGAAGCATACACCAGAAGGGAGCTATAGTCCCCACTCAACAATTCCCTGCATCGAATGCACGTGCCCGACATGCACAGCCACAACAACTGCAGGGCCATCCACAAGTCAGCACATGATGCTCACTCCTATGGATGGCAGCCAGATAGGTTGTACCCTCATCTTACTTGTGTGCAACATTTATGGCTTTGTTATTCATCTAAGCATGGAAAATATATCATCACATTTCACTGTATATCCATGCTGATCTCTTACGGGTCTTGTTCAGGAGTTAACGTTGTTCCATAGTTCAGCTAAGATACTTGTTCTTTAGGTAACACTGTTCCATAGTTATCATCCATCCGCCAATGCTATCCCACATGCTGGTGATTATAGTATTATACCACTTCTAGTATTTCCTATGTTGTTCTTTAATACTTTTGTGTGCCATCTAGTTAATCTCGAGTACAAACGATACATATTCTGTAGTTTTCATCTGTGTTCTCCCTTTAGTTTATGAGACCTGTTGCTGCTAGTTAACCCCAGTCCTACTATTTATGTCATCTCCTACAGGCACTCATTACATAAATCTAACTACTAGTTGTCTTCCATGCATGTCAGATATAATTGCACACACTGATATATCCACGAGAACCTCACGGAGCAATGTAAAGGACAATAAACTTGATGTCAATGATACCCAATATGATGGAACATGTAAAGGCAGTTCTTCAGAAGACTTGCAGAAAGATGATGAATCCTCTTCAACCCACAAGGTCCTTGCTCTAACTTGGCCTGTGATATGGGTACCACATGCATATAATGTCCTGGAGTGTATCTACTCTGTTACAATGCCATGTGCTTAGCATGCTGATCATGCATGTAAATATGTCA
Source organism: Triticum dicoccoides (assembly GCF_002162155.2). Lineage (NCBI taxonomy): Eukaryota > Viridiplantae > Streptophyta > Magnoliopsida > Poales > Poaceae > Triticum > Triticum dicoccoides. The sequence continues at coordinate 504,522,205 of NC_041384.1, forward strand.
TGCCTTCCTGTTTTTCAGTACCTATTCCATTCATGATAACATGTTTTCAAATTTAAGTACTGTCATTCTACTCTATCGCAATGCCATCTGCTTAATTTGGACATCATGCTTCTGAATATCTTATGCATTATTATTCATCAGTATGTACTTCATCTGTCTACCATACCATGTTTTTTTACATTGAAGTGCTGTTCTAGTGCTCTGTTGCAATGCCATCTTATTTTCCCAATCATACACGTGTATGTTGCCTTAGTTATTTCTGTATGTATTCCGCTAGCATACAGTTTTACATTCAACTAGTGTTTTTTTGCTGTGTTGTCCTGTTGTATCCCTAGCTCTTACACCATACTCCCTCCGTCCGGATTACATGTTACCGAAATGGATAAAAAAGGATGTATCTAGAATTGAAATACGCCTAGACCCATCCATTTTTTTCCGGATGGAGGGAATACATGTCAATATGTCATGCCTTTCTATTCTTCAGTACTTATTCCATCTCTCTACTGCCGCATGTTTTATAATTAAAGCACCATTCTTCTATACAAGGCATGCAAGGGGAAGATGACTATGTTAGAATCTGAAGGGTTACAAACAAGGCCTTTGCAAAAGATCCAAACGCCAGGAGATAATAAACCAACCCTAGTTTTTAAAGATACTGCTCCAGCACAGAGAAACCCAACTCCTACTGATAATAAGCAGATTCCAGTGGCCAAAGAACTAGTCGGCTCCAGCCCAGCAAAAATATGTCAACTCAACTCTAAGAAGCGTGTGCATATCCTTGCATCATGAAATTTTATAGCATGCTGATCATATTTTCTACATGTTTCTTACCCATCTCTCTTTTAGAAAATAAGCGTGTGCGGGAATTCTCTGTGCTCCAGTGCTGATGCAAGTACCTGTTGTATATCACTATATTTTTACATCAGCATGTATTTTGTTAATCGGCCTGAATCTAACCTTTATCTGATCTAAAATTAGTTGTAGCAAAATGTTAAAGGCGCCAATGTTGATTTTTGTAAGGAAAACTGCCTGGTAGTTTTGCGTACTGAGCTGCATGAATGTGCTATCTCATATCACGCACATTACTGAATTGTAGTGCTTCTCTGGTTGCCCATTCATTCATTGTGTCAATGTTGCTTTCGTATTACCTTACCTGGCTGATGATAGTTGTGCCATATTGTGTTAATTTGGTGTAGACTAGTTGCCCAAACGTTCGTTGTGTCAATGCTGCTTTCCTATTATCTGACTTGGCCAATGATAGCAATGCTAGTGTGTTAATTTTGTGCAGGCTGCTGAAGATAAGAAGACAAACTCTGAAAATAGCAAGGCAACCCCATTGTTTCTTTCCAGTAAATCTAGGCCAGGTAATATGGCAATAACTCATGATTAATCTGTTTGGTTCTCGTCCTAATTTATGTTATGATGCAGTGCTCAAGACACTCTCCACTATCAATAATACAAGCCTGCCAAAATCGCCATCTGAATCTGTTCAGTATCCTCTGTCTCGAATGCGACGAAATAAATGTATGTTTGTGAACCAATTAATGGTTGAAGCAATGATGGAAATGGTGGATGAATCAGAGGTGCAGAGTGGTGCGACACAACAACTGATCAATCTTTTCAGAGACAGTGTGGCAAAGCAGCAAGAACTTGCCCACATGCTTATGGGCGTCATCTGTGCTGAGGTTGCAGATTGTGGCGATGTAGATGGTTAGGTTCTGCTCATTTATTTGCACTAGCATCAATCTTTGATTGCCCAATGGATGTAATTTCCTGTAATATATTCTGGATGTGCAACGTTATTCCCTGTATGCCGTACCTTTGCTCGTCGTAATGGGTTCAAATTATCTAATTTGGCCTAAAGACATGAACGAACTTTAGTGGGCCCATTAAGTTAATGGGCCGTTAATAGGCCGAAAGTTAATGGTCGGCCCTCTTACCTCCCGGGTCGTTAATAGGCTGACATCAAAGCGGGCAATAGGTGGCCCCAATTTATTTAACATGTCATTACTAAGTTTGGGCTACATATGGCCCAACTATACCGTAGGCCTTTAGCAGGCCAAAAGAAACAGCGGGCTTGTATTGGACCATGAAGAGCATGGGCCGCTAAGAGGCTGAAAGTTAGGTCGTATTGTAAATGACCCAACTGTGTTGTGGGCCTTTAGCAAGCCGAAAGAGAAACCGGGCTGGTATTGGACCATGAAGGGCATGGGCCGTTAAGAGGCCAAAACTAAGGTCCGACTACAAATGGCCCAACTCATTTATGGTCCGTTAACAGGCCGAAAGGCACACATGGCCGGGAATTGGCCCAACACTTAAATGGGTCGCTAAAAGGCCAAAACTAAGGTTCGACTACAATTGGCCCAACTGATTTATGGGCGGTCAACAGGCTGAAAGTGAAACCGGGCCAGAAATTGGCCCAACACTTAAATGGGCCGCTAAAAGGCCGAAACTCAGGTCCGACTACAAATGGCCCATCAGATTTATGGGCCGTCAACAGGCTGAAACACACACCGGGCCGGAAATTAGCCCAACATTTAAATGGGTCGCTAAAAGGCCGAAAGATGTACATCCTGAAAATTGGCCCATCCATTAAATGGGCCGTTAACAGGCCGAAATCTCATCGGGTCGATATTGAGCCCAAATATATAGCGGGCTGTTAACGGGCTCGAACTGACGATGGGCTGCGATGGTGCCAAATCTTTAACAGGCCGAATTGGCACATCTCGTATGGGCCGTGAGCTTAAATGGACCTGACACAAGTAGGCCTTATATGGGCCAGCCTGCTAATTTTTACTGGGCCGGCCTTTTTCACCCAAATGGGCCACTGTTGGGCCGTGCCACGTGTCGACCTATCATAGGCGCCTCCTGTCCAATGAGTGGATGACATCTGTCCCAACGATGAGCCGACACGTGTTTCCTCTAGCCAATGATGATTTTACATGTGGAAATCCCCATTGGTCGGGGCTGTTAACGGGTTATCGGATCCAAAACCTGAGCCGATAGCTTAACGGCGTTCCGTTACGGTGGATGCCACATGTCGGTCACCCTTGACGAAAGCACTTCTGTGACACGCGATTTATCATCATGGAAGTGGACACTTCCGTGATGATAATTTTGGTAATGTCATGGAACACTTCTACGACAGCACAGGTATGACTATCTTGATTCTGTCATAAATTTGTCATAGATGTACATGCATGACAAAAAAGCGACCTACTGTGACAAACACGTATCATCACGGAAGTGTATTTGTTTTGTAGTGTGACCCCTCAAAGAAGCAACCCAAGCGCCGACGTTAGCGACACCGCTCTAAGTCCCGCCACAGCAAAAGTAGTGATACCGGCACAGGAGATAATAACACTCCGGATAGTGCCAAAGACAACAACAATCCCCTCCAGCACGATGTAGAGCCGGAGGACGAACAAGCTAGCCCTCCAGAGCGGGCAGCAGATGGAGAACCGGAGGAGGACAATTACATGCCTCTCTCTGAAGACGAGGCGAGCCTCGGCGACGAAGAATTTATCGTGCCTGAGGACCCCGTCGAGCAAGAGCGCTTCAAGCTTAGGCTTATGGCCACAGCAAATAGCCTGAAGAAAAAGCAGCAACAGCTTCAAGCTGATCAAGACTTGTTAACAGACAGATGGACCGAAGTCCTTGCGACCGAGGAGTACGAACTCGAGCGCCCCTCCAAGAGTTACCCAAAATGCAGGTTGCTACCTCACCTCGAGGAGGAAGCATTGAAACCTCATTCACCAGTGTACGATGCGGCTGACCGGCCACTACATGGCCGAGTCAGAGAGGCGTTTCAGCTTGAAGTTTAGCCTGCACCCCGCCGCCACTCAATCAAAAATACTAAGGCCCGGGGCAACACAGGGGACCTGCGAGACGTATTGGATAGTAAGGCAAAAATCGCAAGGTCAATATACGGGTCACGGGCACGCGCGCCAACACGGTACGATGATCGTCGCGTCGGATACACCAAGAGTAAATCCGGCCGGGCCGAATACAGCAGACAAGACTCATACGAACTGCGTCGGGATATTGCCCAGCATAGAGGCGCTGCACACCCCCTATGCTTCACTGATGAAGTTATGGATCATGAATTCCAGGAGGGTTTCAAACCCGTAAATATCGAATCATATGATGGTACAACAGATCCCGCCATATGGATTGAGGATTTCCTCCTTCACATCCACATGGCTCGCGGTGATGATCTACACGCCATCAAGTACCTCCCACTAAAACTCAAAGGAACAGCTCGACATTGGCTGAATAGCTTGCCAGCAGACTCCGTCGGCAGTTGGGAGGATCTGGAAGACGCATTCCTTAATAACTTCCAGGGCACTTATGTCACTACTAAAAAATACACTTCCGTGATGATACGTGTTTGTCACAGTAGGTCGCGTTTTTGTCATACATGTACATCCATGACAAATTTATGACAGAATCAAGATAGTCATACCTGTGCTGTCGTGGAAGTGTTCCATGACATTACCAAAATTATCATCACGGAAGTGTCCACTTCCATGATGATAAATCGCGCGTCACAGAAGTGCTTTCGTCAAGGGTGATCGACATGTGGCATCCACCATAACGGAACGCCGTTAAGCTATCGGTCGGGTTTTGGACTCGATAACCCATTAACAGCCCCGACCAATGGGAAATTTCCACGTGTAAAATTCTTATTGGCCGGACGAAACACGTGTTAGCTCGTCAGTGGGTCAGATAGGCGCCTATGATATGTCGACACGTGCCATGGCCCACCACTGGCCCATTTAGCTTACAAAGCCGGCCTGTTTGACTTGGTCAAAAGTTAACGGGCTGGCCCATGAAAAGCCTGCTAATGGTCTCTTTGCAAATAGCCCATTTTACGACCCGTTGACTCACGGCCCATTAGGCCCTAAAGGAAATCGGCCCAACAACGTCATGTGGGCCGTCGAATATAACACCAGCCCATTTCACTTTCGGCCCATGTATGGTCCGCGACGTCTTTCGGCCCATATGAGGCCTTCATATATTTCGGCCCTTTACAGGCCCACGGTGACTCTAGCCCATAATGAACAGTAATTTTCTTTATACCCGTTAATGGCTCGTGATTTATATGGGCCGTTTCCAGCCCGTGTTAGCTTTCGGCCTATTGACGGCCCATACGTTCTTGGGCTCCTTTTCGGCCCTAGATTACTTCCGGCCCATTACTGGCCTGTTCCCGTAATGGGCCAAATTCGGCCCATGGCAAGAGTCGGCCCGTTACTGGCCTGCACCCCTAATGGTCCAAATTTGGCCCATGGAAAGAGTCGGCCCGTTAGTGGCCTGTTACCCTAATGGGCCAAATTCGGCCCATGGCAAGAGTTGGCCCGTTTCTGGCCTGTTAACCCATTGCGCCGTTTCTAGCCCGTCCTATATTCTGGCCCATTAACGACCCGTTATGCCTGTGACAGAATTAAGCCTCTACTGTCCTACGGCCTATTAACGGCCTGTTACCGTGCTGGGACGATACCAATTACGCCCGATTACGGCCCATGTAGACCCATTTATCCGATGGCCCGAGGCCCACCGATTACAGGCCCATTTATCGACGGCCCGTAGGAGACCCATGGATCCTACAGCCCGTATATGGCCCATGGTAGTTGCGGCCACTAGCAAACCAGGGAAAAAGAAGACTAGGAAATAAATAAGGCCGAAACTAACGCTAGGCTATTAAGGCGATTGCATAGATTACATCCACTCGGCATCAAAGATCGCCACCAGTGCAAATATAGGGAACACCCTACACTATACAAAAATGGCTTGCTGTTTTCTTCAGCCGGTAGCTGCACGTTAAGAATAAATTTTGTATCGCACCAAAACAAATTACAACTATATAACAACAGGAAGTTTGGCATAAAACTTAACAGTCTAGCAGATAAATGCACCACCAGAAGTTCAGAAGCTCAGTTCATTTGACCTGACTGTTACGTTTTCATGCTGTATTGTCCAATGGAGCACCATAACCCTTGCCTTCATTTCCCCTAGGCTCCTGAACAACATAGCAAATGTTTGATAGTCTGGTTTCAAACCATGCATATCTTGACGACATTGAGCAATGTTTGTCCTTGTTTCACAAAGGGTCTCTGTTAGGGAATGGACGTGTGTCTGGAGCGCAGATATGACATTGCTTTGAGCTTGCATATCTTGATCATGAGGCAGTTTGGACGATATTGCCTTAACAACCAACCTAGTATTATGCAGGAACATGCTTTTGGCACTGTTAGTGGACAGGTACTGACCCACTGTAGCAAGAGCTGACATTGCAGTTATAGTTGCCTCGCCACCTTCAGAAGGTGGCGGTTCCACCATTTTTTCAATAGCTCGCTGAAAAGTTGAGGTTTTACATTATAACAGAAGATATTAAGGAGGCAGCAAAACCAAACAAAATAGCTTTGGTCTATATACAGAACTTATTCTGGTGAACCCATGTAAAATATTAGTTGTATTTTATTGCAAAGTACATAATAAAACCAGGTTCCAAACATATGACCATGTACCATCGCTAATGCATTGTCTATGTCTTCACATTGTATTGAGGGCTAAGGATAAAGAGACAAAGTTTATAATACGGTAAACATAGTATGACATCATTCATATCACAAAACAACTGAGAACAGACAAATAGGCAATTGTAACAATGTGTGGGCAAGTCCAGCACGGAACTAGATTACAGGTCAAGATCAAAGGAACATCACTCCTGTCGGCGTTCTGGGAACGGGGGTCCCTAGACTGGCCTGCCTGCAGCCTGCGGCGTGGCTCAAAGGGGGCCCAGCACGGCCCATCTTCATCAACACAAGACTCAAGACCCTCGCGAGGGGCCAAGCCCCGCGGGGCGGACGACGTGGAGCTTCCTCAGGCGCGGCCTCGTCAGGCTAGCTCACAAGGAGGCGGAGAAATTAAGGCGGGGTACCTCGCGAGGTGCCCGTTACGCAAGCCGTGACGACTCAGGGCGCCAGGCGGGTGCCAGCCCGCGCAACGTCCTCCTTTCCTCTTTGGTGCAAAGGGAGCAAGCGCAGCCACGGAGTACCGAGGCATCAGGTGAAGGTTGCCATTCCGATGCAACGAGACCAAGACCAGGAGGACTACGAGACGGAGGTCACCGTGGAGCCCAAGATGGTGTCATCACTAGAGCTTTGCGTAGGCGAAGACTGCTTTTGTCAGGATAGCTGATACTTGCTGCCCCCCTTCAAATTAGCCCGCCATTGTTGGCTCCCTTCCCGCTCGATATTTGGGAAGAGGACCAAGGCCTCTATAAATAGGACTAGCCACCACAGTGTAGAGGGGAGATCGAAATCAGAGGATCGATCAATCAACCCGGGGGGGGGCGAGTGAGAGTAAGGCTGAGAGAAAGAGAGAGAAAGGGCGACTGAACTCCTCCTAGCAGTTCATCGCCCCAGCCAAGAGCAGACCCTCGCGAGGCTGTTCTTCCTTGTATTGTTCATCATCATCAGCCCCAAGAGGCAATCCACCCACCACACACTGGAGTAGGGTATTACACCACAACGGTGGCCCGAACCAGTATAAACCTTGTGTCTCTTGTGCAGTTCTTTCAGTAGTCTAGATCTTTGCAAGACGGTGAGGTAGAAGGCGTAATCTTCGCGCGCACCCCAGAGTTCGAACCTTAAGGGTCTGCCGGAACCCGAAATCCGACATTTGGTGCGCCAGGTAGGGGCCAAAGGGGACCTCCTGAGCATCGCGACTCAGGGGCTCTTACCGGACCCCGGGTCGCTCACCTCCTGGCCTTGACCACGGCATCACGACCTGGCATACCAGCAACGGCTGACGCCGCCTTGGGACTGGGACCTGTCGACATAGAGCACCAAGCCCTCGCGAGGTTCAAAAGGGAGAACTGAGCTAAGACGGAATCAGCAACTCGCACAGCTCTACAGCAAGGGTTATGTATTAACAAACAGGATTACAGGCACCTTACAAGCCCCCATGGGGCGCATTTTGATTCCTCCCAGGGAACGGACCCTAAGGGATGCTAACTACACGCGCTCTTGCCAAAGATGCCATCATCAACAGTGGGCCGTCAAGTGCCGGCGCCAACCCCATCCAGATCAGAGTCGGCGACAGCCAGACGAGCCCTCCCTACTCCAGGAGCGGCGCCGGCTCGGCGGCTCGTAGCTGTCATCACTCGTCTCCGGAGTCGCGAAGATCTCGCTGGAGTCGATGGATCCTCCGGCGCCTCCGTCGCCTGCCGAGCCGCCAAGGGAGCGATCGACGGGCCTAGCCCTCACCATGGCGAGGTCCTGGCCACCGCTCCTGGGGCAACACTCCAGTCGGCGCCCGTTCGCGTCGAAGACCTTGAAGAACATCACCGAAGCGCCATCGTACTCCAAGTGGACCACGAAGACGCCCCTCACCCTGCAAACCTGGGCGATCTCTCTCCAGCCACGAGTCATGTAGACCTCGCTCGTGGCAACGACCGTGACCTCTGCCTCGGTCACGAGGGTGCTGCAGCCGGCGTGCTGGAGCCAGAGCTCCAGGGGTCCCCCGGCGGGATGATGGAGGCGAAGAAGGGAGGCAGGCAGATCCAAGACTGGAGAGGAATGGCGACGTGGAGCACGAACTCTTAGGAGGAGCCCTCGGCATGGACCCAGGAGGAACAACCCACACCTTCGTGACCCATCGGCGTCGATGACGGTGCTGACCGCGGGGATCGGCATCGACCCCTTCGAGGCCCTCGACGTGGGCATACAAGGGAAGCGGGAACCCCGGCGGAGCCCGCTCGCACCGAGGCCTCAACACCACCTGACGGTCCTCCTCATCCCGGCCGCAAAGGGCGAGTCGTTTCTTCGGCGGGAGCGGGTCTGGTCCCTCTCGAGGGGCCTTTCCCTTCTCCGCTGCAGAGAACCGACGAATCGGAGCCATCGCGGCAAGACGGAGCAAGGATCGGGAAGAAGGAGAAGCAAGGAGTGATGGACTGGAAGGGCACGCGCTTGGGCAAGGGGACCTCCTGAGGGCTCGTGAGGATCGGCTTCCGCAGCCCACCGAGTCTGCTGCACCAACACCCCTTCACCCTCGACACCCTCAGGTGACATCTTACAAGTTTCATTTCCAGCTGGGAGCGCCCTCCCAGGGCTGCATCGTTCCCAGGCCGCGTGGGTCCGTCCCTGCGGTATGTATCCCTTTTATTTCATGTCGTTAGCCTGCTTTGATGGGGGCGCCCCTCGGGCTGCATCATCCCCAAGTCGCTCGGGCCAGGCCCAGCGGCATGTATATCCCTTGCGTTTATTCCCGGTTATGCATTCGCCCATCATGCTTGATTACTTGATGCCTGTCCACGGTACCTCTTCTTCTCCATGTCGACCACTTGCACGTTAAAGGGGGGTGCCTGAGCATCGCGATTCAGGGCTCTTACTGGTTCTCGAGCCCTCACCCTCTGTCCATGTCCACGGCATCGCGACCTGGCATACCAGCGACGGCTGAGACAAGCTCGAGGGCCGGGACCCGAGGACGTAGAGTGCCGGCATCTAACCAAATTTGCAGGAACACAACACAGGATAAGGCCCAGTGCCAGGCGCAACCCGCCCAGAGGCAGGGCCCCGTGAGTCCCGCGCTGGCTCATGGGTGCCCAGATACACCTCACCTAGCCCTACCGTGCCGGCCACGTGTCAGGACGGGGCTGTACACGCCCCGGGGGCTCCTCCCAGAGGGGAGCACCCTCCCACGTACCAGTGGAAGCACCATGCTCTGCGCAGGATGACGACACTGCCGAGGAGCGTCTATGCCTGTACACATGCGGAAGCGCTATGCTCCGCGCTGGTGATAAACAACTGAGGGTGGCCCTCGGGCCGCATCAACCTCAGGGAGCCCAAAGCTCAGTGTCTAGCCTCATCGCAACGCCTCCCCTCGGGAGCGCCGCGCGAGGGGGCTGGGCACGGGGGCTGCGCCTGGGTCACGCCCAGACGTACGCCACCCAGCCAGGCCCCTCGGGCCTGGTTCGTCGCGCGTCTCTCCCCAAGCGGAGCCAAGGTATGAAGGCCATTTGAGCGTCAAGGGGGACCCCTGAGCATCACAACTCAGGGGCCTAACTGGTCCCGTAGCCCCTCACTCCTTAGTTCCAAAAGGCTAATGCTGGGTGAGGCACGCGCGGGGCCGGGCTCTGCAGACGTAGAACGGTGGTCCCACTTGTATCTCGCCTCATCACTACCTGTTTGCGCATCAAGGGGGACTCCTGAGCATCGCGACTCAGGAGCCTAACTAGCTCCATAGCCCCTCACTCCTTTGGTCCCGTCCTGGTTTCCGGTCGGGGCCAATGCTGAGTGAGGCACGCGCGGAGTCGGGCTCTGCAGACATAAAACGGAAGATCCACCTACATCACAGCTCCCTACTTGTTGTTCGTGCACCAAGGGGGACTCTTGAGCATCGTGACTCAGGAGCCTAACTGACTCCGTAGCCCCTCACTCCTTTGGTCCCGTCCTGGTTTCCGGTCGGGGCTAATGCTGGGTGAGGTACGCGCGGGGCCGGGCTCTGCCGGCGTAGAACACAAGCAAGTAGGGAAGAAAAGCATAAAATTCAAGGAATTTATAAGCAAATATTACAGTCCATACTGTCGTCTCGGTACCAAACGCGAGTTTAAACGCCTCCCCGAGGCATGATGCGTGTGCAGGAATTAAACGCAGGACAGGAGCAGTAGCGGAGTCACTTGGCGGCGGTGGAGCAGCGCGGGTGGCCCCGCCTCATCGAGCAGCAGGACCGGCAGCACCCTGCTTTGACTTGGTACTGAAGACCCGGAACTTCCCCAGCAGAGCCTCCGCGCAACCCTTCATGGCCGCGGCAGCGGCGGCAGCACCCTCGCCGCTTACTGGCTCCAACAGGCTGTCGAGGTCGGCGCTAGGGTCACGAAGGTAGATGTGGGTGAAGACCCGCGTCAGCACAGCAGAAGATAGGACACGCGCCTCGGCCTCGGTCGTGGGGCCAAGGCCAAGGGTGACATCCTCAAGAGCACGAACCAGGAAGGGAAGCAGCTTGGCGGGGCCGTCCTCGGCGCCGGCCAGCGGGCTCTCCAGGCCACTGTCGTAGACCATCTTCAGCGAAGCACGAAGCACGAGCCTTCTTCTCCATGTCTGCGAAGGCCACGCGATCCTCGGCAAGGACCTGGGCCTTGCTGTCCAGCTCGACCTTCGTCGCCTCCAACTCCTTCCCCAGCGCACCCAGGCGGTCGCGGCGCTTCTTGAGCTTGGCCTCCCGGCCCTCGATGGCCACCTCGCGAGCCTTCATGCCTTCTTCTTGCTCCTCGCGAAGACGAACCTCTTTCGCGAGCTGGTCCTGCAGGCCTTGCAGCTCGTCCTCCAGCGCCTTGCAACGATCGCGGACTTCAACCACCTCCCCCAGGGCTGCGTCACGAGCAGCCTTCGTCTCAAGGAAGGCCCGCCTCTCCTCGTCGCAGGTCGTCGAGGCTTGAACCAGCGCCGCCCGAATCGAGGCGTCGGAGCGAATCCATCCCGAAGCCAGCTCCAAGCGCCCGGCCACCAGGCGAGGGTCGGCGCCAAGAAGATCCTGCTGCAGCCGGTCCAGTCCAGCAACAGCACGCTCCAAGACGGCAGGAGGAGTTGGAGAAACAACAGTCCGCGGAACGGGGGAAGAAGGCGGCGACGGCAAGACCACAACATCCTGAGGTGGAGCCTGCTGCGCCCCAGCAGCTGTGGTGGTGGCAGTGGGCAAAGGCACCACAGGAGTCACTTGGGCCATGGGGGCTGAGCTCGCCCCAGCCAGCTCGGCCAGGCCTCGCGAGGACGACCGGGCAGGAGAAGCCCACGCGCCGCGGTCACCCTCCTCCGCAGGCGGAGGCGTTGCCGCGGATGGAGCCTCAGGAGCCCCCTTCGGCTTCTTCGTCGCGGGCGCCAGCCTATTGAAGAGATGCGAATGTCAAGCCTCGACAACGGAACAAGAAATAAAGACAAGGGTCAAGCACTTATGGGTCATCGCCAGTGAGCTCGGGCAGCCTCCGGCCAAACTTGAAGCCTGACAGCCGGCTGGAAGGGTCAACCTCGGAAGCAGAAGGCGTGTCTGCGGACTGCCTCGGGGCAGGGGCAGACCCGCGGGAGATCAGCCCAATCCTGTCCTTCTTTGGGATCAGGGGCAAGCTCCCGCCGACCTGCTCGTCTCCATCCTCGTCATCGTCGCTCGAAGAAAGGCGGAGACTGCGGGGCCTGCGCCGGGGGAGGGGAGCCCTTGACTCTCCGTCGGTCGCCTCAGAGTCAGGCCCCTTTTCCCGCTCCTCTTCATCCTCCTTGCTGGAGTCGCCGGAGGGCACGTCCACCAGCCCCTCGGAAGCCGCCACGGGCATGAGCCCGTGCCCGTTAAAAGCAGGCATGGACTCCACCACCTGCTCCCAGTCGTCGCGAAGGAACAAGGGCTTGGGAGCGCCCTCCACCCTTGCCACCTCGCCCCCGACCAGAGATTGGAAGACCGCGGCCAAATCTTCGCCGCCCAAGGCCGCGGGGCTCGGATGAGGCCTCCACATCGGAGGTGAGTACTGCCGGAGTGGAGCCAGCTGGTGCTCTAGAAACTCCCTCAGCAGCAATGCACCGGTTAACTTTGCCGCCGCCGTGCTGACCGGCCTCAGGTCCGCGTCCATCTTCTCCAACACCAGTTTCGCACGGGGGTCTGTCCGGCACCAGTCGCTGGAGCTCACGGGCTGCTCCGCGGGCAAGATCAGCCTAGGGTGGATGCGCCCGACATCTACCAAGACCCACTTGCTCCTGAAGCCCTCAATCCTCTTCCTGGGATTCGAGATGGCAATGGTGCCGCCATACGCGACAAAGCTTGCGCACGCGGAAGGAGAACCGCGAGAGACCCAGAGGGAGAAGTAGTGGCGTAGCAAGGCCACTGAGGGCTGCACCCCTACGTGAGCCTCGCAGTAATAAGCAAAGATCGCCAGGAGAAGGACGGAGTTGGGGTGGAGATGCAGAGCCTGCAAGTTGTAATGGCGGAGGACAGAGAAGAAAAACTCAGAGAAGGGAGGCACCAGGCCCGCGGCAATGGAGCTTACAAAGAGAGGATAAAAGGTGCTCCCTCGGCCCTCAGGGGTGGCGGAGCCAGCCTTGAACACCTGCGCCCCATTAATGCCCTGCGCCGCCGCCATCCGGCACAGCCGGGCAAGGCCCGCCTTGGAAACGCTCGGCAAGTCCAGGGCAGGCGAGTACCAAGCTTCGGCCGGAGACTGACGAGGCGCCATGGCTTCCTAGGTCACGCTGCCGGAGTAGATCTAGAAATTTGGAGGAAGAAAGGGGAGGCGCAAGAAAGGGGATCTGAGCAGCAACCGGAGAAAGCAAAAGGCAAAGTCTGGGTAGATGCCGCTCCATTATCAACCTACGCGGTTGCTGAAGCACTGGCGTCCAATCAACCGCCACGCGGTGCCCAAGGCCGTAGGCTGTTAGGGCCCGCGGTGCTTCGCCCTTGCCCTTTCGCCTCTCAGCACGGCCAAGTCCGGGCGCGCCTTGGGCCCGGGGGCTACTGTCGGCGTTCTGGGAACGGGGGTCCCCAGACTTGCCTGCCTGTGGCCTGCGGCGTGGCTCAAAGGGGGCCCAGCACGGCCCATCTTCATCAACACAAGACTCAAGACCCTCGCGAGGGGCCAAGCCTCGCGGTGCGGACGACGTGGAGCTTCCTCAGGCGCGGCCTCGTCAGGCTGGCTCACGAGGAGGCGGAGAAATCAAGGCGGGTACCTCGCGAGGTGCCCGTGACGCAAGCCGTGACGACTCAGGGTGCCAGGCGGGTGCCAGCCCGCGCAGCGTCCTCCTTTCCTCTTTGGTGCAAAGGGAGCAAGCGCAGCCGCGGAGTACCGAGGCATCAGGCAAAGGTTGCCATTTCGGTGCAACGAGACCAAGACCAGGAGGACTACGAGATGGAGGTCACCGTGGAGCCCAAGACGGCGTCATCACCAGAGCTTTGCGCAGGCGAAGACTGCTTTTGTCAGGATAGCTGATACTTGCTGTCCCCCTTCAAATTAGCCCGCCATTGTTGGCTCCCTTCCCGCTCGATATTTGGGAAGAGGACCAGGGCCTCTATAAATAGGACTAGCCACCACAGTGTAGAGGGGAGATCGAAATCAGGGGATCGATCAATCAACCCGGGGGGGGGCGAGTGAGAGTAAGGCTGAGAGAAAGAGAGAGAAAGGGCGACTGAACTCCTCCTAGCAGTTCATCGCCCCAGCCAAGAGCAGACCCTTGCGAGGCTGTTCTTCCTTGTATTGTTCATCATCATCAGCCCCAAGAGGCAATCCACCCACCACACACTGGAGTAGGGTATTACACCACAACGGTGGCCCGAACCAGTATAAACCTTGTGTCTCTTGTGCAGTTCTTTCAGTAGTCTAGATCTTTGCGAGACGGTGAGGTAGAAGCCGTAATCTTCGCGCGCACCCCAGAGTTCGAACCTTAAGGGTCTGCCGGAACCCGAAATCTGACATTTAGGCAGGGGAGGGGAGCCAAATGTTGGATTTCGGGTTCCGGCAGACCCTTAAGGTTCAAACTCTGGGGTGCGCGCGAAGATTACGCCTTCTACCTCTCCGTCTCGCAAAGATCTAGACTACTGAAAGAACTGCACAAGAGACACAAGGTTTATACTGGTTCGGGCCACCGTTGTGGTGTAATACCCTACTCGAGTGTGTGGTGGGTGGATTGCCTCTTGGGGCTGATGATGATGAACAATACAAGGAAGAACAGCCTCGCGAGGGTCTGCTCTTGGCTGGGGCAGTGAACTGTTAGGAGGAGTTCAGTCACCCTTCTCTCTCTCTCTCTCTCTCTCACTCACTGCCTTACTCTCACTCGCCGGCCGTGGTTGATTGATCGATCCCCTGATTTTGATCCGATCCCCCCTACACTGTGGTGGCTAGTCCTATTTATAGAGGCCCCGATCCTCTTCCCAAATATCGAGCGGGAAAGGAGCCAACAATGGCGGGCTAATTTGAAGGGGGACAACAAGTATCAGCTATCTTGACAAAAGCAGTCTTCGCCTGCGCAAAGCTCTGGTGATGACGCCTCTTGGGCTCCACAGTGACCTCCGTCTCGTAGTCCTCCTGGTCTTGGTCTCATTGCATCGAAATGGCAACCTTTTCCTGATGGCTCGGTACTCCGCGGCTGCGCTTGCTCCCTTTGCACGAAAGAGGAAATGAGGACGCTGCGCGGGCTGGCACCCGCCTGGCACCTTTGATCGTCATGGCTTGCGTCACGGGCACCTCGCGAGTTACCCCACCTTGATTTCTCCGCCTCCTCGTGAGCCAGCCTGACGAGGCCACGCCCGAGGAAGCTCCACGTCGTTCGCCCCGCGAGGCTTGGCCCCTCGCGAGGGTCTTGAGTCTTGTGTTGATGAAGATGGGCCGTGCTGGGCCCCCTTTGAGCCACGCCGCAGGCCGCAGGCAGGCAAGTCTGGGGACCCCCGTTCCCAGAACG
Source organism: Triticum dicoccoides (assembly GCF_002162155.2). NCBI lineage: Eukaryota > Viridiplantae > Streptophyta > Magnoliopsida > Poales > Poaceae > Triticum > Triticum dicoccoides. Next base: position 504,537,636 of record NC_041384.1, read on the forward strand.
CCGACAGTAGACCCGGGCCCAAGGCGCGCCCGGACTTGGCCGTGCTGAGAGGCGAAAGGGAAAGGGCGAAGCGCCGCGGGCCCTAACAGCCTGCGGCCTTGGGCGCCGCGTGGCGGTTAATGGGACGTGGGCGTCTCCGCTTCCCCATGATGCCTCAATGGTTGCACGGGTTGGACAAGTCCCTGCATGAAAATCGTGTCATGATTACCTGCGATCGTGGAGGCCGGCGGTTGGCCTTCGCCGGCTATAAGTACGGAACTGCGCGTGCCCTTCCAGTCCATCCCTCCTTGCTTCTCCTTCTTCACGATCCTTGCTCCGTCTTGCCGCGATGGCTCCGATTCGGCGGTTCTCTGCAGCGGAGAAGGGAAAGGCCCCTCGAGAGGGACCGGACCCGCTCCCGCCGAAGAAACGGCTTTCCCTTTGCGGCCGGGACGAGGAGGACCGTCAGGTGGTGTCGAGGCCTCGGTGCGAGCGGGCTCCGCCGGGGTTCCCGCTTCCCTTGTATGCCCACGTCGAGGGCCTCGAAGGGGTCGATGCCGATCCCCGCGGTCAGCGCCGTCGTCGGCGCCGACAGGTCACGAAGGTGTGGGTTGTTCCTCCTAGGGTCCATGCCGAGGGCTCCTCCCAAGAGTTCGTGCTCCACGTCGCCATTCCTCTCCAGTCTTGGATCCCCCTGCCTCCCTTCTTCGCCTCCATCATCCCGCCGGGGGACACTTGGAGCTCTGGCTACATCACGCCGGCTGCAGCACCCTCGCGACCGAGGCAGAGGTCGCGGTCGTTGCCCCGGGCGAGGTCTACATGACTCGTGGCTGGAGAGAGATCGCCCGGGTTTGCAGGGTGAGGGGCGTCTTTGTGGTCCACTTGGAGTACGATGGCGCTTCGGTGATGTTCTTCAAGGTCTTCGACGCGAACGGGCGCCGGCTGGAGTGTTGCCCTGGGAGCGGTGGCCAGGACCTCGCCATGGCGAGGGCTAGGCCCGTCGATCGCTCCCTTGGCGGCTCGGCAGGCGACGGAGGCACCGAAGGATCCATCGACTCCAGCGAGATCTTTGCGACTCCGGAGACGAGTGACGACAGCTACGAGCCCCCGAGCCGGCGCCGCTCCTGGAGCTGGGCGGGCTCGTCAGGCTATCGCCGACTTTGATCTGGATGGGGTTGGCGCCGGCGCTTGACGACCCACTGTTGATGATGGCATCTTTGGCAGGAGCGCGTGTAGTTAGCATCCCTTAGGGTCCGTTCCCTGCGAGGAATCAAGGGGCTTGTAAGGTGCCTGCAATCCTGTTTGTTAATACATAACCCTTGCTGTAGAGCTATGCGAGTTGCTGATTCCGTCTTACCTCAGTTCTCCCTTTCGAACCTCGCGAGGGCTTGGTGCTCTGCACCGATAGGTCCCAGTCCCAAGGCGGCGTCAGCCGTCGCTGGTATGCCAGGTCGCGATGCCGTGGTCAAGGCCAGGAGGTGAGCGACCCGGGGTCCGGTAAGAGCCCCTGAGTCGCGATGCTCAGGAGGTCCCCTTTGGCGCCCAAGCAGCCGTCGCCCGGCGAGAAAGGAGAGCGGCGTCGCTGACACGGAATTGCATTAGGTGCGGGGGTAGTGCTACGATAGCCGGTGCTTTCAGGCGGCGACTTATCTCGAGAGTCGGGGAGTATTCCTGGTGTGTCATCGGGTCCGCGCGTCGACATGAGCGGAATCGCTCGGCGAGGTCCTCGCGCGCCCCTTCTCCCCCGCCTTTGCTCCCCTTTCTGCTCTATGTCCTCGGGTCCCGGCCCTCGAGCTAGTCTCAGCCGTCGCTGGTATGCCAGGTCGCGATGCCGTGGTCAAGGCCAGAGGGTGAGGGCTGGAGAGCCAGTAGGAGCCCTGAGTCGCGATGCTCAGGCACCCCCCCTTTAACGTGCAAGCGGTTCATGCGGACGAGAGTGAAAGGAGCGCCGCGAGGGCCTTGCCTGGCGCAACTCCCTTAGGGGATCCTGTAAACTCATCACAGAAGGAAGAAGAGGTTGCCATGACAATTATCAGTCTGCCGTTAGTTGCTTCCGAGTGGAGGTGAGGAACTGGAGGCTTGACGAGGTGGCGCTATGCGGGGGTGCCGTGGCCAGAGCTCAGCCATTCAGGTTTGTCGGCGTTGCAGGGATGGACCCATGCGCAAGCATCGTGCCATTATGGGAGCAATTCCATCAGTTGGCGTCAGTTGAGCAGGCAACTAGATCAAACACGTTAGCCGCGAAGGAGGGGGTTCATTCAAACAGATGCTGGGAAGGTAGACATCGCTGGGTCGGGCCCGAGCGACTTGGGGATGATGCAGCCCGAGGGGAGCCCCCGTCAAAGCAAGCTAACGACATGAAATAAAAGGGATACATACCGCAGGGACGGACCCACGCGGCCTGGGAACGATGCAGCCCTGGGAGGGCGCTCCCAGCTGGAAATGAAACTGGTAAGATGTCACCTGAGGGTGTCGAGGGCGAAGGGGTGTTGGTGCAGTAGACTCGGTGGGCTGCGGAAGCCGATCCTCATGAGCCCCCAGGCCCAGGGGCCTCGGGAGGCTCCGGAGGCACTGGTACCTCTTCGCGAATCATCTCCATCTCCGCCAAGGCTGCGGAATGCCTGTCTTCTTGAGCCTCCATGATGCCCCTCATGAGGCGCTGGCGCGTAGCAACCGCGCTCGGCAAGCCGTAAGGCATGCGAACGTAGCCGTGGGGCGGACCCCGGCAGCGCCCCACTCGCGAGGGCCAGAGGCGCTCCATCGTAGCGACTTGGTTGAGCCCTGGTACGTCGATGCAGACGCGCAGCCCACCATCCTCGCCTGGATGGGGAGCCACAGCCGGTAGACGGCGGCAACCTCTCATGATTCTTGATTCCTGTAGTTGTTGAATGGCCTTGTCTATGAACTCCTGCGGGTCTGACCTTCCTTGCCTTGCTCCTTCTGAGGGAAACGTGCTTCGAAACACGCCTCCATGTGGTGCCCAAGCGCCTCCCTCGTGACCCTGGCCAGGTCGGTGGCCCTCCAGGGGAGAGCCCCCGAGCCCTGCCTGAGGAGGGCGCCGGGCGCGCTTTCCTATGCGATGGAAGAAGGTTCCCCCTGGGCAGATGCGGGCCCTGAGGGGCCCGCCTCCCAAGGGGCCGGTCCGGGCAATGTCTTCTTCTTCTTGGGGGTGGTCTCGGGAAGTCTCCTGCTTCCGCGATCCGGGTCTTCCAGTGACACGGCCTGAAAGGCTCGCTCTAGGGAACACACTGCATCCTTCTCTTCACAGGGCACCTTGATGACTCCGCCACTTCCTGGCATCTTGAGGACGTTGTAGCCATGGTGAGTTATGGCCATGAACTTGGCCAGTGCTGGGTACCCGAGGATGGCGTTGTACGGCAGGCGGATGTGGGCGATGTCGAAGTCGATGAGCTCGGTGCGATAGTTGTTGCGTGCCCCGAAGGTGACAGGGAGGCAGACCTACCCAATCGGGACCGTGGAGCCGTCGGTGACTCCGGAGAAGGGCTTGGTTGGCTGAAGCTGGTCGTAGGGCACTTGGAGATTGTTGAACGTTTCCACGGACAGGACGTTGAGCCCTGCCCCACCATCGATGAGGGTCCTGGTGACCAGTACATTGCTGATGACTGGGGAGCAAAGCATCGGGAGGACTCCGGCTGTGGCCGCACACTTGAGTTGATCCGCTGAGCTGAATGTGATGGCGCATGCCGACCACCTGAGAGAGCGCATTGCTCCAAGCCTGGGGAGGACTGCATTCACTTCGCGGGCAAACTGCTTGAAGATGCGTTGGGAGGCTGGGGCTTGAGCTCCGCCCAGGATGCAGGCGATTGCGCGTGGCTCCTGGAAGCCCCCAGCCCCCTCGTCTTGATGGCGGTCCTTGTTCCTCCTTGGCTGAGGCGGCAGTGGAGGGAGGCCTGCGTGGCCCTGTGGGCGATCCTCACGAGGCTGATCCCTCCGGTCCCCCTCGCGAGGTAGGTCTCACCAGCGATCCTCGCGAGGTTGATCGCGCCACCCTGGGCGCGGGCCGCGGTCTTCCCAGCGTCCTACGTTTCTTCCTCCTCCTCGGCCGTAGCCCCGATCGGCGCGGTCGGGACGACGGCCGTCCTTCCTTCTTGCACGGCGCGGAGTTCCTGGCATTCGTTGGTGTTGTGGGTGTGGAGGTCGTGGTACACACAGTACCGGCTGCCCCTGGGGTACTTGGGCAGATCTTTGCCCCGCTTGGTGTCTGGTTCTGCCTCGAGCACGGCAGCCCCCTTGCGCTTCAAGTCCTTGGCCTTGGGCTTCTTCTCTTCTGGGTCTGCGGCAGGCAACTCGAGGAGGGAGAGGCGTCCCTCCTCAGCCCTGGCGCACTTGGTCGCCAAGTTGAACAGCTCTAGGGAGGTGCACAGGTCTTCATGCATCGCCAGCTCCTCCTTCATCTTGACGTCGCGCACACCACGGAGAAGGCCGAGATGATGGCCTCCTCGGACACCTTGGGGATCTTGAGGTGTGCGCTGTTGAAGCACTGGATGTACTTTTGCAGGGTCTCTCCGGGTTGTTGCTTGATGCGGCGCATGTCGCTCACGGCGGGTGGCCGGTCGCGAGTACCTTGGAAGTTGGCGATGAAGCGGGTGCGCATCTGGTCCCAGGAAGAGATCGTGCCTGGAGCCAGATTCAGGAGCCAGGTGCGAGCTCCTTCCTTGAGCGCCATGGGGAACCAGTTCGCCATGACCTTCTCGTCCCCGCTGGCAGCTTCGATGCCCAGCTCATAGAGCTGGAGGAACTCTGCAGGGTCTGTCGTGCCGTCGTAACGAGGAGGCAGGTCTGGCTTGAACTTGCCGGGCCACGCGACGCTACGCAGCTCAGTGGTGTAGGCACGGCAGCCTGCAGTGGCCATGAAAGGCTTCGGCTGGTGGAGGGCTCGGTCTTGAGGGTCCCCACGCGCTGCAACTAGGAGCAGCGCGGGGTCTTGGCGTGCCGGAGCTGGAGCAGGGTTGCGGCGTGCCGGAGCAGGGAGCGCCCGGGCAGCTCCTTGCGGGCGAGGGACTTCTTGGCAGCTCCGTTCTTGCTGCGCTGGCACCTGGCGGAGCGGGTTCCGCCCAGGGGCCACGCGCCTTGGAGCCATGGCGTCTTCTTGGAGAGGAGGCGGCTGGTACGCCCCCGGAGCTTCGTTGCCCGCGCGGGGCAGGGTGCGGCGCAGCGGAACGGACGGCGCGAGAGAGCCCCTCGCGGCACAGACGAGCTCAGCGACGCGGTCGAGCCACTCTTCGTAGACGTCTCGACGGGACGGTAGCGCAGGAGCTCGTTTGCCGCGATGAGCGCAGCTCGAGCCTCCAAGGGTGCGCGGAGCGCGCGGGACGAAGAACCAGCTGGTGTGAGCGATGGAGTAGCGGTGCGGCCGTCTTGCCGCACGGATGGATGCTGAGACGACGCTTGCTGCTCGCCCCCCGCCGGGCCGGTGGTGGCATTGATGGCGGGTGACGGGGAACGACGAGGACGTCCGCCGACTGGCGCCGTCTGGGCGACGCGGGAAGCGATGGCGGCCCGGCGCTCAGCGCGAGCCCGACGAGCGTCGGACATGGACGCGACGGTCGGAGGAGAACGGGGCGGTGGAAGACGAATTTCGGCGCACCCCTACCTGGCGCGCCAAATGTCGGATTTCGGGTTCCAGCAGACCCTTAAGGTTCGAACTCTGGGGTGCGCATGAAGATTACGCCTTCTACCTCTCCGTCTCGCAAAGATCTAGACTACTGAAAGAACTGCACAAGAGACACAAGGTTTATACTGGTTCGGGCCACCGTTGTGGTGTAATACCCTACTCCAGTGTGTGGTGGGTGGATTGCCTCTTGGGGCTGATGATGATGAACAATACAAGGAAGAATAGCCTCGCGAGGGTCTGCTCTTGGCTGGGGCGGTAAACTGTTAGGAGGAGTTCAGTCACCCTTCTCTCTCTCTCTCTCTCTCACTCACTCACTGCCTTACTCTCACTCGCCGGCCGTGGTTGATTGATCGATCCCCTGATTTCAATCTGATCTCTTCCCTTCTACCCTATGGGTGGCTAGTCCTATTTATAGAGGCCCTGGTCCTCTTCCCAAATATCGAGCGGGAAGGGAGCCAACAATGGTGGGCTAATTTGAAGGGGGACAGCAAGTATCAGCTATCCTGACAAAAGCAGTCTTCGCCTGCGCAAAGCTCTGGTGATGACGCCGTCTTGGGCTCCATGGTGACCTCCGTCTCGTAGTCCTCCTGGTCTTGGTCTCGTTGCACTGAAATGGCAACCTTTGCCTGATGCCTCGGTACTCCGCGGCTGTGCTTGCCCCCTTTGCACCAAAGAGGAAAGGAGGACACTGCGTGGGCTAGCACCCGCCTGGCGCCTTTGATCGTCATGGCTTGCATCACGGGCACCTCACGAGGTACCCCGCCTTGATTTCTCCGCCTCCTCGTGAGCCTGCCTGACGAGGCCGCACCTGAGGAAGCTCCACGTCGTCCGCCCCGCGAGGCTTGGCCCCTCGCGAGGGTCTTGAGTCTTGTGTTGATGAAGATGGGTCGTGCTGGGCCCCCTTTGAGCCACGCCACAGGTCGCAGGCAGGCAAGTCTGGGGACCCCCGTTCCCAGAACACCGACAACTCCTCTCTTTTAAACCTTGTAAGGTGCAATGATATGCTAAGACAATTGTGTATAAAATTGAAAAGAGTAATAGACATTGGCTGCAAACCATGCTGTTCAAGGCACAAGTCAGAGTAAGTAGTAGTTAAAAGGCATGAGGATTAAGGACTTACAACAGCGGCTTTGACCGGTGTAGTCATGCCCTTCTTCTTGCTGGTGTGACAGTCCTTGAAGATTTCCACAACATTTGGTTCAGGTACTTTTTGGTCCCTGCGGGCTTTCCTCTGCATTTCGAACAAGTCAATATAGATCTGATAATATGGTACAGCGAAAAGAGTGAAACAGCAGCTAATTACAAGAGCCTCGCAGTGTGCAATATAGCTACGAGATCCTGTCATCTGTTGGAATTTCACTTTCGTACGGTTGGCCTTGTTCTTTGAACAGTTCACCTACAAGAAGATAGATTTGTGTGGCACATGCGTAAATAGGACTTCAACATGTGATTTGATCACATATATATATAATGTACCTGATACTTCAGATCAGACCAGTGTTTAACAAGGCCCCTCCAGTCTTCATCCGATATATTTTCCACTGGAGATGTTTGGGAAAGTTCACTGTTAGCCTTGCCTTCAAAGTGAGTTTTCCTCAAGTTATACCAATACTGTCGCAGAGCAGACTTGTAAACATGGGTGCAAGCTTGTCTGGTTGCATAATCTTGGCTATCCAACTTGAACCTCATATGTTGAAAAATATGGGAGTCTCATTATCAGCAACCTAGAAAGTATGGGACAGAGCAAGACGATATTACTAGTTTCCATACATAACCATACTTACAGATAAATGGTCGAGGAAGGTGTTGAACTGGGTTTCGTCTTTGTCATTCCTGTACTGAATCCACGTTGGCAGGATACGTACATGACACCTAACGGCAACCGCTGCCTCTGATACTAACTTGACTGACTCTGTAGCATCATGTGGCCTTTTTAAACCTGCCTCAAAACAGATCTCCATTCTCCCTCCTCTAGATTTAGTTAACTTATCGAGCATTATCCCAGATGTTTGTTTCCTCTTGCGCCTAGGTGCTAGTCCAACAACGAACATAGGAAGTATTAGTTTACATCAAACTATGAGACTACATATAAAGAAGCATGCAACTGTAACTTGACTCCAGCAACTACCTTCTTGCTGTTGAAGCTCACAAGGTTCATCTGATATTGCCAACTCGTCTTGTGTCAAGAGTGCTTGGGAAGTAGTGTCAGGTGGCAAGGTAGCTTGGGAACGTGCTGCTAGCTCAGTTGACGCACGAGTAAGTCATGCAGCTGGTAGTACTGTGGTAGGTGTTGCAAGAACTAGGGCTGTCTCTGCTTGTTTGGTGGCAGCTATTTGTTTCTGTTTGGCTTTTTTTTGCAACTCGTGTAGCATGGGATGCCGTGTTTGTAGAATTTTCCGCTGGACTTTGACCTTCTATTGCACCATCAGTACCAGCAGAATCTGCAGGATTCATCTGCTTCTCATTCCCTGCCATTCTATGTTTCTTCCTCTTTCTCTGTGCCATGTTAAGTCAAGTCGACAAGGAAAACGAATAACAATTTAGTTCTTCAAAACAAATTGATGCGTGAGGCAGACAAACTGAATTTGATGTTAGACAACCACATGATAGGAGGATGTAATATGTATGAAAAACAGGATGGAAGAGATAACCAAAACTATGATGTGTAAACTAAGAAGAAGACATTTCACCAAATTAGAAGCAATGCAATGAAAGGTAGACACCATATGAAAGATGCTACAAATATCGCTCTGCCAAGTTAATAGTGTCTCATCATAAATGGCGTTTAAACAAATGTGAAGCAGTACAAGAAATAAATCATATGCAAGATGCAAACAACATCACACTACCATGTTAGAGGTCTCTCGTCATTAGTGCCATTGCATATTCACATCATTGCATATTCATAGCTTATGATGTGTAAACTAAGGAGAAGGCATTTCAACAAATTAGAAGCAATGAAAGCTGGACACCATATGAAAGATGCAACGAATATCACTCTACCAAGTTAAAACTGTCTCGTCATAAGTGCCATTTCAACAAATTAGTAGTACAAGCTAGAAAAGAATGTGAGATGTAACCTATATCACACTCCGAAGTCAAACGTGTCTTATGATAAGTGATTGTTGCAGGTTACACAACAATAGTAATTTGATGTAAGAACATGGTGTGATAGACAGATATTGTATGTTCTAGAAACAGGAACACATGTCTTATTCAAGTATAATGTGTAGAGTAAGCAGATGGAATTCAACAAAATTAGAAGCAATACAAGCTAGACATCACACATAACATGCAACCCACATATAACAGTGCCAAGTTAGAGGGAGCACCGGTGATGCTGCACTAGGGGAGACGTGCTCATCATAAACACAACTTTGTTGAGTGTCTATGCATGTGTTGTCTTGGAAATCATCTTGGGGGTGTGGAGGAGTAGAAACTGTAGAGGCCCTCCTTTTGGAAGGAGCACCTTTATCCGCTGCCTTGCTAACTTCCTTCCGCTTTATTGATTTTGAATTGTCAAGTAAAACCGACAAGAAAAAGCAATAAAATTCTCTCTGCGGAACTCATTCATGCATGATACTGACAATCACTACTTTGATGTAAGGCAAACACATGATACCAGGATGGAATATGTACGAAAAACAGGACGGCATGGCATGTTCACAACTGTTTGTGTAAACTAAGCAGAAACCATTCCAGCAAATAAGAAGCAATGCAAGCTAGACACCACATGAAAGATGCAACCAATATGACTCTGCCAAGTTAAAAGCATCCCATCATAAATGGAATTTCACCAAATTAGAAGCAGCGCATGCTATAAATCATATGAAAGATGCAACTAATATCGCACTGCATATACTAAAGGTGTCTCGTCATGTTGATTGATGCGGGATACAAAAAAAACAATAGTTTTATGTATGGACATGCTTAATAGACAGATGTACTATGTACTAAATATAGGAAGGCATGTCACATTAACAGGTATAATGTATAAGCTAAGCAGACTAGCACATGCAGTTTAACTAGATTGGAAGAATTACAATCTAGACACCATATGCAACATGCAACCACATATCACGCTGCCAAGTTAGAGCAAGCACCTGCGATGCTAGTGTAGGGGAAATGCTGTAATCAACTACAGAGCTACGTTCACTATCTTCATCTAGCATTTCTGTTTCTTGAGAATCATGTCGGGAGGCTGACGCTGCATTCTTTAAATGAGGAGTAGTCCCCTTGCCTGCCTACCTCGTCATAAGTGATTGATGAGGGATACACAAGAACATTAGTTTGATGTAAGAACATGGTTAATACACAGATGTACTAGTATGTACCAAAAACAGAAAGGCATGTCATATTCAAAGGTATAATGTGTAAGCTAAGCAGATGCAATTTAACCAAATTGGAAGCATACAAGCTAGACATCCGGCTGGAGTGGTGAGCATGATCATCTAGGACCTGAGAGCCTGGTGGGAGGCGGGCTGCTTCGCCACCATCGCAGCTTTTTAGTTGGCTTCCAGGTGATGCCTATCTTTTCTGGGCTTGTCACTGGCTCGGGCAGTGCCCTGACTAGCTATTTGTCTTCTAGTGCTCACGGGATGGTGGTTCACGTAAAAAATATCTTTCCTTATCTTACCGACTTCGGCCTTTCTAATACAAGCTAGACACCATATGGAACATGCAACCTCATATGACACCGCGAAGTTAAAGCAAGCACCTGGGATGGTGGTTCATTGCGAGCGAGGTCATCAACTCCAGAGCTACGTTCATCTCCATCTGCTGACACTACACCCTTTATAGCGCTGTAACATGTCTTGCCTACCCGCATACGAAGCTGGAGCGACTTCTCTCTTTTCTTTTTGGCTTCTCTCATGGCAGCAGAGTCTGAAATACCCTTGCACAAAAACACAATAATGAGAGTAAGGGTGAAGTGTGTGCAGAACTAGTGCACTGTAAAAGTAGCAGATAGCAGGTGGCTGAAAAATAAATGACAGGAGACATATGATAGCTATACAACATTACATGGAAAACAAAATTAGATTATACTCCGTGTGATTTTGTAATATATGAGCACAGGAAATGCAGGTACTCCTCCAGCACACCACCACATGTGGTCATATCTAAGATAACAGTTGACTGAAAATAAATAGGTCAGTCAATTTTTTTTAATGAATTGTCCGATCTATAAGGAACGGGCAGATTGCCTTCGTCTACCTCCCGCCAGTCACTGTTAATGATCTTTCTCGAACCGCCAGCGACCACCGGCCCAGACCCCTGCCTCTGCCGCCCCGCCCTCCCATCAACCTCACACCACCGCCGTGCTTGGCAGCGCCCCCAGTCCATCCCTTTAATCCCGGCCGACCTCCAGATCGGGCGCGAGTAGCTCTAGGCCGCACACGCCCCTAAGATAAACACCAAGGCGCTGCTTCCCCGGCGTAATAGGCGTACTAGCACCTGTTACGCCAGGTAATGCTTCCGTTAATTGGGAATCAACTGGCCAGAAATTGAAATTCAGGGGGGCGACGGACCTCTAGCTAAGGTGAAATAGTATATGAGGAGAAACCTTGTGCATCGCGAGTTACTAGGAACATCTAGTATCAAGAAGAAGCGGTCAACTAGTGTCTTCTATGGGATGAATACCGTGCAAGCAGAGACGTAAGATTTGCACGAATAAGGGAAGAGGAGTACCTTGTTCGGTTGCTGGTGTGGTCACCTCCACATGTCGCGCCGATCTTCTTCTTTTTACCGGGGAAACCGATGTTCTAGAGGGTGCAGGCTTGGACGAACCCATGGCCAAATTGTTGGCTGTGTTGCCGTGGCCGTATGTCGGTGGAGGGGAAGCAGATCTGAGGCGGCGAAGGACGACATAGCAGGAACAACTCCGGTGTGGTGGAGGGTGGCAAAGTTGGAGCGGCAACGGTGAGGCGCAGGACGGCGTGGTTGAATTGGCTCGGGTACAGACAGCTCGACCTCGGCTTCAACTACTAGCCATGTAGGGCATTGCGGTTGAGGTTGCGGTGGACGACGACGTCGGGGTATCGGCTCCGGCGTGATGGAGGAGGGAAGCGGTTGATGGGTGGGATGGGGTGGCGGACGGAGGATGTCGGGGTTTCGCGGCTGGTGGAGAGGTAGTTTTGGTGCCCACGGAGTACGAATGGGGAATCGGACGGGTGGGGGGGACCATGTTTTGGTCTGGGACGCGCTTGTTTTGGCTTTTTTGAACAGAAGATGGGACACGCTTGTTTGAAATTTGGGGAAAGTACAAACTTTGCCCCCCTCTTAAATTTTGGACCTACTGCAGGTTGGGGGTAGGATGGTAATCCCAGGTGTCCCAAATAGTGGGCGGGAGCGATTTCGGCCGCATGCATGTGTGCTTAGGCGGCCATTGTGTATGAATGTTTTTCGGATGCGGTTGCGTGGCGTCTAGATGAAGCTACAAACCTACCTTGGTTTAGACCTTTGGACGTCGGGCCAGTAGGTTTCACGGGTCGGAGTTATTAGAAAAGTAATTTCCTTGTACTACCAAACATTGGTCTCACGCGGTTTCGGGCGAGTAGAGGCTCTTTTGGCGCTTCATTCGAAATTTTGAAACACAAGCATTCACGTTTAGAGTACTCTTGAAGTATGAGGATTGACCTAAATAGATAACCTTATATTTGACCTTCTATGTTTGAAAACCTCATTAAATTATCCACATGTTTTTGAAATTTTGACACTTGAAAATCCTATAACTACGATTATTTTGGAATGGAGGAGCTAAATTTGAATCTATTTTGTACACGACTACATATGCTATTATGCACAAAATGAGAGCAAAGATTGGTGCCCCATAATTTAGGTATGGTTTACAAATGCCATGATATCAAATTCAAATAATTGAATGGACTTCATGTTGAATTCGATTTTTTTAAACCACCTTAAGTTGAATTCAAATGTATGCTAGTTCATAGGTAGCTATTTATAATGTCCATTGTGTAACTTTCGTATGTATAATGTGCTTTACACACACAACATGAACTATACTCACATTTATATTTGATTGCTAAAGCGATGCGTTGTCTGGAATTCAAAATACTAACTATGTGGATCAACTGTGTCGAATAATAACATAGACATGCTCAAATTCGATAGAGTCTAGATGTCTGATGGATCAATGACCGCTCCTTACGCGAATTGCAAATATCATGATCCCATCCTAATATTTGGATACAATTTATATCTTTAATCAATGTGTAGAGCAGTCTTTTACGTGTAGTTTCACTCTCCATCGGTGGTCTCTCACACATGCTCACACACTCTCTCCCGAGGTGCCTTTATCGCACACATGCTCTAGATATAACCCTCCCTCCCTCTCGTAACCATTTACAATTGTTTCCACTAACCTTTATCACAAGCACTCTTCCTCTCGCAAACATAAACACGCACAATCCTCATCGACCCTTTCTATATACATGGACCTTCCTACATGTCTCATGTACGCACATTATCTTTACGCCTGTCTCTCACGCATTGTCTCACACCTCTCTTCCTAATCGACAAGTATGATTCTAGCAGAGCATTCTGTAGGATGCCCCTTAAAGTTAGGTTGTATGAATAGTAATATCAGAGATTAAGGGGTTACCTTAGTCCGAGAACCTGGGGTTACAAATCCTAGCCGGCTTTGTCAGTGGACACAGAGTCCTTCAAAATTCTGCTATCTTTGTCTTGTACGACTAGTCATCCATGGGTCTTCCTAAATGCATCACGGGCCGACCAATGTGGCGCAGGACGGAACCGAACGAAGGGCCTCACCGCAACCCACCGGAACTCACGCGGTGACAGACCCTCTGCCCCCACGTCTCATTATCTTCTCACACCCACACATACCAACACAAACACCACACACACAGAAAATTTCTCTTGGTGCCTCTATTCCCTCTCCCCTTGCATATACACACTCAAGGGAATGGAATCTCTTGTCGTGACGTCATATTCGTCTCTCTCTCTAGACCACTCTCATTTCTCATGATATCTCTCCCACGCCCCCCATCGGCCCCTCTATCCATGCCTCTCTCGAATACGTAATACACACACATACCTCTCTAGGCCCCGCCAAATACATCAACTACACATTCACACATGTTACATCACGTACCCCATTGATCTAAAAAGCCCTCTCTTCACGTTTATTTCGCATACAACATTCCTTTTGAATAAAGTGTGGCCAAAAAATTATTTTAGAGTTTCTACATATATACAACATTACAAAGTTATATGGAGGAGTACAAACGCTAATTTGCATTGCATGGTGCCCACAATGATATTTATTTCGCACAGTGAATTTGTATATTTTTATACTATATACAAAGTTAGTCATAATAAAGAGAAACGAAGAGCATCTCTCTCCATCGCATACCCCCTGTACGCCCCTTTCACGTATGCACACAAAACTATCTCCAGGTCCTCTAAAAGTAAGCCCCCAAAAAATTCACGCATGTTTCATCTTTCTCTCGCGATATATGCAATGACGACCATCATATTTGAAGAGAAAGCACGATACGTACATTGGACTTCAGAATCCACTCATTACGGCCACCATTTACGTTTAGTGGTTATTATACAGTCACAGGCTCACCGTACAACTCTATATTTGCTCATGACATGACTAGTTGACCAGTTAAACGCTCCACGTGGCACCTCTAGTGTTGCATCACATTATCTCACTACCATCGTGCCCACCTGTCGACTTGTATCTACTCTACATCTACACTCTTATAAAATACATAAAGTACACTCTTATAAAAAACAGAGTTGGTGATGATGGTGTGCCTGCCATCCTGCAACATAGGCCGTCCGATTTATATCTGACGGATCGGAAAGAAACTATGGCAATTTTGCAAAAAGGTACCCACACACCTCTCCACATTTGCAAATAAGGCCTTCCTATAGGATCGAAGTATGTCTAGAGGGGGGGGGGGTGATTAGACTACTTGACCAAATAAAAACTTAGCCTTTTCCCAATTTTAGTTCTTGGCAGATTTTAGCTATCTTAGGACAAGTCAAGCAATCATCACACAATTCAAGCAAGCATGCAAAGAGTTTATTGGCAGCGGAAAGTAAAGCATGCAACTTGCAAGAATGTAAAGGGAAGGGTTTGGAGAATTCAAACGCTATTGGAGACACGGATGTTTTTCCCGTGGTTCGGATAGGTGGTACTATCCTACATCCACGTTGATGGAGACTTCAACCCACGAAGGGTAACGGTCGCGCGAGTCCACGGAGGGCTCAACCCACGAAGGGTCCACGAAGAAGCAACCTTGTCTATCCCACCATGGCCATCGCCCACGAAGGACTTGCCTCACTAGCGGTAGATCTTCACGAAGTAGGCGATCTCCTTGCCCTTACAAACTCCTTGGTTCAACTCCACAATCTTGTCGGAGGCTCCCAAGTGACACCTAGCCAATCTAGGAGACACCACTCTCCAAGAAGTAACAAATGGTGTGTTGATGATGAACTCCTTGCTCTTGTGCTTCAAATGATAGTCTCCCCAACACTCAACTCTCTCTCATAGGATTTGGATCTGGTGGAAAGAAGATTTGAGTGGAAAGCAACTTGGGGAAGGCTAGAGATCAAGATTCATATAGTAGGAATGGAATGTCTTGGTCTCAACACATGAGTAGGTGGTTCTTTCTCAGAACATATGAGTAGGAATGGTGTATGTGTTCTGATGGCTCTCTCCACGAGTGAAGAGGAGGTGGAGGGGTATTTATAGCCTCCACACAAAATCCAACCGTTACACACAATCTACCAATCTCGGTGGGACCGAATCAGAAAACTCGGTCTGACCGAAATAGTAAACCTAGTGACCGTTAGGAATTTCGGTGGGACTGACATGCAACTCGGTAGAACCGATTCAGATAGGGTTTGGGCATAACGTAATCTTGGTGAGACTGATTGCACAAACTCGGTGAGACCGAGTTTGGCAATTAGCTAACCAGAGAGTTGGTCAGGTAAACTCAGTGGGACTGACTCGCTCTTTCGGTGAGACCGAAAAGTTACAAGAAGGAAACAGAGAGTTTACATTGCAAACTCGGTGGGACCGATTCGCTCTTTTCGGTGAGACCAAAAAGTTACGAAAGGGAAACAGAGAGTTTGCAACCCCATCTCGGTGAGACCGAGATCCTTATCGGTAGGACCGAATTGCTAGGGTTTGGCAATGGCAAATTACAAGTGAAACTCGGTGGCGCCGGATTGGAAGAATCGGTATGACCGAGTTTGGCTTAGGGTTTAGGTCATTTGTGGCTATGGAAAAGTGGTTGAGGATTTTGGAGCATATTACTAAGCACATAAAGCAAGAGGCTCATTAAGCAACACCTCATCCCTCCTTGATAGTATTGGCTTTTCCTAAAGACTCAATGTGATCTTGGATCACTAAAATATAAAATGAAGAGTCTTGAACTTTTGAGCTTGAGCCAATTCTTTATCCTTAGCATTTTGAGGGTTCCACTTTCATATCCATGCCATGCCAATCATTGAGCTTTCCTGAAATAATCATCTTGAAATATCATTATCTCAATGAGCTATATGTTGTTATAAATTACCAAAACCACCTAGGGATAGTTGCACTTTCAATCTCCCCCTTTTTGGTAATTGATGACAACATATAGATCAAAGCTTCGACAAATTATAATAATCATGAAATACATCGTCGCTTTGAGAAGTATGTGACAAGTAAGAGCTCCCCCTAAATTTGTGCATATTTAAAATTTGCTTTGGACTGCAAATGCACAAGGAGTTAGAATCATGGGTTACTCTTCCATGTCACATACATCTTGGTGGAGCGCTAAAAAATGATAAGATTGAAATACATGCACTCATCACCAAGAATAGTGAATGATCACAGACAATAGATAGAATGATATTTAAGCAAGCATTAAGCAAACATTAAGTGTAGCTTATGATCAAACACTTGATCATCGATGTCTCACAGGCATAAGGACGTAGTATCTCACACACAAGCAAACAAGTTCGAAAAACCACCAAATAAAAACAAGAGAGAATAAAAGCAACACTCTCTCTCTAAGCCTATGATCTATACATTTTCTCCCCCTTTGGCAACAAGTTACCAAAAAGTTCCTAGAAAATGCATAGTGCTAAGTCGACGCTCAGGCTTGATCTTCAGGTGGTGGTGGAGTCCGGAGCACGCCAAGGACGAAGCCTTCAGTAGATGTGGTAGGAGTTGATTGGTACCTTGTATCCTCTGACATCCATGTGATCCTGCCATCCGGATAAAAGTGTGCTGTGGAGTAGAATTGCATGATTAGCTCCTCGTTCCACTTTGTGAGCTTCTGCCCAACAAAGTCTGCAACTCCACATGCACTAAAGCTGTCAAATACTCCAGGGTAGTACTCTTCATGCTCCTTCATGTAGGTCCAGTCGACCCATCTCATGTCACAAACGATTGGCTTCTTGTCAAGCAAAATAGTCTCATAGAAATCTTGCTGCTCCTTGGTATGAAATCTGTAATCCACGGCACTCCTTCTCCTAGAAGCATACGGATCTGCTTCTCTCCACTTCCTTAGCCCTGAGTCTCTCCTGAGCTTGATGTCCTCAGCCATAGGATGAGCATCGTTGTGCTCTGGGATCTTGGGCTTGAGCTTTCTAAGGACACTCTATTCCTCTTCTTCAGTAGCTTCAGGCACTGGGGCCTTGTTCTTTTCTGCAGCAGGTATACTCCTTGTGTTTCTCTTGGGTGCACTCTTTGGCTTAGATGCAGCCTTGGGTGCCTCCTTGGGCTTGGATGCGGCTGTTCCTGACCTTATGGCATCTCCCATGAGTTTGGCTGCCTTGGGTGCTGGTGCAGCAACCTCTTCTTCTTCCTCCTCATCCATGATGGAGGCCTTGCCAAGGACTCTAGCCACAGTCTTCTTCACCCTCTCTTTTCTCTTCTTGCCCTCAGCAGCAATGGGCTCAATGGGAGCAGGTGCAGGCTTCTCAGTTGACATTCTGGCCTTTGACATTGGCTGCCTGCCTGCTGGCCTTTTAATTTTCAGCCCTGGCTTTGTGCCTTGAGCTGGCTCAGCTCTCTTCGATGTGGCCTCTTCCTCTGCCACATAGTCTTCATCCTCAGAATCAGACGTTCTTTTCTTCCTTTGACGTGTGGCAGCCTTAGGCAGATTGCTGGGGGTACTCCTGCTGCCATCATCAGAAGAACTTGAGGGGCTAGTGCCCTCACTCATCACAACTTGCTGCTCAGACAAATTCTGGCTATCACTTTGATCAGACATGTTGCACTGACTGCTGACCCTGTGAATAGATTATAGATGAGATAGAGTGGATGAGCATCACAAAAAGCAGAGATTTTTGCAAAAGATTAACTCAAAAACTTAGTTTTAGTTTCCCACTGAAATCATCTCGGATCTACCGATTTTCAAACTCGGTGACACCGAAGCAGTTTTGGCACCAGAACTAGTGAGCTCGGTCAGACCGAGTTACAGTTCGGTGGCACCGAGACTGCTAGGGTTTCACAGAATTCCAAAATCGGTCGCACCGATAAGTGACTCTCGGTCGGACCGAGTTTCACTTGTGCAATGGCATAGGCCAGATCAGTGGGACCAAGTTTTTCAACTCGGTGGGTCTGAGATGGTTTCGGCGGAAACCTAACCCTAAAATTTTCTAATTAAACCTAATCTACGAGTGCATTGACTCGATAGGAGTTTATCAATCGTGGCAAGAATCATGATGATCACAATGTGCTAGGAATCGGAGTGGAGAATAGCACAAAGATTGAGTCCATACCCTAGTTCGGCGGAGACTCACTACGGCGGCAACGGCGGGGCAGAATTCCGTTGACGGCGGCTGAGACCAGCGACTGGAGGCGGCTAGCGGCGAGAAGACGATCCGGAGACCCAGGAGGCAGAGTGAGCTATGCGCGGGCGAAGAGGTTTCGGAGAAATTTCCAAAATTTTGCCCGTCACTATATATAGCCCGACCCTGTCGGTGTGACCGAGTGGAGCAACTCGGTGGCACCGAGATGCAAAACAGTGTGCAGTTATTGCAACTCGGTGTGACCGAAAAGTTCAAATCGGTTGCACCGAGATCGAAAACCTAGATCAACTTAATGAACTCGGTAGGCCCGAAAGTGGAGTATCGGTCAGACCGAGATTCATAAAGAGGTTTTGGAAGTTTAAGTCTATGACGAATCGGGGACTCCGAGCGCTCCTCACACAGAGTGGTTCGAATCTGACTTGATCAAATTTTGTGATGCAGCATGAATAGAGTTTGAGACGAGAAAAGCATAGATAGCTAGAGGAGGTACTTAGGCATTCTTGTCCATCCACTTGGCAAAAGAAGAAAGTCAAACAATCAAAACAACAAGTGGATGTCCTCGAATGAGTAAAATATGCAACCAACATGCTCACACAATAAGATGACAAATGAAATATGTGGCAAAGCATGCACAACCGATTCTAGCATCTATCAAGCAATTTGCGATGACTAGGTCATCTATATATGAGTATATTGACTTAGGAGTCAAGTGAGAACACTTGATCGTAGGTCATACTCATCGTTTAAGCTCAAGTGGGGTTACCACTTTTACATAAAGCATTGTTGTATTCACATCTTTAGAGTTGCTTTAGCTCAAGTCTTAGAGTAAAGCTCCCCCTAGATGTGATATCCCCCCTTAGAGGCATGAACTAACCTTGGGTTTTGTCGATGATGACTTCATGTAGATGTTGAAGATGTGGATGCTCAATGTTGATGTAGATCACTTGGAGCTATCCATTTGAGTGAATTGCACCTTCAATACCTACATGGGTTAGTCCCACAAGGAACAAACAAGGATATCCATAGACATAGAGTGATGCACACACAAGATGATGTCCATGAAGACTTTAGGTTACCTTGTCCCTTGTCTTACCAACAAGAGGGTTTGTGACTCCTTGAACTAGTGCAAGATGTGGAAGTTGATTGCACTTGTTCTTGCCAAAATGATAAGAGTGAAGTATGTTGGCGGAGTCACCCTCGAGAACTCTCTAGTTCTTCTTCTTTTGGATCCACACCATCTTGATGGGAATCCTTGGAGTTGTAGTCGTACTTGATGTAGTGGAACTTGAAGTAGTCTTGGGAATCCACTTGACTAAGGTCTTAGGAGCTTCTTCAAATGCATCAATCTCCTCTTGAAGCTTGTCCTTGCCTTTTTTCTTGTAGTCTTGTGGTGGAAGATCATCTTGAGCTTGTGTCCCCTTGAAAGAAGTATCATACTTCTCTTCTTGAGGGACAAACTTTGTCTTGGGGTATTGATCTTCTTCCCACTCAACTCCATTGGCATTGAACTTTCGTTCAAAACCAACACCTTGATTCTTCCGGTGCATTCCTTGCTTGCGTACAATTTCCTCGAATTGCTTACTTCCGGCAAGGCTTTTGTACACTCATTTCTCTATAATTCACTTCAATAAGCTATTTTCTTGCTCAAGTGTAACTTGGCTAAGAGAATCATTAGTGGAATCAAGAGAACTACTAGAAGCAACAATATTGGATTTAACATGATCATTGTTACTACTAGAGGAAGAATCTTTCTTGTTCTTGTTACTAGACTTGACTTGAGGCATGTAAGTGGATAAAAGTAAACGCTTGGCAATGTGAGAAGAACTTTTCTTGCGGAGATCATCATTGATTGCTTTTAAGAACTGATGCTCTTGCTCAAGATTAAGCTTTTCAAAGCGTAATTTCTCATGAGCTCTTAAAAGTTCTCGATGATCTTCGAAGATAGTTTCATGGGCTAACTTAAGAGTGTTTAGTTCTTTAGTTAGAGCCTCAATCTTCCCCTTATCATTGTCATTCGTTTTAGCATGATTAATTGATATTTCACCATAATATTTATCACTAGAGTTGTCAACAAGCAAATCATCATCACCTAACAAGTCATCTTCATCACTATTAAAGTCAACATACTCGGGGTGTGTTACCTTAGGACCTTTGGCCATGAAGCATCTTCCAATTCCTTCATTTGGTCAGTCAAATATGTCGTAGGAGTTGGTTGACACAAGTGCTAGACCGGCAACACCTTCATCTTGAGTATCTTCGGAGTCGGAGTGATAACTTCTCTCGGAGTGGCTGTCGGAGTCGGAGCCGGATACCCATTCACCAACATGAGCTTGATGTCATTGTCTTGTGTAGCTCCTTGATGATTTTTCCTTCCTTTCCGAATCCTTGCTTCTCCGTGAGTATCTCCATTCATAACGATCATCTCTACTCCTTCTCTCTCTTGGTGGTGATTCTTTGTTTCTTCTTTTTGGAGAATCTTCTCTTCTCTTGTAGGGAGCCGTACACTCATTGGAATAGTGTCTGGGTCTTCCACAATTGTAGCAGTTTCACTCTCAACTAGAAGATCTTTTGTCATTGTAGGACCTTGACTTGAAGCTTCTATCTTTGCTTCTACTCTTGTAGAACTTGTTGAAGTTCTTCACCATTAAGCTCAATTCCTCATTGAAGTTTTGTTTCTCACTTGATGATGTGGGGACTTCACATGAGGCTTTGTAGGCACCACTTGATTTGTTGTGAAGTTCTTCTTTATCCTTGAGTGACATCTCATGAGCAACAATCCTTCCAATTACTTCCGTTGGCTTGAGATCTTTGTAATTGGGCATCATTTGGATTAATGTGCACATGGTATCATACTTCCCATCCAAGGCTCTTAGGATCTTCTTGATGATGAATCTATCGGTCATCTCTTCACTTCCTAAGCCGGCAATCTCATTTGTGATGAGAGCAAGCCTGGAGTACATTTCAGCGACACCTTCACCATCCTTCATCTTGAACTTGTCAAGTTGACTTTGGAGCACATCCAACTTGGATTCCTTGACGGAGTCGGTACCTTCGTGCATATCAATCAAAGTATCCCAAATTTCCTTTGCATTCTCAAGGCGGCTGATTTTGTTGAATTCTTCGGGGCACAATCCGTTGAAGAGAATATCACAAGCTTGAGCATTGTATTGCAACATCTTCAACTCATCCGCGGTAGCTTCACGGTTTGGTTCTCTCCCATCAAAGAACTCACCTTGCAAACCAACACAAACAATAGCCCATACGGCGGGGTTATGTCCAAGAATATGCATTTTCATTTTATGCTTCCAACTAGCAAAATTAGTGCCATCAAAGTAAGGACCTCTACGGTGATAATTTCCCTCGCTAGACGCCATACTCTCCAAGGTTGTGAAACCAAGGCTATGATCACCAAAAGCTGTGGAGATCAAGGCAAATGGAGACCAAGGCTCTGATACCACTTGTAGGATCGAAGTGTCTAGAGGGGGGGGTGATTAGACTACTTGACCAAATAAAAACTTAGCCTTTTCCCAATTTTAGTTCTTGGCAGATTTTAGCTATCTTAGGACAAGTCAAGCAATCATCACACAATTCAAGCAAGCATGCAAAGAGTTTATTGGCAGCGGAAAGTAAAGCATGCAACTTGCAAGAATGTAAAGGGAAGGGTTTGGAGAATTCAAACGCTATTGGAGACACGGATGTTTTTCCCGTGCTTCGGATAGGTGGTGCTATCCTACATCCACGTTGATGGAGACTTCAACCCACGAAGGGTAACAGTTGCGCGAGTCCACGGAGGGCTCAACCCACGAAGGGTCCACGAAGAAGCAACCTTGTCTATCCCACCATGGCCATCGCCCACGAAGGACTTGCCTCACTAGCGGTAGATCTTCACGAAGTAGGCAATCTCCTTGCCCTTACAAACTCCTTGGTTCAACTCCACAATCTTGTCGGAGGCTCCCAAGTGACACCTAGCCAATCTAGGAGACACCACTCTCCAAGAAGTAACAAATGGTGTGTTGATGATGAACTCCTTGCTCTTGTGCTTCAAATGATAGTCTCCCCAACACTCAACTCTATCTCATAGGATTTGGATCTGGTGGAAAGAAGATTTGAGTGGAAAGAAACTTGGGGAAGGCTAGAGATCAAGATTCATATAGTAGGAATGGAATGTCTTGGTCTCAACACATGAGTAGGTGGTTCTTTCTCAGAACATATGAGTAGGAATGGTGTATGTGTTCTGATGGCTCTCTCCACGAGTGAAGAGGAGGTGGAGGGGTATTTATAGCCTCCACACAAAATCCAACCGTTACACACAATCTACCAATCTCGGTGGGACCGAATCAGAAAACTCGGTCTGACCGAAATAGTAAACCTAGTGACCGTTAGGAATTTCGGTGGGACTGACATGCAACTCGGTAGAACCGATTCGGTTAGGGTTTGGGCATAACGTAATCTCGGTGAGACCGATTGCACAAACTCGGTGAGACCGAGTTTGGCAATTAGCTAACCAGAGAGTTGGTCAGGTAAACTCGGTGGGGCCGACTCGCTCTTTCGGTGAGACCGAAAAGTTACAAGAAGGAAACAGAGAGTTTACATTGCAAACTCGGTGGGACCGATTCGCTCTTTCGATGAGACCGAAAAGTTACGAAAGGGAAACAGAGAGTTTGCAACCCCATCTCGGTGAGACCGAGATCCTTATCGGTAGGACCGAATTGCTAGGGTTTGGCAATGGCAAATGACAAGTGAAACTCGGTGGCGCCGGATTGGAAGAATCGGTATGACCGAGTTTGGCTTAGGGTTTAGGTCATTTGTGGCTATGGAAAAGTGGTTGAGGATTTTGGAGCATATTACTAAGCACATAAAGCAAGAGGCTCATTAAGCAACACCTCATCCCTCCTTGATAGTATTGGCTTTTCCTAAAGACTCAATGTGATCTTGGATCACTAAAATATAAAATGAAGAGTCTTGAACTTTTGAGCTTGAGCCAATTCTTTATCCTTAGCATTTTGAGGGTTCCACTTTCATATCCATGCCATGCCAATCATTGAGCTTTCCTGAAATAATCATCTTGAAATATCATTAGCTCAGTGAGCTATATGTTGTTATAAATTACTAAAACCACCTAGGGATAGTTGCACTTTCACTTCCCTCGTTCATCCTTTTCTCTCACAAGATAAACAAGTCATACAAATGCATCTTGATGTTACGTGCAGCGCACGGGCATCTTGCTAGTAACAATGAAAACAAACGACAAAAAAATATTTGGATGGTGGTTCAAAGTCATGACCGCAGGCACAGCGGACAAGGTGGCCTTGTATTGGTATGCTGAGCCGTCTGTTTTAACACGCATCAGCAGGTGTGGTGATTATACACACACGCACACATGCACAAGAACTGCATCCATGCAACACTCACACAAACACATGCACCCACGCGCGCAACACTCACACGTACACACGCAGCCACGCATGCACGCAACACTCACACGCACACATGCACGCATGCATGCACACACCAGTACACCACACGACCAACACACACTCTCACGCTCAAGTGCTCAACCTACACGTGCATGCGCACACATCAGGCCCTGATAGACACATACACAACCAGGTGATTCTCGCACACGGGCTGGAGCCTTGTCGCGCTTGCGTAAATTTGTGTTTATCTGACCTTTTGCCTATGCAAACTGACATGTGGGATCCACAAGGAATGTGGTCAATTTAACTAGTCAACATGGTGCCACGCAGACTATTTGGCTGGTCAACAGAGTGCAATCCGATGCTAAACTATGAGCAAGTGACCATATAATCACCGCAAAACGTATATAGTGACCGCAATCAGCTTATTCTAAAGTTTGATGACCGTATTACGCTTTTCTCTCTGTAGGCCCTCCAAAACTACATCTCTACATGTTCTCGCATGTTACATCTAACAACTACAGTATGCAATACAGCACTACTACTACACTCTAACACAATAAATCATATGTGTTTTTAGTTTTACTAGATATCATATTGTTACTTATAATTATTCAGTTTGCATACATTAAAATTTCCTTTGAAATGTATGGCCAGTATCATCTACCGCGCGGGAAAAATCCCGCCCTTTCCTGTTTAATCGGGTTTGTATCGATGGATCGTGCGAAACAACAAAACTATAGTACTATACAGTACAAGTGATAGTTCACTGGGCCATCGTATCGTCTACTCCTCCGTCATAAGAGTGGAGCGCTCACTTTCACAAATCTTCTAGTCCCTTTTGCCGACATGTGGGACATCAAGCTACCCGGTCCACGTGCCATACCGGAATTCAGTGCAGAGCAGCCGGGGTGAAGCACCCCAGTCATGGCGCTGGCATAGTAATGAGCAATGAGGCGTCAAATCACAAAGCTGCACCTTTCCGGCAGTTAAGTTGGAGGGACGAAGCAGCCATCATTTCACTCGTTGCTGAATCCGCTTCTCCCTCATCTTCTTCAACTTAACCACGTGTTGCTTCTACCGTTGTTCTGCCTCATGTGGGACGCGGATCGGCTTGGTAAAGCACTGACACGTGGGACCGCATGTTAGCAAACCGCCAGGACAACGTCCTCCGAAAATAAGAAGCCTAATCCTAGACTTACAAAGGGCTACGTAGCTGCTACGTATACTTTCCATCTAATCTATATATGCCCGCCCTGATTTTCAGGTGGGGTGGGCCTAATCCTCTCCTTTAATCCAATCAAATAGTCCCACATCACATCAGTTCGTAACTTTACGTAAACCATTACGTGGATGTAGCATTGCTCAAATAAGAAACCTCCCCCGCCATCCGCACGGCAAAATCACCTCCTTTTTACTAATCTTGATTCTATAATTTTTTAGATCAATATAATTGAGATTTGTATAGATAGCACACAGGAGCAAAACCAAGTGGTATGGTTAAGGGCATCCACAATGTGTAGCCAAATGTGAAAATAGCTTTTGGCATCGTGGGAACCATTGTGGACGGTGTTCCCAAAGCCAAAAAGATGGAACCGAAGCTCCCTGATTGATTGATTGAAGGAATAGAAAAATGCAATGTCTCTCCTCTTTCTCCCATGCTTGGACGCATGTAGTATAGTATAGAGCACATAGTCTACTCCCCTGTCCCTTCTATCACAAATGACAAAGTAGTGACGCATCAAATCACAAAAGCACGGATGAAGCAACCATCATTTCACTCTTTGCTGACTCCGCTTCTCCATCGTCTTCTTCGGGAAACCATCTCACCGCACTAGTACTCCTAGTAGTACTCCTCCGGTCCTTTTTTGTCTGCATCTAAGAAAATTTCGTTTTCCCCGCAATGCTCTATGCATTGGCATTTTTTTGCTGCTCTTTCCAACCGGGCCCTCCATCCCTTTCCACCGCATGCGTGCCTGCAGTAATCCCATCTCTCTCTCCCATGTGCTTCGCATCTTCCCAAGGTAGAGAGAGCTGCTTGCATGCAGAAATAGGAGAGAGAGCAAGAGGCGCATGCATGCAGAGAGATGGACATGGGAGAGAGAGAGACAACATGCATGCATGCATGCGGAAGTGAGAAGGTTGGTTTGCATGGCGCTGCATTAATCAAGCGATGAAGAGTGAGATGGTTTGCTCTTTGGTCTTTGGAGAAAAAAATAGGCATTAATTGACACGTGAAATGAGGATTTGTATCGATTAAATCCCGCGAAGGAAAACCCCACCTTTCTTTTTTAACACTAGTACTCCTAGTACGTACGTACTTATCCTGTTTGGGTCTAGGCCTTGCATTGCCAAACTTCGCCACACATTTTTGCCAAGCTTGCCTAAAGTTTTCAAAATGAGAAGGAGGTACACTTGCGCACGGCTGTCGCGGTCGCACCGCACCCTCACACGGTCGTTCCTGCACGCCGCGGTCGCACCGCACCCTCACACAGTCGCTCCTGCACGCCGCAAACCCAACCAAGGGAACGCACCCTCACTGACATGTGCTATCGCATGTGAACAAACCAAACTCAGCCATCCTATCGCTGACACATAATTTTCGTTCATAGAGTATGTTTATCCAACCGCATGTTGGGAATATCCGTACGGCCCGTGCGGTGGTCTGTTGGGGAAGAAGAGAGGTGAGGAAGAAGGAAAGAAGGGTTAGGAGACGTAGGATATTCATCCAACCGCCTGAAATGGTAGACTGACCCAAGTCAGGCGACTTGCATAACAAATATATGTTTTTACACAGCAAAAGATCCATAAAAACAACAACATAAAGAAAAACTATCACTGCTCGCGGAAAGAGACAGCCTTGTCGTCCTTGGCTGCCGGCACGAACCAGCCGCCACTGCCGACGTGTGTCTCCGCACCGTGGTTGTCCTCGGCCTCCAGCTACTCATTCAAGTGGAGTGTGCGGGCGCTCTGCCCGGACGAGAGCACAGCCCGGTTCAAGTCGACGATGTCCGGTTCCGCCTGCAGGAGGGCCTCGATGGCAGCGGCATCCGCGTGCTCCGCATCGAGTTGAGCCTCCGCCGCTCGGTTCAAGTCAGGACGCCCGGTTCCGCCTACAGGAGGGCGCCGATGAGAGCGGCATCCGTGCGCTCTGCGTTGAGTCGAGCCTCTACCGCCCGGTTCAAGTCCAGGACATCCGGTTCCGCCTGTAGGAGGGCCTCGATGGTAGCGGCATCTGCGCGCTCCGCCTCAAGTTGAGCCTCCGCCGCCCGGTTCACATCCACGACATCCGATTCCGCCTGCAAGAGAGCCTCGATGGCAGCGTCATCTGCGCGCTCCGCGTCGAGTTGAGCCTCTGCCTCCCAGTCCTCCTTTAGTATCGCCATGTTGAACCGCTGGTCCGCCTGCACCATGGGGGACTCGGACGCCGGCGCGAAGTCGACGTCCATCGTCTCATACCCATCGGGGGCCTTCTGCGCCATGACCTCCGCCATGAACATTGGATCGGCTTCCTCCTCCTCGTAGCTTGGCTCCAGAGAACTCGAGGATTGGCCCGCCGCAAAGCGAGGTTGGGAACGGAGGTCTGTGGCACCGACCGCCGCCACAATTTCTGCGCGGCGCTCCGGCGTCAGCATCTTGTAGTAAGTGATCTTGCGGCGCACCATGGCTTTCCGGCCAACTAGGGGATGCTTGATGCGGGCTAGGGGATCGAAAGGTGGGAGAATGGGCTGGAGATTTGGTGTGGTTTTAGGGCAGTGGCTGGCGTAGGCCGAGCAGCGAAGGTTCTGGTGTGAATAGTGGTTCCGGTGACGATCGGTCAATCGGTTTTGACTGTACATCGCTCTTGTCGCATTCACGTTGCAGCCCCGCACGCTGGACCCTCCACGTCGCTCACCGAATGGAACGCGCTTCGTCTTGCATTTTTGCTCGCTTGTGGGACCGCAGTTGAGAGCAAACCGACGTCCCTCCCCCTCCCCCGCCCGCGTCATTTATTATGCCACCACTCCCTCCATTTTATGCGGAGTAAATAAAAATAGAGGGAGTATACTACGGATGAGGATCCCCTGACGTGGCCAAACCCATTGCGTAACTAACATGCGGGGC
Source organism: Triticum dicoccoides (assembly GCF_002162155.2). Lineage (NCBI taxonomy): Eukaryota > Viridiplantae > Streptophyta > Magnoliopsida > Poales > Poaceae > Triticum > Triticum dicoccoides. The sequence goes on from NC_041384.1 coordinate 504,565,578, forward strand.
CTAGCAAGCATGGGGTCCGCCAGTAAGTGACCGAAAGGGAGGGTAAGGCAGGGATACCTACGTCAGAGGATCCACTTCCACTATACTACTTTGACCAAATGCTAGAGTAATAATATATGACATGCAACTTACACAAATGTTATAGTAATAATATATGAGATGCAACTTACACAAAGCATACAGGGTCAAACTAGAAAGGATAGGAGGGAGTATATTGTACGTTCAAAAACGAAATGAACATTGAATACCCTTTATATATGATTTGCGGATGCTATGATCACCGGTTCAAAATTTTGAATCCGCCTTAGGTATCACGTGCCCCCACTCGTTCCCTCTCGATTTCATCTCGGGGTCCGGAGATCTATTGAAAGAGGACTAGGGTGGGTACATGCGAATGATACTCGGCAGAATGTTCAAATGAGGCATGCGGGAGGATGGACTCGACTGAAGGGCGACATGATCGATGGAGAAGAGGGTTGGAGAGGAATGAGAAATAAGAAAACACCACATGATTATACTTGAACGTCTCAAATAAACAATAAGTTGTCTCACTTGGCCTACATAGTGAAAGGCCTAATGCGCAACGCGGAGCACTGACGCTCGAATATGGCCGGGAAAACAGGGAAACCGACATGTGGGGCACACCCATCGGGACGACATTGCGCAGACTAGTCCAATGGAGGAGCTGGCCCACGACCTCCTTGCCACCGACAACCGTTCATGTGGGTCGTTGGGGCCAACAATGGGGTGCAACTCCAGCACCGCCTCTGGACACGACGGCCGTGAGCGACACGCTCATATTGTAGCTAGACACGGTCGGTTTCAGTGTGCCGAGGGTGGCGTTAGTGCTATGGCACGACCAACAGTATGTTTGGTTTGTGCCCAAGGTTGCCCCATCAAAACATTGGGTAGCCAAAATTTTGGTTGAGGTATTGGTTGCCCATGATTTGGCCGACATTGGCTAGAAAAATTAACTAGAGTTGGCTAGAGTTCATTGGCATGCCAAAGAAATGGCAACCATCCAAACAAAGACCAATCTTTGGGTCATGACCAAAATTTTGGTTGAGGTATTGGTTGCCCATGATTTGGCCGACATTGGCAAGAAAAATGAACTAGAGTTGCCTAGAGTTCATTGGCATGCCAACAAAATGGCAACCATCCAAACAAAGACCAATCTTTGGGTCATGACCAAAATTTTGGTAAGGTGCACTTTGGCCACAATCCAAACACACCCCAACACCCGGCTCGTCGAGGATGCACGGGGCGCCGCGACGCATCCATGGAGTATTGTAGCGCGGCCAACTGCATCCTCTGGACCTGAGACCATGCCGGGTCGTCTTGCTTTTTCAATGACATGCGGGGATCGCATGTGAGCAAAGGGCATCTCCAACGTTGCCACGACCGCAGCTAACTACCCTGGCACACCAAAACCCTCGTCCCTCACACCGTCGCGTGGTGCATTCCCAGCCGGCGCCAGCTACCCGCATTCATGCCATCCGTTCATATGTCGTCGTTAAGAGGGTCGGTGCCCGAGGAACCAACTCCGGCGACTTAATGACGGACCCGGACGCTTGGCCTCACCGAAATGCGCTACTTAAAGCGGCAACGCCCAGCTAACCTCCACACCATAGCGCATCGTCCTCCTACCTGGCACCACATCCGCCATGACCGCAAGTGCGAACGCTTTGCGGGAGAGCTTGTCTTCGGGGATGAATCTCGAGGTCACCGCCCTCGCTCAAGTCGCCTCTCGCGACGCAATAGTGGCGTAGCCAGACGCGGACGCGACCGCACAAGCGGTGGCCACGCCGGCGGCCGACGACGGGAGCACCGTCAGCCACACGTCCTACTTGCCTCCTTCCAACGTCCGGCACCGCCGAGGTCGGGGACTCCTCCGAGGATGAGTAGGGCATGGGAGGCGGCAGGGCATGGTGTGCCAACTGGCCGGTCCGTATCCCGTGTTCTACTCTTCCTCGCCGGAGACCGCACCTTCACTTCACGGGTCACCCCGCCCCCGTACATAGAGATCGCAGATGGAGGACGTCGGTCGCCACCGTAGAATAGGTTTAGGGTCGGGTTTCTTTTATTTTTCTGTCCTATAAAAGTTTGAAATGTAATGAAAATCTGCCGTGTTTGCATTAATCTCGGCCGGTGTATATGAACTTTCACAATAATATACATATTGTAGGAGTACTAGCAAGATGCCCGTGCATTGCACGGAAGATCAAGATCTTGTGGGAGAAAAGGATGAACGAGGGAAAGCCTTATCTGCAAATGTGGAGAGGAGTGCGGGTAAATTGTCATAGTTTCCTTCCTATCCGTTAGATATAGATCGGACGGCCTATATTGCAGGGTGACAAGCACACCATCATCACCAACTCTGCTTTTTATTGAATCGAGACAAATCTAACATGTGAAGTAAAATAAACACATAGGGTCTATACATACACAAATTATCTTAGGCACTCCAATAGTACGTCCACTACACATTCACGCATTTCACATCTTTCTACATCTACGGGAACCTAGGAAAGGGTTAAGGTAAATTGCTTCTCTCTCACCTCCCCTGATTTTCATGGTGGTGGGCCCCTCCCTCCCCCTAATCTACAATCAACAGCCCACATGTTTCACATTATGTTAATTACGTAACTGGGATTACGAAGGTGTAGCATTACTCGTCCTAAAAAACCCAACTAAGCAAACCTCCCAGCATATCGCGTGGGAAAAGACCCGGCCGCGCCGTTTTAGTCGGGATTACTGGATTACTAGTAGTAGTATCGATGGATCATGCGAAGCAACAATTTTTTTGAGGGGGTGAAGCACCTAGTTTAAAAGGAAAAAAGGCGGTACACTCACAGCACTCCTGTCGCGGTCGCATTGCACCCCACACACGTTCGGTCCTGCACACGGCTCACGCAAACGGAACGCGCTTCGGCTTGCCTCTTCACTGACACGTGGGACTGCACTTGGAGAAACCGACCATGCGCCAAACTCCCCCCGCCCACCGCGCGAAAATCCTCCC
>NC_041384.1:504569097-504598438 GCF_002162155.2 Triticum dicoccoides
CCTCCCCCCTGTCCCCCTCCACTCCATTCGCTCCGCCAAAGCCGCCCTCCCCGCCGCGCCGATACGTCGGCGCCGCAGTTCGGTGATCCTCTCGCTCCCACAGTACTCTCTCATAGACTGCCGTCCTCTAGCTACGCCGCCACCTCTGGCTACATTCTTGTGGAGGCGCACGGCGGTCAGCGCCGCCACCGCTGGCGATGTTCGTGTGGAGATGCACGGCAGTCACCTTCTCCCACGGTACGCGCATTCTAGACTGAGGCCCCGTTCATGTTGGTGTAGCGTTGAATGTTAGCTGATAGACACTGTTAATCTCACTATTTGCCGAAGTAGTTTACTGTCAATATGCTCTGCTTAAGAAGCTTCATTGCCCTGTTCTGCACCCAATCTACTTAGCTGAGATGGCATGCCAAGGCCGATTAGTTGCTAAAATATCCTGCCATATATTTATTGTGACGTAGATTGCCATGGTCTACTAGCCAATCTGTTAGGTGAAATAGCTCTACACCATTTTATACTCGATCTTTGTTGCTGCTATGGCCTTCGATAGTTTGATGGCTGTGTGCTCGGCCTCATTAACTGATGAAACAGCCTGCCATAATTTGGCACTCAAATCTGTTTGTTGAATTAGCTTTACATATATTTCATTACTTAGATATGCTCGTCCAAATATCTTGCCATAGCTTTAGACATCGACCTAGGTATTTTTTTCTGGACTTCATAAAAAAGCATATATGTTTTTCCTGTAATATCTAGTAGAAGAACTAATTTGTATGTCTAACAGATGGACAACACTTGGATAACTTCTACTCGAAGATTCTCCGCTGCATATGTCGAGGGGGTTGAAAACTTCATGAACTTTATCAGAGCTGAGTACGGTGGTCCGAAATCAGATGTGCTCTGCCCATGTAGAAGTTGTATGAATTCAGTTACAAGACCCCAGTTAACTGTGCAAAATCATCTACACTTGTATGGGATGTCGGTCACATATACTAGGTGGGTTCATCATGGTGAAGCTGTGAACGTCGATGTTATTGACTACGTGGAAGCAGCAGATCACCATCTTGATCTTCCTGATGCTCAGGTGGAAGAGGAGGAGGAGGTGGTGGTGGCGGAGCCAGTGAGTTTGACCAACATTGAAACAATGCTATGAAATGCTCGTGCATTCCATGAACTTTCACCTGCAGAAGAAAAATGATGGGCCCGCATGTTGGAACAATGCAACGTGGCTGTCACCCCAGGAAATAAGCTGTGAGTATTCTCAGCTATGGTCACCTTTCTTCAGGTGAAGACATCCGAGTGGATGGCCAACAAATCATTCGATGCGATGTTGGCTGCTTTCGGCAAATCTTTCCCAGATGCGTCTGAGCTGCCACACACCTACAGTAAAATGAAGAATTTCCTTCATGTAGTTGGAATTGGATATGATATGATCCATGTTTGTAAGGATAATTGTGTTCTGTTCCAGAAGGATTATGCCAACTTAAGTGAATGCCCGAAATGCAAATCATCAAGATGGAAAGATGGTGATGCTGTGAAGAGGATTCCTCATAATGTTCTGAGACATTCTCCCATTACACCAAGATTACAGAGGTTGTTTCATGATGCTGAAACAAAAGAGGATGTACTGTGGCATTCTAGGAACCAGGAGTACAGAGATCATAATTTAATGAGCCATCCATATCATGGTAGTGAGTGGAAAAGCTTCAACGATAAACACAAAGAGTTTGCTGCTGGCCCGAGAAACATTAGACTTGGCTTAGCTTCAGATGGATTTAACCCATTTGGCCACCAGAGCGCCACATATAGCATGTGGCCAGTGCTTGTTATCCCTTACAACATGCCTCCAAATGTCTACACCAAAGAATCAAACTACATGATGGCCTTGCTCATCCCAGGTCCAAAAAGTCCTGGAAAGGATTTTGATTTGTTCATGGAGCCTCTTGTGGAGGAACTTCAACAACTATGGAAGGGTGTTCTCACTCGAGACCTATATAGCAGCCCACCAGGTGATTTCTTTTTGCGTGCTGTTATAATTTGGTGCATCCATGATTATCCGGCTTTGGGCACTATGTCGGGGCGAATGACACATGGTTACAATGCATGTGTTCACTGTGACAGGAATCCGCTGTCATACACAATACTTAGCAAGATCTGTTACATTGGACATCGCCGTTTCCTTGCCAAGGACAAGCCGCGTCCTAGAAAATACCGAAGACATGTGTTCAATACAAAGCATGAAAACTGTGATGCGCCAAAGAGGCTCACCGCCGATGAGTTGCAAGTGGAATTGGAGAAGGTCAGGCATATTACACTAGGAAACCATCCTGGTAATGGTAGCGGTAAAAGGAAGTGTGGCAGGGTAGAAGATAGATTATTGTTTACCCGTAGGTCCACTTTGTGGGACTTGGAGTATTGGAAAGATTTGGATCTGCGGCATAATCTTGATGTGATGCACATCGAGAAAAATATATGTGACAGCATTATCGGCACACTTCTTAATATTGAAGGCAAGACGAAAGATACCTTAAAATCTAGGATTGATTTGACACATCTGGGTATCAGAAAGGATTTGCGGGTGGAAGATGAAGGTAAACCACGTGATATGGCACCAGCTATGTACGTCTTGGACAAGGTAAAAAGAAAAGAATTCTGCGAGGTCCTGTCACGTGTGAGATTCCCACATGGATTTGCTTCCAACCCTGAAAGGAGAGTCAGTGCAGATGGAAACAAGGTATAAGGGTTGAAAACTCATGACTGACACGTCCTACTTCAAAGGGTTTTACCTGTTATCCTTAGAGGATTGGGCCGCCCTGACTTATACCGAGCAGTTGCAGAGTTGGGACAATTCTTCAGGGAACTCTGCAGTAGGAATATCAGGATAGATGCTTTGGAGCGTCTTAGAGATAAGATACCAACTATCCTATGCGACCTTGAGAAGATATATCCTCCAGCCTTCTTTGATGTGATGGTGCATTTGGCTGTTCATCTACCTGATGAAGCACTACTTAGAGGTCCAGTACAGTATGGCTGGATGTACCCTATTGAAAGGCGGCTAGGCACTTTCAAGGGCTATGTTAGGAACAGAGCTAGACCCGAGGGTTCCATTGCAGAGGCCTACATTGCTACAGAAGCGTTGACATTCTGCTCAAAATACATTGAAACAGCTGATCAGCTTAGCAAAGAGGTGGGTGAAGACAATCCCGGGATCAATGTTTTCGATTATTCTATTCGAGTTACAGGGAAGAGTCGACAAGAGGACAAACCTAAAGATTTGGACAAAATGTTTTGGTATGTGTTGAATAACTGTCCTGAGATACTACCATATATCAAGTAAGTGCAGTACTGCAGCTTATACATCGTAATCTACTAAACTTGTAGCACATTCTTATATATTTAGATGTTTGACGCGATCACTATGTTGTGCAGCATCTACAAAGAGGAGTTACTGCCGCAAAATCCAAGAAACATTGACAAACTGGTTATGGCAGGATTTGTGAAATGGTTCAAGAACCATGTAAGCTTTTGAAGTGCACTGTTAGTTTTTTTAATATATTGAGTACATAAGATGACCAGCTTGTCTATTTTCTAACCATAGGTTAAGAAGATGCGGGAGGATGGGCAGGCAGTTGATGATGCCCTTTACTCACTAGCAATGGGTCCTAATACTCGGGTAAGACATTATGAATCTTGCGTTGTTGGAGATGTGCGCTACAACACCCTTGCACGAGACGAAGGCAGGAAGACACAAAACAGTGCCATCATGAGCACGGATACGTATGACAAAGAGACAACTGAAATGTATGCTAACATAACATACATTGTTCAGTTGTAGTATATCTCCAGTTTCGAGGATCATCGGTGTGTGGTTCTATTGTGCTGTCGTTGGTATAACCTGTTATCCAGGATCGCAAAACCCAGAGCTGATGATTATTTCAAATCCATCAATGCCAAGGCGGCGTACCAGACCAACGAGCCTTTTATTTTGGCAAATCAAGCAATACAGATATTTTTCTTGGAAGACACATTTGCACGTAGCGATGACTGGAGAGTATTGCAAAGGTTTGAGCAGAGGAATTCGTTTAATGAAGTTGCACAACAAGATGATGCTTACACTGCTCCTGATGTACAAGATAACACAGATGTTCCTAATATCTTTGAGAACCATCATGTCAATGACGCCGGCGAAAAGATTGCCTGTCGTGCTATGGACATACAAGAGTTGATCAAGAAGAAGCCAACGTTCGAGGACGTTGAGGACGAAGAAGAAGATGACACCGTGGGGAATTACGATTCAGACTGATACACATGGCGAAGATGTTGACGCTGCTGCTATGGATGATGATAACATTGCTTTTGTCGTATTTGCCTGTCAGAAGACGTTTTTTATCTACTATGTGAAATTGTGTTTGCTATGACAACTGAAACCTGATGAACATGTTGTTTAGTATTTTCCTGTGAGAACATCACTTGTTATGTATGCTGATTTGTGTTTGGTGATTGTATGGCAACTAAAACATGATGACATTGTTGTTTAGTTGTACTCATATTTGGCTGTGAAACTTGAATTTGATGACATAGTTTGCTGTTGGACTGCAATTTGCTCAACGTCTTTGAATGAGAACAAAGCTGACCCGATAGGGCCTCTGCTATTTATTTATTTATATGAGCAAAAGGGGATACCGCCTGATTTCTGTTAATACAAATCATTAGATGTTCACAACACTATGCCCAGCCTACTACACAGGTTTCATTCATTACTAGTTTCAGCAAAGTGCTCATGTCGTAGCCACTGAATACATCACGAGTGCTACATACACTGCAAATAAAGAGACAATCATCCTACATAGCACATCAATTTTGCCCATTATCTTCACAAGCTCTTTCATCTCCTCATTGCTGTCAAGGCCGTTCAGCAGCTGTTGCTTGGCCATGATCAGAGGAACTACATCTTTAACCTTCTGCTCTGCATCTTCCTCTTCTGTCGTTCCTTCAGTTACTTGTCCAACACCCCACCCTACTGGTATTGGGATTCCTCGGCTAACCAAATAATCAGCATAGTTGCGTTCCCCCTCATTAGCAACTTCCCAAAAATACAAATCACATGAATCTTCCCTTTTCTGCACGAATCAAATTGGAAGATCATCAACCAAACTATTAAAAAAATTAGCAACTGAAAGCAGCAGAACAACACTTAAACATATTATTACCCCATGATTCGGGCATTTGTAGAAGACTCGGTCAGGGTTGCGGATTGTGGTTGAGACACGACGGATGACTCTGCATGATTTGCAGCAGTGGCACCACACCAACGGCAGCGGGTTGCGATGAGCAATCGGCTGCAGTGCGCATGCCGGCGGGGGTGTGATGAGACCCACAGGCGATGGTACGGGTGGCGACTTGGCGCATATCTGGTTGTTGCCTACTGAAGAGCAGGTGAACGAGCAGCCAACGGACATGGTTGCTGCGGCCAGAGCTTCTGATGCTAAGCAGAGTAAGTAGACAAGAGGAGAAGCGAACATTGGATATGTCAGTTTCATTACATGCAGAGTAGCATAGCACCATATATAGTCATAGTCTAGGTTTGGATTCGAACCAGCTACAGGAGCACGTCTTTCTTTTTTCTAAAACTCGGCAACGTCTCTTTACTGGTACACTAGCTTGTTCTGTACGCCTTCCCAAGTCTTTGATTTTCTTTCTATATATAAAAAAGTATGCTACTTGGTGTCCGCTTAGTCAACAAACGATTGTGCCAACCTTGACCGTTGGATTGACATTCAACGTGTGTCGCGTTTCTTCAGTCTCTTCTTCCTGGAGCCGCCAAAGCCAAACCAGCGCTGGCGGGACCGCCTGCTCCCGCCTCCCACGGTTGGCTGTGATCTTCCCCGGCTCCTGTTCATTCCCGTCTAAGGCCTCGCCATCGTCCTCCGCCTTGGTTCCCTCACTGCGGTGCCGCCCTCCGGTGTTGTCAACATGGTCAACAACCGAGAGGAATAAGGAGATGACTGTACATGGTGAGGATGACAGTAGGGACTTAGCAGCGCGCGCACTAATTTTGTTTTTTCGAGACGGAGAAGGGTATCAACTTGGTTATGCGGGACCCGTGGCCCGTCTAGCCCAGGCTTTTATTTCATATGTTTAGCACATGACCAGCCCAGTTTGTTTTTTTTCCTTTCTGAAAATGGCTAGCCAACTATTTTGTTTTTTGCAGAATAACCAACGTAGGCCTACTTGCTTTTCTACGCCCTGCTGGGCCAGAAATCTTTCAAGACGAGGAGGGATGCATTTTGCTCAGAAAATAGGCTATAAGTACTAAGAAATGGGCTATAAGTAATAATAAATGGGCTGTAAAATGAAAAAATATAGCAAACAGACAATTAGTTCCAAAATACTGTTTTCTTTCGGATTTTGATATTTTAAATTAAATTGTTTTTGTGTGGATAAAATTTCATTGAATTTAAATTAAGGTATATTTAGATTTAAAATTAATTTGAATCTGGCTAGAAATTTCGGGCTGTATGCTGTTTGGGCAGATTTGGAGGCTGACTTGTAGGTCTACTAGGTTGACGTGTACTTTGGCTTTGTCAACTTAGTCAACAAACGATTCTAGCAGCAGTGATCGTTGGATGTTAATCCAACGGCCATGCTGCTTCTTCAATATCTGATCTTCTTGCTCCAGCCGCCCAAACCAGCTCCGGTGGGACTGCCTGCTTCCGCCTCCCATGGCCGGCTGTGCTGTCGCACAGGCCGCACCGCCCCACCCTACTCCATTGCTGGCCAGGCCATTCCTCTACTCACCCACACCTCCTGTTATTTTCCGGCGACGGCAGTAGGACCAGTAAACCCTCATACTCCCACCGCGTGGGCAACCATTGCCGACTCTTCCCCGGCTTCGTGTTGTTCCCTTCCTAGGCCTCGTCGTCGTCCACCGCCATGGTGCTCTCGGCGTGGCCTGGTTAACATGGTCGACGAACGACATCCATCGGCCGTGGACTATACGCGCAAAATAATGATTCCTCCACCTGAAAGCTAGGACCCACCGGAAGGGCCTCTGTATTTCGTGAAAAAACGTTCCCCCTGCTGACATGTCGGACCCACCAGCTATATCTTTGCACGCAAGGAAGTGCCTCCTTATTACGCACAAAAAAATGAATACCCCCAGCTAGCTGGGACCCACCATTGTGGGAGGCTGACTTGTGGGCCTACTAAGTTGACGGGGATGGAGGGCTTTGTCAACTTAGTCAATATGAACGATTCTAGCTCCAGTGACCGTACGATGTCCATCCAGCGGCCGTAGTGCTTCTTCAACCTCTGGTCTTCTTGCTCTAGCCGCCCAAAGCAGCGCCGGTCATGCTGCATGCTCCTGCCTCCCGTGGCCGGCTATGCTGCCGCGGAGGCCTCACCGCCCCTACTATTCCCACCGCTGGCCAGGCCCTGCGGCGACGACAGCCTCACACCACAGCCGAACCAGCAAACCCTCGTACTCCTCTTCGTGTGGGCTTCCACTTCCGCGTCTTCCCCGGCTCCACGTCGTCCCCTTCCTAAGCCTCGCCGTCGTCCACCGCCGTGGTGCTCTCCGCGCGGCATGGTCAACGTGGTCAAGGAACGACTTCCATCGGAAGAGTACTGTACGTGGAGAGGCTGACAGCTGGGTCCACGGCCACAACCCAATTTTTTGTGATTTGCCAAGTAAGTCGCTTTGTCAGGCCTGTTGGGCTGCAAATCTTTCAAGATGACGAGAGCTTTCATTCGGCTGGCCAAGAAAATGGCCCATCAGTAATGAGAAATGGGTTGTACATTTTTGAAACACATCAAACTGGCAATTAGTTTCAAATATCTTTTTTTTTCATTTCGAGATTTTAAATTACATTAATTTTTATGCGTGGAGAATTTGTTGGATTTTATATTGATATACATTTATTTTTAAAATCAGTTTGAATGTCAGTCGAAATTTCGGGATTAAAAATAGTTCGGACCACACCGAAATATGCAAAATTTCGTATAATTTTTTAACCGTGGCCACAATATGGGCTGTAATGCTAACAAAAAGAATATGAGCTCCAAAAAAACCTTAAGAATTAGAAAATGGGTTGTAAATTATTAGAAATAATGGCAGACGGGTCGTATGCTGATTTCCACAGATTGAGGCTTTCCTAAAAAAAAGGTTGACGCACAAGCAGTGACTGTTGGATGTCCATCGAACGGCCGTCGTGCTTCTTCAATCTCTGCTCTTCCTGCTCCAGCCGCTCAAACAAGCGACAGCGGGACTGCCTGCTCCCTCCTCCCAGCGGCCAGCTGTGCTGCCGTGCAGGCCTCACCGCCCCACCGTACTCCCACCGCTGACCTAGCCATCCCTCTACTCACCCACACCTGCTGTTATTCTCCGGCGACGGTAGACGAACCAGTATACCCTCGTACAGTAGTACTCCCCTCCGTGTGAGAAACAACTGCCGAGTCTTCCCTGCCTCCGTGTTGTTCCCTTCCTAGGCCTCGCCATCATCCACCGCCCTGGTGCTCTCGGCGCGGCCTGGTCAACATGGTCAACGACCGACATGCATCTGAAGTGGACTGTACGTGGAGAAGCTAACAACTGGGTCCATGGCCGCACGCAAGGAAATGCCTCCTTATTACGTGCAAAATAATGATTCCTCCACCTGACATCAGGAACCCACCGAAAGGGCCTCTGTATTTCGCAAAAAAACATTACCGCCGCTGACAGCTCGGACCCACCAGCTATATCTTCGCATGCAAGGAAGTGCCTCCTTATTACGCACAAAAAAATGAATACCCCCCTAAGGGAGTCCTGGATTAGGGGGTGTCCGGATAGCCGGACTATAACCTTTGGCCGGACTCTTGGACTGTGAAGATACAAGATTGAAGACTTCGTCCCGTGTCCGGATGGGACTTTCCTTGGCGTGGAAGGCAAGCTTGGAAATACGGATATGTAGATCTCCTCCCATTGTAACCGACTCTGTGTAACCCTAGCCCTCTCCGGTGTCTATATAAACCGAAGGGTTTTAGTCCATAGGACGAAGGACAATCATACCATAGGCTAGCTTCTAGGGTTAAGCCTCTTTGATCTCGTGGTAGATCTACTCTTGTACTACCCATATCATCAATATTAATCCAGCAGGAGTAGGGTTTTACCTCCATCGAGAGGGCCCAAACCTGGGTAAAATCATTGTGTCCTTTGTCTCCTGTTACCATCCGCCTAGACACACAGTTCGGGACCCCCTACCCGAGATCCGCCGGTTTTGACACCGACATTGGTGCTTTCATTGAGAGTTCCTCTGTGTCATCACCTTTAGGCCTGATGGCTCCTCCGATCATCAACAACGATGCGGTCCAGGGTGAGACCTTTCTCCCCGGACAGATCTTCGTGTTCGGCGGCTTTGCACTGTGGGCTAATTCGCTTGGCCATCTCGAGCAGATTGAAAGCTACGCCCCTGGCCGTCAGGTCAGATTTGGAAGTTTGAACTACACGGCTGACATCCGCGGAGACTTGATCTCGATGGATCCGAGCCACAACCAAGCGCGCCGCACTGTCACGATGGGCATGACTTAGCTCTACCACCGAACAGTGCCCTGGAGGCCGTGCCCGTAACAGCTTCGACCCTTAGCTTGGAGCCAACTGCGCCGATCGAGGGCGGGTGGCTAGACACCGCCTCGGAGGCTGCAGTCTCAATGGCGATCGAGCCAAACACCAGCTTTATCCTCTGCGAAGCCCGTGACTCCAAGGTGCCGGACCCTGCCCCGGACTCTGAACCCTCCGCGCCCTCGCCAATCGAATCCAATTGGGCGCCGATTATGGAATTCACCGCCGCAGATATCTTTCAGCACTCACCCTTCGGCGACATTCTGAATTCACTAAGGTCTCTCTCTTTGTCAGGAGAGCCCTGGCCGGATTATGGCCAACATGATTGGGATGTGAACAACGAATAAATTCGACGCCCACCCACCACCCACTTCGTAGCCACTGTCGATGATTTAACCGACATGCTTGACTTCGACTCCGAAGACATCGACGGCATGGACGATGATGTAGGAGGCAAACAGGAACCAGCACCCACAGGGAACTGGACAGCCACCCCATCCTACGATGTATACATGGTGGACACACCCAAAGGAAACGACGAGGATGAACGGGAGGACGCAACGAAGGGTCGTTCCTCCGAAAAGCAGTCAAAGCGGTGGCGTAAGCGCCGCTCCAAGCCCCGCCTCGACAGAGACATCGTTCATACAGACCCAACCACAGAGAAGGGTGAGCAGGCGAACGATGAACATGGCATCGAGCAACCATCCGAACAAGGCAACTTGGATAAACAAACCGCACAACCCGTCCCCGGCGAAGATAACAGTTCGGATGACCTCACGCCGGACAAGTTAATAGAGCAGAAGAACCTCCACAAAAGGCTCGTCGCCACTGCGCGTAGCCTGAAAAAGCAAAAGCGGAAGCTCAAAACTGCGAAAGATGCACTCAGAATCAGGTGGAGCAAAGTACTCAACACCGCAGACAAATACGGCGACAGTCGCCAGACAAAAAGCTACCCGAAGCGAAAGCTCCTGCCTGAATTTGATGAGGAGGCCTTAGAACCTCCGCAATCAACAAATAAGGAAGCCACCCGGTCGGATAAACGACCCCATGGCCAATATAGAGTGGCAAGAGGCACCGCACACAAGCCAGCACGCGACCCACTCAAGGATTCGCATCAAAAAGATGGCCCAGACAGATCTATCTACGGGCCAAGAAAGCAAGCTTTAGTAAGCAATGCAACACAACAAACATCCGAACACTACGGCACACCCAAATACAGGGGTGCCGCACACCCCCTATGTTTCACCGATGAGGTGCTGGACCATGAATTTCCAGCGGGTTCAAGCCTGTAAACATAGAGGCGTACGATGGAACGACAGACCCTGGAGTCTGGATTGTGGACTATATCCTCCATATCCATATGGCTAGAGGAGACGACCTACACGCCATAAAATACTTACCCCTCAAGCTCAAAGGGCCAGCCCGGCATTGGCTTAAAGGCCTTCCCAAAAACACCATTGGAAGTTGGGAAGAGCTCGAGGATGCTTTTCGGGCAAGTTTTCAAGGGACCTATGTCCGGCCTCCGGATGCAGATGATTTAAGTCATATAACTCAACAGCCTGGAGAGTTAGCCCGGAAACTCTGGAACAGATTTCTTACTAAAAAGAACCAGATAGTCGACTGTCCGGACGCCGAAGCCTTAGAAGCTTTCAAACACAGTGTTCGAGACAAATGGCTCACCAGACACCTCGGCCAAGAAAAGCCAAGAACAATGGCCGCATTAACAAGCCTCATGACCCGCTTTTGCGCGGGAGAGGACAGCTGGTTGGCAAGATGCAGCACTAGCGACCCAAGTACATCCGAAGTCAGGGACCGAAATGGGAAACCGCGTCGCAGCAAGGACCAGCACTGGAATAAGGGAAACAGCCCGAAGAGCACGGCAGTCAACACCGGATTCAAAAGCTCTCGGCAGGGTCAGAAAAAGCTGCGCCTCAAGAATAACAGGGACGAGCTATCTAGCCTAAACAAAATCTTGGACAAAATATGTCAAATCCACAGCACTCCTGGGAAGCCTGCAAACCATACCCACAGAGAATGTTGGGTCTTCAAGCAATCCGGCAAAGTCAACGCCGAACACAAGGGGCTCGATACACCAAGTGAGGACGACGACGAACCCCACAAGCAGAGCACCGGGAAACAAAAGAATTTCCCACAAGAAGCCAAAACATTAAACTTACTTCACGTGACAAAAGGGAAAAACAAAGTGGCGCCTATGGAGATACGCGCCATGCGGCCTATCACAAAGGAGTCTCGCCACTGGTTGTTAAAACCGATCACCTTCGACCATCAGGATTACTCCGGAAGAATCCGGAACGTAGGTTGGACCGCCTTAGTATTAGATCCGATAATCGACGGATTCCACTTAACACAAGTCTTGATGGACGACGTCAGTGGTCTAAAACTGCTACACAGTCCGCAAAATTGGGATGGACCCAACAAAAATTCACCATAGCAACACTTCCTTTAAAGGAGTAACGCCAGGCCCGGATGCCCATTGCACGGGTTCTCTCCTGCTAGAAGTAATGTTCGGTTCCCCCGATAACTTCCGCCGCGAAAAGCTAACCTTCCACATTGCCCCATTTTCAAGTGGCTATCAAGCACTACTAGGACGCAAAGCTTTCGCCCGCTTTAACGCAATACCGCATTATGCATCTCTCACGCTTAACATGCCCGGCCCACGAGGCATCACCTCACTAAAGGGAAACATTGAATGTTCCTCGTGCGCAGAAGACTATACGGCTGCCTTGACAGCCACACATTAAAATAGCTTCACCAACAAAAGCATCTAACAGGTCATTAAGACCACGGACACGGCTAGGCGAGTTCGGAGCAAACTTATAATCGATAAAGGTTTTTGTAGCCGTACACCCCTATACAAGGGGCTCTGCATATGTAAAATAAGCGACAATAACGCTCAATTTTCCCCATCTTGAATTATACTTTGTTTACTTAGTACAACATATATTTCGCATGGCTATTCTTCTTTCAACTAAGTTCCTCTCTTTTACAGATGAACACCGTGCTACACCCGTCCAGGACACGGTGCAACAGAGACACAAGCACAGACGTGCAGCAGGGACCCGTCCCAAGGATTCTCTTTAGATTAAGACCCTGCGTAAACCTTTTTCACTGTCTCTTGTTGATGCACATCCCCTAGATTCACAGTATAACTCAGGAGGAGGCTGGCGTCTTGGCATGTGGCCACGTCAGTATTTCGCATGTACCTGGACACCAGGGGCTTATTATCATGGGCACTGCTCAGCCCGTTTTTATAAAGACCGAATACCTTAGGGAGTGTTCGGCGTCACGAGTTTGGCCTTATATGCATCAGCTCCGAATCATGTCTTTGTACAAATGTTGGGTTTGCCCGGCTCCTGTGTTTTCCTGCCTTATGTTCCGCTCTATCGGCTAAGGCGGCACCAGGAGAACTACTGCGATTGTGCCCCGGTTCAGCCAGGCGAGCACCTTAGTAGAGAAAGCCGAAAACTGACTGTCATGATATAGCGTGAGACTGGTCAACCACTCGATGACCTATCGGAGTCTTCGGGATTCCTCCGCATTAACGAAGGGCCGTTTCCCAGCCAGGCACACACGCGCCCCGAGTTCGGGCGAGCGCGGCGCCACCAGGGGCTATATAGTAGCCCCTCTGTCAAACTACTATGGCTAAGTGAAAGTGATAAAGCATTATAGTCCGATTGCCTAGTTCGCTGCGCTATCACCTCCTTCATGGACCAAGACGTTGGATCAAGTGTGAGAATGCGCCTTCTGCGAACACCCCCGCATTATATGCGTGGGGGCTGAAGCCGACGACTACCGTCTTTCAGATTATATACACATATACCTCAACGGCCGCACAGGAGGCATTATAATACTTGCAGGCACAAGTATAAAAAGCTTCTACAATTCATCAAAATATTGTTTTACAATAATACATGTTATTCGAACATAATATCCTTCGAGCACTGCGTCTCTATTAAACGAGCGCCTTGCAGAACTTCCTGAAAATAGTGCTCAACAGGTATTCGGCCTCCGTCCGAATCTTGGGATGCAACAGCGGCGGCCTCCATCTCCGCCCAGTATGTCTTGACATGGGCAAGGGCTATCAGCGCACCCTCTATGCATGCTGACCTCTTCATCACATTGATATGCGGCACGGCACCAAGGAACTGCTGCACCAAGCTAAAATAACTGTTTGGCTTTGGCCTTTCCGGCCACAGATGATTAACGACATCCTTCATGGCAAGTCCGGACAACCTATTCAGTTCGGCCCATTCGGCCAAACGATCGGTCAACGGAAGCGGACGCTCCGGATTGTTGAATTGTGACCAGAAGAGCTTCTCCACTTCGTTATCTTTCTGATCTCGGAAATGTTCGGCCACATCAGTGGCACTCGCAGCTAAATCCAGATATGCATCCGCCGAACTCGACATCCGGTCCAACGGAGCGTATTTAGGATCTCCGAACTTCATCCGCAGCATAAAGGGCTTTCCAGCCGCGATATCTCCTGCCTGACGCAGCTCCTCCTTCATCGCCCTCATCGCAGAACGAGCATCCTTGGCTGCTGTAGTGGCCTTTGTCGGTGTCAAAACCGGCGGATCTCGGGTAGGGGTCCCGAACTGTGCATCTAGGCCGGATGGTAACAGGAGGCAAGGAACACGATGTTTTACCCAGGTTCGGGCCCTCTTGATGGAGGTAAAACCCTACGTCCTGCTTGATTAATATTGATGATATGGATAGTACAAGAGTAGATCTACCACAAGATCAAGGAGGCTAAACCCTAGAAGCTAGCCTATGGTATGATTGTTGTATGATGAAGTTGTCCTGCGGACTAAAACCCTCCTGTTTATATAGACACCGGAGAGGGTTAGGGTTACACAAAGTCGGTTACAATGGTAGGAGATCTTGAATATCCGCATCGCCAAGCTTGCCTTCCACACCAGGGAAAGTCCCATCTGGACACGGGACGAAGTCTTCAATCTTGTATCTTCATAGTCCTGGAGTCCGGCTGAAGGTATAGTCCGGCTACCCGAACACCCCCTAATCCAGGACTCCCTCAGTAGCCCCTGAACCAGCCTTCAATGACGACGAGTCCGGCGCGTAGATTGTCTTTGGCATTGCAAGGTGGGTTCCTCCTCCAAATTCTTCATAAAAGTTTGTAAACACCAAGAGTAGTGTCCGGCTCTGCAAAATAAGTTTCCACATATTGCCACAGAGAGAATAATATTAACACAAATCTAATCCACTGACGTATTCCGCAGCGTGACATCACACTACGGCCAAGCCTTTATTCGAATCGTTTTCACTTTTCCACCTCATCGTGTTTTGCGAGGAGGTTTCCTTGGCACGTCTTGTCAAAGCAGAGATCGTGTCCCCTTTATTTACGGGATTCTCATCAATACGGATGTGGGTAACCCAATCGTGCCCGTTAGCATGTCTTCTCGATTAAAGGCGAGTCCCAAACGGTTACGGGGAGGGCTCCTGGTATTCAACCTCTTATAAAGAGACCAAGGCCTTACTCCTTTTCTCCAATCTCAAAACAAGTTCACCCGTCGCCTCGAGTTCCAACACCCTAGGCTCCAGATTCTAGGCGCTTCAAACCTTCGACAATGTCTGGTTCCGACCTTCAAGGCCGATGGATGCCCTCCTCCGTCACGGAGGAGGACGTGCTAAAGTTCAGAGAGGCTAAGTTCTTGACCGCCGAAATTTTGCATAGGTTGCCTGCTCAAAGGCAGGCTATTCCCAGTCCCCAGCCCGGTGAGAGCGTAGTGTTCATGTCTCACTTCCTTCGGGGGTTAGGCTTCCCGATGGATCCCTTCGTGAGGGGGCTGATGTTCTATTATGGGCTGGAATTTCATGACTTAGCTCCGGAGTCCATCCTCCACATTTCCACATTCATCGTTGTGTGTGAAGCGTTCCTCCGTGTTACTCCTCACTTCGGATTATGGCTCAAGACTTTTGGAGTGGAGCCGAAGATGATCGAGGGAAGACACGCAGGGTGCGGAGGCGCTGTCATAAGTAAGAATGTTGATGCTCCATGGCCCGAGGGCTCCTTTCAAGAGGAGCTTGGCTTGTGGCAACGAGAGTGGTTCTATATCACCGCTCCCAGGAGCACCAAGTGGGTGGTGCCTCCTGCCTTTCGCTCGGGTCCCCCACCACGGCTAGTGTCATGGGTCAACAAAGGATTAGATTGGGGGTTATCCAAAGACGTGCCCTTGTTGCAGGGCCGCATTAGGGATCTCTTAGAAAGAGACCTCAACCTGGTCAAGGTGACGCAGGTCATGCTGATTCGCCGAACACTGCCCGGCAAACGTTGCTCCCTTCGTCTGTGGGAGTTTAGTCCGGAGGGACCACGAGCTCTCCAGCATTTTATGGGCGCAACGCCCATGGAGATGTATAAAATGTTCTTCGAATCATAAGCAATGTGTCCGGATTTGACCGAGGACGCAGGTTTAAGCTGCAATCGCCCGAATACTCAAGTAAGTAACCTTGTGCCCGGACTCTCTATCCGTAAAATTGTCATAAATTTGCCCATAAAAGAGTTGTCCTTTTAAACAGGAGTGGATAGCGAAGGCAAAGCTGATCAGGTGTCCGGCTCCCCTTCCTGAGACCAGGCCGGATCCCGTGCTAGTCAGGATGTTGAAGATCGTGCCTTTGGAGGGAAGTGAGGGGGAGGACAAGGAAACTATGGCCTCCTCGAAGGAGGCTGCTCCGAAGGGAAGAGCCGACAATTCCTCTCCTAAGGGGAAGAAGAGGGCCACCTCTGACGACCCGGAGACCATGGCCTCAAAGTGGGGGGAGAAGTCCTCGTCAGAGGGTCCGACGCCGGGAAGATCCTCGGCCGAACTACGCCCTCAGAGGGATCAGCCCTCCAGCGAGTCATAAGTAGAGAAAGATTTTCCTTTAGAGGGATGAGAGAAATCCTTGCTTTTTATCTGAGAAGATTAACCGAAATTTTACTTTGTAGCTCGGACCTCAGCCCTTCTCAGCAGAGCTCGTCTTCGGGGGATCTTCTTCCGGAGATGATGGAGAGTGGAACGCCTCCCCCTGCCGTACCGCTTGGCGAGGTGGGCGACCCTGAGGTGTCGTCGCGGAGGGTTTCTCCGAATCCGGCAGGGGTGGAAGGTAGCCATATGTCCCCCCAATGTTCTCCGCGTCCGGCCTTCAATGGAGGTCATAGGACGAGTCTGGCCCGTCCGATGCACGGTCGGAGGAGCTGATGATTCTGCTGGGGCGAGCTTCTATCTCAGAGGAGCACCGTGCATTGATGGGTACGGTGATTGGAAGGATTTCGTCTGCGGAAAGCGGATTGCATGAGGCCGTCAGAAGTTTGCTGACGGGTTTTGAGGTACGTTTGATAATGTACTTCTTTGTCAGTTGCGCATAAACAAGATGCGCCCTGTGTAGATAGTAGCCCCTGAGACTCTGTGCGTTGTCAAAATTGACGGTGCGCAGAGGATCATAATCCCAGGTCTAAAATGTCGCCTTTGTATACAGGTGGCGAAGTGTCCGGAATCGAGCCGAACTGATGATTTTGCCGAACTAAAGCGGCAACTTGACGTGGCAGATGCCGACATCGCGCTCGTCAACGAGCGACTTGATGAGGCTCAAGGTATGCAATTCCTTGGGCGGCATCTGGTAAGAGGAGCTTTATGCCAGTATCTTACAATGTGTGTGCTTGACGCAGATGGTGCGGCCGCCGTGGAGAGTCTTCGGGCAGAACTTGCCCGAGCTAAGGAACAAGCCAGGAAAAGTGATGCAGCTGCCGAGAAGGCCCTTGAAGAGCTGAGAGCCGAACAGGCTGCTCACTGCCGAAGCAAGAAGGAGATGGCCGTGATGGCTGTGAAGTTAAAAAGTGCTGCTGACCATTGCAAGTTTCTTGAGAAAGAAGACCGGGCGAGATAGATGGACTTAGAGAAGGCCGTTGCTGATGCCAAGGACGCTCGCTCTACGATGAGAGCTGCGAAGGAGGAGCTGCGTCAGGCCGGACAGATTGCAGCTGGAAAGCCCTTTATGCTGCGGAGGAAGTATTGCGATCCGAAGTTTGCTCCGTTGGACCGGATGTGGAGTGCGGAGGACACCTATCTGGATTTGGCAGCGAGTGCTGCTGATGCGATCGAATACTTTCAAGATTAAGAAGATCGCGAAGTGGAAAGGCTTTTCTGGTCGCAGTTCCAGAATCCAGAGCGTCCACTGGTAGTGGACGATCATCTGGCTCAATGGGCCAAACTAAATAGATTGTCCGGACTCGCCATGAAGTACGTCATGGGTCATTTGTGGCTAGGGAGATCTGAGCCGAAGAGTTATTTCAGCTTGGTGCAGCAATTCCTTAACGCGGTGCCACGTATTAATGCGATGAAGAGGTCAGCATGCATAGAGGGCGCACGGATGGCTCTTGCCCGTGTCAAGACATACTGGGCAGAGATGGAGACCACCGTTGTTGCATCCCAAGATTCGGACAAAAGCTAAGTACCCTCTGAGCACTATTTTCAGGAAGTCCTTGAAGGCGCTCGTGTAATAGAGACGCGGTGCTCGAAGGATGCTATGTTCTGATAGCATATGTAATTATAAAGCAATATATTGAGGAATTGTAGTAGCCTTTTATACTTGTGCCTTCAAGTATTTGGAACACCTCCTGTGCGGCTGTTTTAAGATATATATACAAAATCTGAAAGATTGCAGTCGTTGGCTTCAGCCCCCACGCACATAGTGCGGGGGTGCTCGCAGAAGGCGCATTTTCACACTTAATCCAACGTCTTGGTCCTACAAAGGAGGTGATAGCGCAGCGAGCTAGGCAACCGGACTATAATGCTTTAACACTTTCACTTAGCCATAGGAGCTTGACAATGGGACTATTTAGGTAGCCCTGGTGGCGACTGCGCTCGCCCGAATTCGGGGCGCGTATGTACCTGGCCGGGAAACGGCCCTTTGTTAATGCGGAGGAATCCTACAGATTCCGGAGATTCATCGAGTGGTTGACCAGTGTCACGCCATATCATGACAGTCGGTTTTTGGCTTTCCCTACTGAGGTGCTCGCCTGGCCGAACCAGGGCACAATCGCAGTAGTTCTCCTGGTGCCGCCTTAGCCGATAGAGCGGAATGTAAGGCGGCCGAACACAGGAGCCGGGCAACCCAACATTTGACCAAAATCATGACTCGGAGCTGATGCATATAAGGCCAAACTCGCGACGCCGAACACTCCCTAAGGTATTCGGTCTTTATGAGAGCGGGCGAGGTAACGCTCTAAGGTATAAGCCCCTAGTGTCCAGGTACGCGCAAGAATTCTGACGTGGCCACATGCCAAGACGCCAGCCTCCTCCTTGGTCATAGAACCAGGGGATGTGTATCAACAAGAGACAGTAAAAAAGGTTTACGTAGGGTCTTAATCTGAAAAGAATCCTTGGAACGGGTCCCTACTGCACGTCTACGCCTGTGTCTCCGTTGTGCCATATCCTGGACGGGTGCAGCACGACGTTCATCTGTAAAAAGAGAGCAACTAAGTTGAAAAAGGGGCATGCCGAACAAAAGTTATATGAAATAAACAAAGTGTAAAGTAAAATATGAAAAACTGAGCTTTATTGTCTCTTATTTTAGAGAGAATTCCTTATTTGGCCCTTTTTTAAAATTTGCTTCCCTATTTGGCCCAGAATAAATTTTTCTACCCTATTTGACACCTAAAGTAAATTTTGTTCCTTATATGACACTTTAGTCCATTATTGACACTAACATTGTTAAGTGGGAGGCAAAAAGACCGTTTTGCCCCTAGTGCATTGCGTAACTACATGGATGTAGTGAAAAAGCAATTAGTCCACCTATATTTTAGGGGTGTTCAATGGAAGATGCAGATGTATATGTATGCTCCAATATTTTTTTTCTCACGTAATCTGTTCTGCGTCTTTGTGAGAAAAATATAACTTGAATCTATCGAAGTAGTGTTGATGATGTGTAGGTCCCACGTATTGCTAGAAATTTATGAAAAAAGAATATATCCAATATTGGACTCTATTTGTAGAGTTCATTATGTAGAATAGAGTGTTGTAAAAAGATTGAAGTTTTACACTTTGATTTTAGAGAAATAATTGCCAAAATCGAGAAATACGTGCATGCAAAACTAGTCAAGTTTGTAATTGGCGTGCATACATGCAGCCATGTAAACTTTTTTTTACTAATGTGTGTACGAGTTGCACCCAACTATCCACGGTGACTCAACAACCCAAGGCCCACATGGCATGGAGCTGGCCGCCTCACTCCGTAACTTTTGTTATCAGCGAACGGTTTTGATACGTTTCACTAAAAATTGCTGCGCATGCGACGTACCTAGGTTTAGATAGAGTCTCTTCAGATTTAAAATTGCTACGGAACGTGCAGCGCCTTTATAAAGCCTCCGGTGCAACTCATGGCACCGCGTATAAACCATGCGCGTATCTTTAATCGCGAGTTCGGGTCTGCCGCGCATCGCAGGCGATGCCGGCGCCGTCGGCCACTCATGGCACTACGTATGAGCAGCCGTGCCTGTGGCGCCATGTGCCTGGACGCCCAAGGCCGAGACCGCTACAGCGCCGTTGGCTAATTGGCCGTCGACTCTGTAGTACTGATCATAGATATTGCTATTACGCAAAAAAGGATATGCTAGTATAATTTTTACAGATGTTTTGTACAGTTTTTACACGCACAGACCAGTTTACCTAAGGAATGAAATATTGAAGCATACACATACATGTGCAGCATCCATTGAACATCACTAAAATATGTATGAACTGTTTGCCTTTTTTTACTACATCCGCGATAATTACACAATGCACTAGGGGCAAAATGGTCTTTTGGTCTCACATTTAACACCGTTAGTGCATAAAATGGACGGAAGTGTCACATAAGGAACAAAATTTACTTTGGGTGTCATATAGGGAATTTTTTTTACTTGGGTCAAATAAGGAAGTAAATTTTAAGAAAGGGCCAAATAAGGAATTCTCTCCTTATTTTATACGTGTGAAGCCCCTAGTGCAGGGGTATATGGCCACTAAGCCTTTATCAACGATACTTTTGTCCGGACTCGTCTATCCGTGTCCGTGGTCTTAATGACCTGTTCCAATGTTCTGGCTGGTGAAGCCATTGTATTGTGGGGCTGTTAAAGCGGCCGCACAATCCTTCGCTTGGGGGAGGTGTTCTCACTGCTTCCCCTTTAAGGAGATGATGCCGCGTGGACCGGGCATCTTAAGCGTAAGAGATGCATAATGCAGTATTGCGTTAAAGCGGGCGAAAGCTTCGCGTCCCAATAGTGCTTGATAGCGACTTGAGAATGGGACGATGTGGAAAGTCGGCTTTTCACGACGGAAGTTATCGGCAGAGCCGAAAATAACCTCGAGCCGGAGAAAACCCATGCAATGGGTGTCCGGACCTGGCGTTACTCCTTGAAAGGAGGTTTTGCTGTGGCGAATTCTTTTTGGGTCGATCCCCATGTGGCGGATTGAGTCCTGATATATCAGGTTGAGTCCGCTGCCACCGTCCATAAGGACATTTGAAAACTGGAGTCTGCCAATTATTGGATCGAGTACCAGGGCAGTCCAGCCTGGGTACCTGACACTTCTAGAATAATCCAGATGATCGAAGATGATTGGTTTTGACAACCAGTGGCAGGATTCCTTTGGGATAGGCCGTGGGGCGCGTACCTTTATGGGCGCCGCACGTTTTGTTATGTGGAGTAAGTTTACTGTTTTTACTTCTTGTGGGAAATTCTTTTGTTTCCTGGTACTCTGCTTTTGGGGTTCGTCCTCGTCTTCACTTGGTGTGTCGAGCCCCTTGTGTTCGGCGTTGAGTCTTCCGGATTGTTTGAAAACCCAACAATCTCTATGGGTATGGTTAGCAGGCCTTCCGGGAGTGCTGTGTATTTGACATATCCTATCCAAGATTTTGTTTAGGTTGGATAGGTCGTCCCTGTTATCTTGGAGGGAAGGGTTTTTATGATTCTGTCATGAGCTTTTGAATCCGGCGTTGACTGCCGTGCTCTTCAGACTTTTTTCCTTAGTCCGGCGATGGTCCTTATTGCGTCGCGGTTTTCCATTTCCATCCCTAGTTTCGGATGTACTTGGGTCACTAGTGCTGCATCTTGCCAACCAGCTGTCCTCTCCTGCGCAAAAGCGGGTCATGAGGCTTGTTAGTGCGGCCATTGTTCTTGGCTTTTCTTGGCCAAGGTGTCTGGCGAGCCATTCGTCTCGGACATTATGCCTGAAAGCCGCTAAGGCTTCAGCGTCAGGACAGTCGACTATCTGATTCTTTTTAGTAAGAAATCTATTCCAGAATTGCCGAGCTGACTCTCCAGGCTATTGAGTTATGTGACTAAGATCGTCTGCATCCGGAGGGCGGACATAGGTCCCTTGAAAAATTGCTCGGAAAGCGTCCTCGAGCTCTTCCCAACTTCCGATTGTGTTTTCAGGAAGGCTTTTGAGCCAATGCCAGGCTGGCCCTTTAAGCTTGAGGGGTAAGTATTTTATGGCGTGGAGGTCATCTCCTCTAGCCATATGTATGTGGAGGATATAATCCTCGATCTAGACTCCAGGGTATGTTGTTCCATCATATGCCTCTATGTTTACGGGTTTGAATCCCGCTGGAAATTCATAATCCAGGACCTCATCAGTGAAACATAGGGGGTGTGCGGCACCCCTGTATTTGGGTGTGCCGGATTCTGATAATGGCTTTATTGCATTGCTTACGAGAGCTTGCTTTCTTGGCCCGTAAATGGACCTGGCTGGGCCATGATGCGAATCCTTAAGTGGGTCGCATGCCGGCTTAAGTGCGGCGCTGCTTGCCGCTTTATGCTGGCCATGGGGTCGTCTATCCGACCGTGTGGCTTTCTCACTTTTGGAATGCGAGGGCTCTAAGGCCTCCTCGTCGAATTTAGGCAGTAGCTTTCTCTTCGGATAGCTTTTAGTGCGGCGACTGTCGCCGTATTTGTCTGTGGTATTGATTACTTTACTCCATCTGATCCTGAGTGCATCTTCCGCAGTTTTTAGCTTCCGCTTCTGCTTTTTCATGCTGCGTGTGGTTGCAATGAGCCGTTTGTGGAGGTTCTTCTGCTTCGTGGGCTTGTCCGGCGTAGGGTCGTCTGGAATGCCATTTTCGCCGGGGGAGGGATGTTCGGTTTCTCTATCCGGGTTGTCCTGTTGGGACGGTTGCTCTAAGGCATGCTCGTCGTCTACCGGCTCATCCTGCTCTATGGCTGGGTCTTTATCGAGGCGGGGCTTGGGTCGGTGTTTACACCGACGCTTTGATTGTTTTTCGAGAGATCGATCCCTCTTTCCATCCCCGTTTTCCTCGTTGTTGCTTCCTTTAGGGGTATCCACCATGTACACATCGTGAGATAAGGTGGCTGTCCAATGCCCTATAGGCGTTGGTTCTTGGTTGTCTCCTGCATCGTCGTCCATACTATCGATGTCTTCGGAGTCGAAGTCGAGCATGTCGGTTAAGTCGTCGACAGTGGCTATGAAGTGGGTGGTGGGTGGGTTTTGAATTTCTTCATCATCCGAATCCCATCCTTGCTGACCGTAGTCCGGCCAGGGCTCTCCTAATAAAGAGAGAGACTTTAGCGAATTCAGGATGTCGCCGAAGGGCGAGTGCTGAAAGATGTCTGCGGCGGTGAACTCCATTATCGGCGCCCAATTGGATTCTATCAGCAGGGGTGCAGGGGGCTTGGAGTTCGGAAAGGAATCCGGCTCCTCGGAGTCACGGGCCATGCGGAGTGCGGGGCTGGAGTTTGGCTCGATCACCTCTGAGATCGCAGCCGCTGAGGCAGCGTCCAACCGCTGATCCTCGATCGGTGCAGTAGGCTCCGAATCAATGGTCGGAACCAATGCATGTGCGGCCTCCAAGGCGCTGTTCGGCGGTAGAGCTATATCATGCCCATCGAGACAGTGCGGCGCGCTTGGCTGTGGCTCGAATCCGTCGAAGATCAAGTCCCCGCGGATGTCAGCCGTGTAGTTTAGGCTTCCAAACCTAACCTGATGGCCAGGGGCGTAGCTTTCGATCTGCTCAAGGTGGCCAAGTGACTTGGCCCGCAGTGCAAAGCCGCCGAAGACGAAGATCTGTCCGGGGAGAAAAGTCTCACCCTGGACTGCATCGTTGTTGATGATCGAAGGAGCCATCGGGCCTAAAGGCGACGACACAGAGGAACTCTCAATGAAAGCACCAATGTCGGTATCAAAACCGACGGATCTCGGGTAGGGGGTCCCGAACTGTGCGTCTAGGCCGGATGGTAACAGGAGGCAAGGAACACGATGTTTTACCCAGGTTCGGGCCATCTTGATGGAGGTAAAACCCTACGTCCTGCTTGATTAATATTGATGATATGGATAGTACAAGAGTAGATCTACCACAAGATCAAGGAGGCTAAACCCTAGAAGCTAGCCTATGGTATGATTGTTGTATGATGAAGTTGTCCTACGGACTAAAACCCTCCGGTTTATATAGACACCGGAGAGGGTTAGGGTTACACAAAGTTGGTTACAATGGTAGGAGATCTTGAATATCCGCATCGCCAAGCTTGCCTTCCACGCTAGGGAATGTCCCATCCGGACACGGGACGAAGTCTTCAATCTTGTATCTTCATAGTCCTGGAGTCCGGCTGAAGGTATAGTCCGGCTACCCGAACACCCCCTAATCCAAGACTCCCTCAGCCTTCTCCAGGTCTGTCCGCTTCGTCGGATCTTCTTTTTCAAGAAGCTTGCAGCGATCAGCAACGTTCTTTAACTTCACAGCCATTTCGGCCATTTCCTTCTTGCTTCGATAGTGAGCAGCCTGTTCGGCTTTCGGCTCTTCAATTGCCTTTACGGCAGCCGCATCACTTCTCCTGGCTTGCTCCTTGGCTCGGGCAAGTTCCGCCCGAAGGTTCTCCATGGCAGCGGCCCCATCTGCATCAAGCACACACACTGTAAGATACTGGCATCAAGCTCCTCTTACCAGGTGTCTCCGGAGAAATTACATACCTTGTGCCTCGTCAAGCCGCTTGTTGACAAGCGCGATGTCGGCATCTGCCACGTCAAGTTGCCGCATTAGCTCGGCAAATTCATCAGTCCGGCTGGCCACAGGACACTTCGCCACCTACACAGGAAGGCGGCAAAATTACACCTGGGACTATGATCCTCTACGTGTTGTCGTCTTCGACAACACACAGAGTGTCAGGCGCTACTATCTACACAGGGCGCATCTTATATGCGGAACTATCAAAAGGTACATCACCTCGCGTACCTCAAAACCTGTCAGTAAACTCCTGACAGCCTCGTGCAACCCGCTTTCAGCGGACGAAATCCTTTCAATTACCGTACCCATCAATGTACGGTGTTCCTCTGAGATAGAATCTCGCCCTAATAGATCCTTCAGTTCATCTGACCAAGCACCAGGCGGTGCCGGACTCGTTCGATGGCCTTTTTCAAAGACCGGACACAGATGGCCTTGGGGGGCCATATGACTGCCTTCCGGCCCTACCGGATTCGGAGAAACCCTTTGCGACGGTACCTCAGGATCGCCCGCCTCATAAGGCGGTACGGCAGGGGGAGGCGTTCCGCTCTCCATCATCTCCGGAAGAAGATCCCCTGAAGATGAGCTCTGCTGAGAAGGGCTGAGATCCGAACTACAAGGTAAAATTTCGGTTATTTTCCTCAGAAATAAAACAAGGATTTCTCTCATTTTAAACCTCCCTTCTCTACTTACGGCTCGGTGGAGGGCTGATCCCCTTGAGGGCATAGTACGGCTGAGGCATCCCCCGGCACAGGACCCTCTGGCGAAGATTTCTTCCCCCGCTTTGAGACCATGGACTCCGGGTCTTCAGAGGCAATCCTCTTCCTCCCCTGAGTAGAGGAATTTTCGATTCCTCCTTTGCAGACAGCCTCCTTCGAGGAGGCAGCAGCTTCTTTGTCCCCCTTCACTTTCTTCTGAAGGCACGATCTCCAGCATCCTGGTTAACACGGGATCCGGCGAGGTCTCGGGAAGGGGGGCCAGACACCTGATTAACTTCGCCTTCTCTACCCACTCCTGTTTCAAAGACAACTCTTTTAAGGGTGATGTTGTGATAAATGAACGGATGGTGTGTCCGGGCACAGGGCTACTTACTTGAGTATCCAGATGATTGCAGCTCAGACCTGCGTCCTCTGTAGAATCCGGACACACTACTTGTGGTCCGAAGAACAATTTGTACATTTCCACGGGCTTCATGCCAAGAAAATGTTGGAGAACTCGTGGTCCCTTCGGGTTGAACTCCCACAGGCGGAGGGGCGATGTTTGTAGGGAAGAACTCGGCGAATTAACATAACCTGCGTCACCACGACCATACTGATGTCTCTTTCTAGGAGATCTCGGATGCGACCCTGCAACAGGGGCACGTCCTTTGCCGACCCCCAGTCCAACCCCTTATTGACCCATGATGCCAGTCGTGGCGGGGGACCCGAGCGGAAAGCAGGCAGCGCCACCCACTTGGTGCTCCTGGGAGCTGTGATATAAAACCACTCTTGTTGCCATAAGCTGAACTCCTCTTGAAAAGAGCCCTTGGGCCATGGAGCGTCAGCATTCTTGCTTATAACAGTGCCTCCGCACTCCACGTGCTGTCCCTCAATCATCTTCGGCTCTACTTTAAAGGTCTTAAGCCGTAGTCCGAAGTGAGGAGTAATACGGAGGAAGGCTTCGCACACGACAATGAGCGATGAGATGTGGAGGATGGACTCCGGGGCTAAGTCATGAAATTCCAGCCCATAATAAAACATGAGCCCCCTCACGAAGGGATCCGTCGCGAAGCCTAGCCCTCGGAGGAAGTGAGACACGAACACCACGCTCTCACCAGGCTTGGGAGTAGGAATAACCTGCCCGTGAGCAGGCAGCCTATGCGAGATTTCGCCGGTCAAAAACCTGGCCTCTCTCAGCTTTAGCACGTCTTCCTCCGTGATGGAGGAAGGCGTCCATCGGCCTCGAAGGTCGGAGCCGGACATCGTCGAAGGTCCGAAGCGCCTAAAATCTGGGGCCTTGGGTGTTGGAACTCGAGGCGAAGGGCGAATTCGATTGAGATCAAAAGAAAGGTGTAAGGCCTTGGTCTCTCTATAAGAGGTTGAATACCAAGAGCCCTCCCCGTGACCGTTTGGGACTCGCTTTGATCGAGGAGACACACCAAAGGGCATGATTGGGTTACCCACGTCCGTATTGATGAGAATCCCGTAAATAAAGGGGACACGATCTCTGCTTCGACAAGACATGCCAGGGAAATCGCCTCGCAACGCTGAGGTGGGACAGTAAAAATGGTTCAATAAAGGCTTGGCTGTGGCGTGAACGCTATGGAATAGGCAGCAGATTAGACTTGTGTAAATATTATTCTCTCTATGGCAGTATGTGGAACTTATTTTGCAGAGTCAGACACTATCCTTGTGTTCAAAATTTTCTATGAAGTATTCGGAGGAGGAACCCGCCTTGCAATGCCGAAGACAATCTGCGTGCCGGACTCGTCTACATTGAAGCCTGGTTCAGGGGCTACTGAGGGAGTCCTGGATTAGGGGGGTGTCCGGATAGCCGGACTATAACCTTTGGCCGGACTCTTGGACTATGAAGATACAAGATTGAAGACTTTGTCCCATGTCCGGTTGGGACTTTCCTTGGCGTGGAAGGAAAGCTTGGCAATACATATATGTAGATCTCCTCCCATTGTAACCGAGTTTCTGTAACCCTAGCCCTCTCTGGTGTCTATATAAACCGGAGGTTTTAGTCCATAGGATGAAGGACAATCATACCATAGGCTAGCTTATAGGGTTTAGCCTCTTTGATCTCGTGGTAGATCTACTCTTGTACTACCCATATCATCAATATTAATCAAGCAGGAGTAGGGTTTTACCTCCATCGAGAGGGCCCGAACCTGGGTAAAAACATTGTGTCCCTTGTCTCCTATTACCATCCGCCTAGACGCACAGTTCGGGACCCCCTACCCGAGATCCGCCAGTTTTGACACCGACACCCCCTGTTAGCTGGGACCCAGTATAGTGGCAGGCTGACTTGTGGGCCTACTAAGTTGACGTGGACGGAGGGCTTTGTCAACTTAGTCAATATGCACGATTCTAGCACCTGTGATCGTACGATGTCCATCCAACGACCGTAGTGCTTCTTCAACCTCTGGTCTTCTTGCTCCAGCTGCCCAAACCAGCGCCGGTCGTGCCTCGTGCTCCTGCCTCTCGTGGTCGGCTGCGATGCAGCGGAGGCCTCACCGCCCCTACTACTCCCACCGCTGGCCAGGCCATCCCTCTACTCACCCACACCCCTTGTTATTCTGTGGTGACGGCAACCTCACACTGCAGCGAACCAGTGAACCCTCGTACTCGTCTACGCGTGGGCATCCACTGCCGCGTCTTCCCCGCTCTGCGTCGTCCCCTTCCTAGGCCTCGCCGTCGTCCACCGCCCTGGTGCTCTCGGCGCGGCGTGGTCAACGTGGTCAAGGAACGGCTTCCATCGGACGTGGACTCTACGTGGAGAGGCTGACAGCTGGGTCCACGGCCGCAGCAAGGAAGTGCCTCCTTATTACGTGCAAAATAATTATTCCTCCACCTGACAGTAGGGACCCACCGGATGGGCCACCATATTTCGCGAAAAAAACGATTGCCCTGACTGCTGGGACCCACCAGCTACATCTTCGCACGCAAGGAAGTGCGTCCGAGCAAAAAAAAACGATTCGCCCCCCTCACTGCTGGGACCCACCAGCTACATATTCGCAGGCAAGGAAGTGCCTGACAGTCGGGACCCACCTGGTCGAAGCGTACGTAGCATTGTCATTCTGGTTGCGAACGTGTACGTACATATATACTGGTGGATGTAGAGGCGCACACGTGTCGTAGTAGAGGCGCGTACGTGTCGTAGTAGAGGCGCGCACGTAGCATGTACACGTACGTACATCGGCCAGGGTGCAAGAAAGAAAATACGGCCACGTATGTGTACATACGGGCAGGGTCTCGAATGCCTACTCGCGCATACGTACGGCCAGGGCTCGTGTACATGGCTGGGTCGGAACGGACAAACAACGTCGTCGTCGTGTTCATGGGGAGGCAACGGAACACGTGGGAGCCAACCGGCTGGGTCGGAACGGAATGCGTGGTCGTGTTCATCGGGAGGGCTTGGACGGAACATGCGATGGAAACGAGGCCTAGCATACTGCACAACGGAGGAAACGGACCTCCTATGTTTGGAACGGGGTCCTGTTGATCGGGAGGGGTGTGGAGTACCGCAAAACGGAGGAAACGGACCTCCTATAGTCGAAACGGGGATCCTGTTGATCGGGAGGGGTGTGGTGTATCGCAAAACGGAAGAAACGGACCTCCTACGGTCGAAACGGGGATCCTGTTGATCGAGAGGGGTGTGGCGTACCGCAAAACGGACGAAACGGACTTGTGTTGGAGTGCTACGGTCGAAACAGGGGTCCTGTTCATCGGGAGGGGTGTGGCGTACTGCAAAACGGGACTCCACGGGATACTATTCATCTCCACCGTCGACCTCCTCCAGCCTCCATGGGCTACCGTCGACCTCCTCCAGCCTCCACAGGCTCCTGTTCATCCAGCCTCCACCGCGCGCTACTCCACTGGCTACTTTTCAACCACCCCTCCAGCATCTACTGTTCATCCATCCCTCCACACCACGGGGTCCTGTTCAACCACCCCTCCACGGGCACCCCTCCACCGTCTACTGTTCATCCAGCCCTCCACCACACCACGGGGTCCTGTTCTTCTAGAGGCAACGCCACCGCTC
>NC_041384.1:504598790-504717629 GCF_002162155.2 Triticum dicoccoides
ACTATTCATCTAGAGGCAGCATCGATCGGCTTCAGTTAGCAGCAGTAGCGAAGGAATCGCTCGATCAGGTTTAGTTAACAGCAATCGATTGCTCGGGTTCAGTAACGCCTAGCCTGTAGTGCAATT
Organism: Triticum dicoccoides; assembly: GCF_002162155.2. Taxonomy (NCBI): domain Eukaryota; kingdom Viridiplantae; phylum Streptophyta; class Magnoliopsida; order Poales; family Poaceae; genus Triticum; species Triticum dicoccoides. The sequence continues at coordinate 504,598,917 of NC_041384.1, forward strand.
GCTCGGGTTCATTTAGAGCCCAACGCCTCGCTCGGGTTTAGTTAGAGCCAACACCTTGCACACACACATGTGTACGGGTACGAGAGAAATGCGCATCGTTCGGCCCCCGACCTCCCACACTAACCGGGAACTCCCTGAAATTTTCCTCGCCCTCGCTTCTACCACAGTTTTTTCCGTCATGGACGGCCCAAAGAATGTCATGCAACTGCGTCTCCGGCCCGCCCAGGACGAAAAGCCCATTTTCTGTCATGATTTTTTGTCATAGAAGTAGGAGCCCACCACATCTATGATGATACCGGGTTTTGTCACAATTATTGTCATAGAAGTGTCATATGTATGATAGAAATTTTTTTCGTTCGGCCCAAAATGTCACAGATGTGTCTTTTTTTTGTAGTGTGTGCGACCACCGGATGCTGATGACTTGAGCCATATAACTCAGCAGCCAGGGGAATCGGCCAGACAATTCTGGACTCGGTTCCTGACTAAGAAAAATCAAATTGTCGACTGTCCGGACGCAGAGGCCCTAGCGGCATTCAAGCACAACATCCGTGACGAGTGGCTTGCCCGCCACCTTGGCCAGGAGAAGCCGAAGTCTATGGCAGCCCTCACAACACTCATGACCCGCTTTTGCGCGGGCGAGGATAGCTGGCTGGCTCGCAGCAATAACACATCGAGGAATCCGGGCACTTCGGATACCAAAGGTGCCAATGGCAGACAACGTCGTAATAGACCAAAGCGCCGCAATAACGGCGATAACACCGAGGATACGACAGTCAATACCGGATTCAGAGGCTCTAGATCCGGTCGGCGGAAGAAGCCATTTAAAAGAAGTACTCCGGCTCCGTCCAGTTTGGATCGCATACTGGATCGCTCGTGTCAAATCCACGGCACCCCTGACAAGCCAGCCAATCACACCAACAGAGAATGTTGGGTGTTCAAACAGGCCGGCAAGTTAAATGCCGAAAACAAGGACAAGGGGCTGCATAGTGATGACGAGGAGGAGCCCCGGCCGCCGAACACGGGAGGACAGAAGGGGTCCCCCCACAAGTGAATACGGTGAACATGATATATGCAACCCACATTCCCAAGAGGGAGCGGAAGCGTGCACTAAGGGACGTCTATGCGATGGAGCCCGTCGCCCCAAAGTTCAACCCATGGTCTGCCTGCCCGGTCACCTTTGATCGCAGGGACCACCCCACTAGTATCCGTCATGGCGGATTCGCCGCACTGGTCCTAGACCCCATCATCGACGAATTTCACCTCACTCGAGTCCTTACGGATGGCGGCAGCAGCCTAAACCTGCTCTATCAGGATGCAGTGCGAAAAATGGGCATCGATCCCTTGAGGATCAAACCCACCAAAACCACCTTTAAGGGCGTCATCCCAGGTGTAGAGGCCCATTGCACGGGCTCAGTCGTACTAGAAGTGGTCTTCGGATCACCGGACAACTTCCGAAGCGAGGAGTTAATCTTCAACATCTTCCTATTTCGCAGTGGCTATCATGCACTGCTCGGACGAACTGCATTTGCAAAATTCAATGCAGTACCGCATTACACATACCTCAAGCTCAAGATGCCAGGACCTCGGGGTGTCATAACAGTGAATGGAAACACATAACGCTCGCTCCGCATGGAAGAGCACACTGCGGCCCTTGCAGCAGAAGCACAAAGCAGCCTTTCAAGGCAAACCACTAATTTGGCGATACAGCCCCCGAACACCTTCAAGCGTGTCCATAGTAAATTGCAACAGGATCGCCTGGCACGTTCAGACCTCACCTAGCAATTCGGCCCCCGTCCCAGTCCCAGTCAAGCGACGAAATCCGTGTTGCGCGTACATAATTACGCACTGAAAATACCATGGACACAGGCGGTGGCACGATCAGGGCACGTCCCGCAATGCGGCTTAACCGCCCTAGGGGTTGTATATCTTTATCATTTCTTTTCTCTTTCAGGGCCTAACTCTCTGGAAGCCCTTTCCGGCAGTATGATTGCCGGAAAAATTACGGGAAGGAACAACCAAGGCGGCAAGAAGCTAAGATGTACACAGGAACCCCCAGGTGGTCTCTAATAATAATACCCGATTTCTACTCCATACGCAGCTTGCCCTTGGATAGGACATTTCGAATAGTCCTACTTTTTTCTTATTGCACTACCTGTACCAGTACGCTTCGACGTATTATTTAAATAACAATGCATAGCATTAGTCTATTATTGCATTATTCATTCTTTTTTTGCCTTTATGTCCATTTACGACAATCCGCACCCATAAATTCGGGTACGGTCAGTACGCCAGGGGCTTTCGTTTACCCCATAATACAGCGCGAGAAGTTCGAACACTTTCGACAGTGCGGCACCCGAACTTATAGCATTATATGCATCAGCTCTGAATCATGTCTTGGGTAAATAGTTGGGTTTGCCTGGCTCCCATGCTTTGGTACCTTACTTTCCGCTATATCGGCTAAGGTAGCGGTGGGAGAACTACTGCGATTGTGTCCTGGTTCTTCCGGATGAGCACCTCAGTAGAGAAAGCCGAAAACTGACTGTCATGATAAGGCGAGAGACTGGTCGCTGTTCAAGAGGTCTCAAGTCCTTAAAGACCTTTTCCGCTTCGGGCGAGGAGTCGGCCTTGTCCGGCTTAGGCGTGTATAGCGCCCCAAATTCGGCCTTCCGAATACTAGGGGCTTCGCCAAAATTTAAAATTGTAGACTTCTAGGGCTAAGTGAGAGTGATAAAGCATTATAGTCCGATTGCCTGGTTCGTTGCGCTGAACACCTCCCTTGAAGGACCCAAAATTGGGGTAAAGAGTGCTCAGGTTTATCCCGAACACCCCAGTACTAGTTACATGGGGGCAGAAGCCGACGACTGGCCTGCTCTCAGATTTTGTAAACGGACGCACAGAAGGTAATATTTCAAATTAAAAAAGTGTTGCATAGCGCAGATGAACTTGTTTCATATTACAGGATCACACGAGCATGTTCATTCAAAAATTACATCCCTGGCACATTCATCCGCCACAAGGCGGGAACCCTTCAGGACACTCTCATAATACATCTCGGGGCAGCGATGCTCCTTGCCCTCCAGCGGCCCCTGCTTCACCAGCTTCACGGTGTCCAGCTTCGCCCAGTGCACCTTCGCCCGGGCAAAAGCCCTGCGAGCACCCTCGATGCAGACGGACCGCTTTATGACTTCAAGCCATGGGCAGGCGTCAACAAGCCGCCTCACCAGACCGAAGTAGCTGCCGGACAGGGGCTCGCCAGGCCACATCCAGACTATAAGGCCCCTCATGGCTTGTTCGGCCGCCTTGTGAAGCTCGACCAACTACTTTAGATGGTCGCTCAAGGGCACGGGGTGTTCGGTCCCAGTATACTAAGACCAGAACAACTTCTCTGTCGAGCTCCCCTCCTAGCTCGATAAGACTCTGCGGCATCCAGTACACTACGGGGAAGATCTGCAAACGCTCCTGGAGAGCTCCGAACTTGGGTAAGAAAAAGGAAAGTTTCCTTCACATGCTTGCTTTGCATATTGAATGCCTTACCCGTTGCTATCTTCGTCACCGCATCAATCTCCTAGAGGGCCTTGTGGGCTTCAGCCTTGGCACGTCGGGCACTTTCGAGCGCCTTCTCAAGCTTGGACTCTCGCGTCTTAGAGTCAAGATCCAAGGACTCGTGTTTCTTGGCGAGATCCTCGAGCTCTTGCTGCACCTCGGCCACTCGGGCTTCTTTTTTCTCCCGTTCAATGCGCTCCTTGGCCGCTTTGTCTTTGGCCTTGGACAACGCCTTCTTCAGGGTCGCCACTTCGGCCGTGCCCCCTGGAAAATTCATGATGATCCTGTTACTTTACACCCGAACTTCTTTTATTTTATATATAGACAAGGTATTGCTTACCTTTGCTCTCCTCGAGCTGCCTCTTGGTAAGGCCAAGCTCGTTCTCGGACCGCTCCAAGTCCTGCTTCAGCGCAGAGACTTTCGCAGTACGTGCGGCAGCGGCCAGCTGCGTAGCCTGCACATACACATAGATATATTCTGATTAGACTCCTGAGTCATCATTTGATCCTCTATTCGGCCTTTCTACTCGAACACCGAACAGAGCATCAGGGGCTACTATCTATGCTGTAATATTTTCTTATATTTTGATTGCTTACCTCAAAGCCTGTTAGGAGGCTGGCGCAAGCTTCAGTCAGTGCGTTTTTAGCGGACTGAAGTTTCTCGATCACCGCACTCATGATAGTACGGTGCTCTTTGTCGATGGAAGCGCCACAAAGCGCTTCCAGCAAGTTGTCCGGTGCCTCTGGATAGACAGAGGACACCGGCACGAGCGGCTTGCCCCCCTTAACAGGGGGTCGCCCGCCGGAGTCCGAACCACCGAAGATTCCGGTGCAGTGTTCGGCTGGGGGCCGAACCTGGAGCCCACGGGAGTCCGGCTCCCTTTGCGCCCAAGGTCCGGAAGGTCGCCTCGAGGCGCCCCCAGGACTGCCTCCCCTTGGCCCGGTGCCTGTTGAGACAACACCTCGATGTTGTCCGCAGGGCAAGGGGTGGAGGCGGTCGGAAGAGAACCGCTGTTCATATCCGACGAGTCCAACGAACTGCTCGACGAAGATACGTCGAGATGAGCTCGGGACGGACTGCATAATCATGTTCGGCATAAGGAGAAGTAGTGCAGTAAAACATACCATGAATTACTATGGTGTCCGGATACTTACACTTTGCCAGGGGCTTGACCCTGGGTAGCCACTCGTCACCGCTGTAGGCAGCCGTCGTGGAGCAGTCCAGAGGGAGGGTCATGCCCTTCTTGGACCCTTCGGCCTCCCCAGTTGGGCCGGCCTTCCTTTTCTTCTCTCCCTCGGTTGGGGGAGAGAACTTTCCTCTTCCTCCTCGTGTTTGTGGGAGGAGGGCGCGTCGGAGTTATCGGACGATGAGTCCGATACAACCTTGCGCCGGAGACCCTTTCGGGTCCCCACGGCCTTCTTATTGGCCTTCTTGAACAACACCTCGTAAGGTGCCAGAACCAGCATCTCCGTCAAGAGAGCATCTGCAGGATCTTCTGGCAAGGTGGTGGGGTAATTGATCTGCTCCGCTGTCTTCACCCAGTCTTGTTAAAGGCATGGAAGGCTTAGATCCCACACATGATTAAACTGGGGCAAATGGATACCCTATGAAATATAAAAACTTATCGGATTGGCGCGGCGCTTTGCGCTAAGTCCGCGGTCCTCAGTGAGGGAAGGAGGTACCTCGGCGCCCTTGAACAGCACCCTCCAGACGTCCTTGTACGTCGTGTCATAGAGCTCTCGCAGCGTCTAGTGCTTGGCCGGGTCGAACTCCCACAAGTTGAATACCTGTTGTTAACACGGGAGAATCTGGTGGAAGAGCATGACCTGGACCACATTGACGAGCTTGATTTTCTTGCTCATCATGTTCTTGATGTAGGTCTGGAGTTCGGTCAGCTCTACCGAGGAATCCCAGGACAAGCCCTTCTCTTTCCAGGAAGTGAGCCGTGTGGGGATTCTGGGTCGGAATTCGGGGGCCGCCACCCAGTTGGTGCCGCGCGACTCGGTGATGTAGAACCACCCTGATTGCCACCCCTTTATGGTCTCCACATAAGAGCCTTTAAGCCAGGTGACATTAGGCATCTTGCCCACCATGGCGCCTCTGCACTCCGCTTGCTGGCCGACCACCACCTTCGGTTTGACATTGAAGATCTTTAGCCACAGGCCGAAATGGGGCTTGATGCAGAGGAAGGCCTCGCACACGACGATAAATGCCGAGATGTTGAGGATGAAATTGGGGGCCAGATCATGAAAATCCAGCCCGTAGTAGAACATGAGCCCGCAGACAAACGGGTGGAGAGGAAATCCCAGTCCGCGGACAAAGTGGGTAAGAAAAGCTACCCTCTCATGGGATTCGTGCGTTGGGATGATCTGCCCCGCATCTGGCAGCCGGTGCGTGATATCCGCGACCAGATATCCAGCTTCCCATAACTTTTTGATGTTCTCTCCGTGACGGAGGAGACCATCCACTTGCCTCCTGCTCCGGACATGCTTGGAGTGGTTTGAGAAGAAGAACGCGAGCTTGGGCGCTAGAGCTTGAGTGTGCGGGAATGGGTAAGCAAGGAGGAAGAAGGCATGGGTGAAAAGAGTGAATCTTTGTCCCTTTATAAGGGCGTAGGAGGCAATGCGCCTCCCCACTTGCCTGGTAAAATCGCTTATTCCCCCAGCACCATAATTGATGACACGATTGGGTTACCCACGTCCGTATTGATGAGAATCCCGTGATAAGGGGAACATGATCTCTGCTTTGACAAGACGTATCAAGAAAACCGCCTCGCGATATGAGCGGTGCTGGTTGAGAAAAACGGTTCTAATAATGACCGGGCCATGGCGTGATGTCATGCTGTCAAAACGTGTCAGCAGATTAGATTTGTGGAAATATTATTCTCTCTACGGTGGTATGTGGAACTTGTTTTGCAGAGCCGGACACTATCCTTGTGTTCAAAATCTTCCATGGAGTATTCGGAGGAGGAACCCGCCTTGCAATGCCGAAGACAATACTACGTGCCGGACTCATCGTCATTGAAGCCTGGTTCAGGGGCTACTAAGGGAGTCCTGGATTAGAGGGTCTCCGAACAGCCGGACTATATCCTTTGGCCGGACTGTTGGACTATGAAGATACAAGATTGAAGACTTCTTCCCGTGTCTGGATGGGACTCTCCTTGGCGTGGAAGGCAAGCTAGGAAATACGAATATGTAGATCTCCTCCCTTGTAACCGACTCTGTGTAACCCTAGCCCCCTCCGGTGTCTATATAAACCGGAGGGTTTAGTCCGTAGGACAACATACAATCATACCATAGGCTAGCTTTTCAGGTTTAGCCTCTATGATCTCGTGGTAGATCAACTCTTGTAATACTCATATCATCAAGAACAATCAAGCAGGACGTAGGGTATTACCTCCATCAAGAGGGCCCGTACCTGGGTAAACATCGTGCCCCCTGCTTCCTGTTACCATCCTCCTTAGACGCACAGTTCGGGACACCCTACCCGAGATCCACCGGTTTTGACACCGACACCCACACATGATGCGAAGAAGCAAAAGAAAAGACATATAAGCAAAGGTAAAAAGGTATCCCTCCCAAATTATGTTGCTCCTATCACTCATTGTGATGATGATAACGGCTACACTATTGGTGCTATCCATACTATTAATGATGAGAGTGATTATGCTTATTATATGAAAAGGCCCAAGCTTGGGGATGATATGTTGGATGAGAATGACATGTTTGAGAATTTATTTGCTGCAATTAATGTTTGTCCCAAGCTTGGGGATGCTATGTTTAATGAAGATGATATTTTTAGTCTCCCAAGTTTTAATGAGCAAATTTATTATGATGATAGCATGCCTCCTATTTATGATGGTTATATTGATGTAAGTGGGTTTGGAAGAGTGTCAACTTTAGGAAGTAATAATCCCACTATTTTGGAGGGTGTTGAATCTTATTTTGACAATTATGAAAGTGGATTTGGAGACGTCATGACTTTATTTAGTAATGATTCCACTACCTTGGAAGAGGTTTCAATTGATTATCATGAGAACAAAGTTGCTACTTATGATGATTATTGTGATGACACTTATGCTATAAAAAGTAGTGATGATTATATTTATAAAAATTGTCATGATTATGATTACCCTCTTTCTAAACATTACACTTTTAATGTGGAAACAATTTATAGTATTCGAGTTTCTTATGTGGAGAGTAGTAAATTTTCTATGCTTGTAGATCATGAAAAGAATGCTTTATGTGATGGTTATATTGTTGAATTCATTCATGATGCTACTGAAAATTATTATGAGGTAGGAACATATGCTTGTAGGAATTGCAATAATATCAAGTTTCCTCTCTATGTGCTTAAAGTCTTGAAGTTATGCTTGTTTTACCTTCCTATGCAAGTTGATTATTGTTCAAATAAGTTGTTTGCTCAAAAAATCCCTATGCATAGGAAGTGGGTTAGACTTAAATGTTCTAGTCATATTCTTCATGATGCTCTCTTTATGTTTCAATTCTTATCCTTTATGTGAGCATCATTGAAATCATCATGCCTAGCTAGGGGCGTTAAACGATAGCGCTTGTTGGGAGGCAACCCAATTTTATTTTTGTCCTTTGCTTTTTGCTCCTGTTTAGTAATAAATAATTCATCTAGCATCTGTTTATATGTGGTTTTATGTTTTAATTAGTGTTTGTGCCAAGTAGAATCTTTGGGGAGACTTGGGTGAAGTCTTTGCGATCTTGCTGTAAAAAACAGAAACTTTTGCGCTCACGAGATTAGCTGCCATTTTTACTAGAGAGTGAGATTAGGTTGATTATTTTTGCAGACGATTAATAGACAAATTCCTCAGGTCCACCAATTTATTTCAGAACTTTTGGAGTGACATAAGTATTCGAATGATACAGATTACTACAGACTGTTCTGTTTTTGACAGATTCTATTTTCATTGTGTTGTTTGCTTATTTTGATGAATCTATGAGTAGTATCGAGGGTATGAACCATTGACAAGTTGGAATATAGTAGATATTACACCAATATGAATTTAGAATGAGTTCACAACAATACCTAAGTGGTGATTTATTTTCTTATACTAACGGAGCTCATGAGATTTTCTGTTGAGTTTTGTGTTGTGAATGTTTCAAGTTTTGGGTAAAGATTCGATGGACTACGGAATAAGGAGTGGAAAGAGCCTAAGCTTGGGGATTCCCAAGGCACCCCAAGGTAATATTCAAGGACAACCAAGAGCCTAAGCTTGGGGATGCCCCGGAAGGCATCCCCTCTTTCGTCTTCATTCATCGGTAACTTTACTTGGAGCTATATTTTTATTCACCACATGATATGTGTTTTGCTTGGAGCATCATTTTATTTTCTTTTGTTTTGCTTGCTGCTTGAATAAAATACCAAGATCTAAAATTCTTAAATGTTAGAGAGTCTTCACATAGTTGCATAATTATTCGACTACTCATTGATCTTCACTTATATCTTTCGGAGTAGTCTGTCATTTGCTCTAGTGCTTCACTTATATCTTTCTAGAGCACGGTGGTGGTTTTATTTTATAGAAATAGATGAACTCTCATGCTTCAATTATATTATTTTGAGAGTCTTTTAGAACAGCATGGTAATTTGTTTGTGTTATAAAATTAGTCCTAATATGATGGGCATCCAAGATGGGTATAATAAAAACTTTCATATAAGTGCATTGAATACTATGAGAAGTTTGATACTTGATAATTGTTTTGAGATATGAAGATGGTAATATTAGAGTCATGCTAGTAGAGTAATTTTTTATTTGAGAAATACTTGTGTTGAGGTTTGCAAGTCCCGTAGCATGCACGTATGGTCACCGTTGTGTGACAAATTTGAAGCATGCGGTGTTTCTTTGATTGCTTTCTTTATGAGTGGCGGTCGGGGACGAGCGATGGTCTTTTCCTACCAATCTTTCCCCCTAGGTGCATGCACGTAGTGCTTGGTTTTTGATGACTTGTAGATTTTTGCAATAAGTATGTGAGTTCTTTATGACTAATGTTGAGTCCATGGTTTATACGCACTCTCACCCTTCCATCATTGCTAGCCTCCTCGGTACCGTGCATTGCCCTTTCTCACCTCGAGAGTTAGTGCAAACTTCACCGGTGCATCCAAACCCCGTGATATGATACGCTCTCTCACATATAAACCTCCCTATATCTACCTCAAAACATCCACCATACCTACCTATTATGGCATTTCCATAGCCATTCCGAGATATATTGCCATGCAACTTTCCACCGTTCCGTTCATCATGACACACATCATCATTGTCATATTGCCTTGCATGATCATGTAGTTGACATCGTATTTGTGGCAAATCCACCATGCATAATTTATCATACATGTCACTCTTGATTCATTGCCCATCCCAGTACACCGCCAGAGGCATTCATATAGTCATACTTTGTTCTAGTATCGAGTTGTAATTTTGAGTTGTAAATAAATAGAAGTGTGATGATCATCATTAATAGAGCATTGTCCCGAAAAAAGGAAAAAAAAGGAAAGTCAAAAAAAGAGCTAAAAAGGAAAGGCCAAATAAAAAAAGAAAAAAAGAAAGGCCAAATAAAAAATAAAAAAATAAAATAAGAAGGGACAATGCTACTATCCTTTTTCCACACTTGTGCTTCAAAGTAGCACCATGATCTTCAAGATAGAGAGTCCCTTGTTTTGTCACTTTCATTTACTAGTGGGAATTTTTCATTATAGAACTTGGCTTGTATATTCCAACAATGGGCTTCCTTAAATGCCCTAGGTCTTCGTGAGCAAGCAAGTTGGATGCACATCCACTTAGTTTCTTTTGTTGAGCTTTCATACATTTATAGCTCTAGTGCATCCGTTGCATGGCAATCCCTACTCCTCGCATTGACATCAATTGATGGGCATCTCCATAGCCCGTTGATTAGCCGCGTCAATGTGAGAATTTCTCCTTTTTTGTCTTCTCCACACAACCCCCATCAATATATTCTATTCCACCCATAGTGCTATGTCCATGGCTCACACTCATGTATTGCGTGAAAGTTGAAAAAAGTCTGAGATTACTAAAGTATGAAACAATTGCTTGGCTTGTCATCGGGGTTGTGCATGATGAGAGCATTTTTGTGTGACGAAAATGAAGCATAGCCAAACTATATGATTTTGTAGGGATAAACTTTCTTTGGCCATGTTATTTTGAGAAGACATAATTGCTTCGTTAGTATGCTTGAAGTATTATTATTTTTATGTCAATATTAAACTTTTGTCTTGAATCTTATGGACCTGATTATTCTTGCCACAATAAAGAGAATTACATGGATAAATATGTTAGGTAGCATTCCACATCAAAAATTCTGTTTTTATCATTTAACTACTCGAGGACGAGTAGGAATTAAGCTTGCGGATGCTTGATACGTGTCAGGACCCCGACTCGATGCCACATCGATCTAGCATGTAACACATCATATCACTTTGCGGCCTCACGCACGGTATTCCCACGGGTGCCGTCTTACCTTTGCCCGGGACCGTTTGCGCCTTTTGGCACACGTATATGATGATGTCGCTAGCATCCATATGACAAGGAGCCCAGGCTGACATGACTAGTCGTAAACCCAAAGTGGCACAGACTTACAGGGACAGGCATCCATGACCCAGCATCGAACGTGTCGGTCATCAGCAAGTGGGTCCGGGCTGTAGCACTGGGCTAGCAGGACTCCGGTAAACCGGGCTGTAGCGGGCTAACAGAGCTCCGGTACTCAATGCGTGACATTTCCCCGAAGGGACAGACACAAGAACGAAGAAGGACACATGCCGGCTAGCCTAAGTGTTCCGGAGCAGTAGCAAGCTACCATGGCTCAGTGGAAACACTAGGAGACATTTCCCGGTAAGAGAGGCTACTAAGGATAAACAACTAGGTAGCCATATCCCACACATACCAAGCATTCAATAACATACACACAATATGCTCGATATGTGCAAATACAACATGGCATCACAACATGACTCTACGACTCAAGTATTTACTCAATAGGCTCCGAGGAGCGAGATATTACAAACAGGGGTCTCATGACCCAACATTCAGAGCATACAAGTCAAAGCACATGCGGAAGCTTAACATGTCTGAGTACAGACATCTACAAATGAAAAAGGCTGAGAAGCCTGACTATCTACCAGATCCTACCGAGGGCACAAGATCGTAGCTGAGGTATCAAGCTAAACGTCGAAGACCATGCGGAACTACTAGCGAGACTGAGGTCTCTCTGCAAAAAACATAAAATAGGCAAACGTGAGTACAAATGTACCCAGCAAGACTTACATCAGAACTAACTACATATGCATCATTATCAACAAAGGGGATGGTGGGGTTTAACTGCAGCAAGCCAGCTTTGACACGGTGGCTATCCTAAACTACGACTGCAAGTAACTCTTTTGAGGTGGCGCACACGAGTCCACATATTCACCAACCAATGCACCACTATGGATCCGCTCCCGTCTCCCTACGAGAACGCCATCCATAGCACTCACGCTTATCCTGCGTATTTTAGAGTATCCACTTTCACTTGTCTATGAACTGATATAAGCAACCCAGAAGTCCTTTTCCGCGGACACGGCTATTTGAATAGATTAGGTTAACCCTGCAGGGGTGTACTTCTTCACACACGCTCTCACCACTTACCGCCGTTTACACGACATGTACTCGGCAACCTTCAAGCGGAAGCCCAACGTGGGTGTCGGCCACGGCCTACCTAAACACTCAAGTCTCTAGTCCAGGTTTATCGCCTATTCGGGTTCCATCCATGAGGAGATCCGGCCGGAGTTTCGCTCACAGCCCCAAACGATGTGAACAGGGTTCCGTGACACCAAACGGGCGCCCGGTATACCCGGCCACGTGCCTACCGCATCACAGCCCACCCCTCCGGTCAGCGCTGCCCACGGCCTCCAGCATACTACAAACACCAGAAACTACTTGCAACTCCTGGACAGAGGACAAGGGTGATTAAGAAGCCGAGAGGGTCCATTGGTTTCCGGCCCAATGCATGGTAGTAGCTGAATCATGGATCACAAACACAGAACTCAGTTCCTGAGGACGGCTGCAATGAGACAACCCACCATGTACTCCTACATGGCCTCTCAATGCTACCTTTACCAAATCATGTTCACACACTTAGCTCACACACAGTAGGACATGTTCACACGCCTCTGATTCATCCCCGATGAATCAGACCTGACTCAACTCTAAGCAGTAGCAGGCATGACAAACAAGCATGAATGGGTAGGCACAACAGGGCTCAAACAACTCCTACTCATGCTAGTGGGTTTCATCTATTTACTGTGGCAATGACAGGTCATGCAAAGGATAAAGGGGTTCAGCTACCGCAACAAGTAACAGATGAATCGTTGTTGTCCTAATGCAGTAAAAGAGAGCAGGAGCGAGAGAGTAGGATTGTATCGGAAATGAACAAGGGGGTTTTGCTTGCCTGGCACTTCTGAAGATAGCATTGAGTCTTCATCAGTGTCAACGATCACATCATCGGTACAACGTCTATCGAGGGGGAACAACACCGGCAAACACAGAAGAGACACGATCAATGCAATGCACGATATGATGCATGCTATGACATGGCAATATGAATGTGTTTTGGGCTAATGCACCTAGCTATGATTTAAATGAAGTTGGTTTGAATACATGATTCAAACTCCAACTCCATATATGATTATTTAAATGCCCTTTATTTGTTTTGTCCAAAACAGAGGACAAACATTGTTCAAACATGCATGAAAATGGTATAGATGGATTCCTTGAATTTTTCTGATAATTTTTCATATATAAATTATTTCATTCTGACTTACGGTTGATTTTCTACGATTTATTGAAGTTTTAGCTATTTCTGGAATTTCTTGATTATTTATAAAATAAACTAAATTCTAGAAAAGGAATATTGCGTCAGCATGGCGTTGGCATGACGTCAGCAGGTCAACAGACGCTGCTGCTGGTCAAACCTGACCAGTGGGGTCCACTGGTCAGTGACTGGAGCTGGTTAGTGCCGCTGACATGTGGGCCCGGTCAACGGCCACGTCAGCTTGGTCAAAACTGACGCGTGGGGCCGCTCTGGTTTAGTTAATCCTAAACAGATATTAAACTGGGGTTAATTAGGGCGTGGGGCCTAGGTGTCAGTGACACGGTGCGGTGTTTAGTGGCTAATTAAGCCAGCCACGTCAGCAAGTGACGCCGGCGACCACAGCGACGGCGAGACCTCGCCGGAGTTGCTTGGGACGGCGCTATAGCCCGCGGCTGGTCGCGCTGAGGGCACCGAGAGGGAGCCCGTGCTCCCGCGCATCTAGGGGCGCACACAGCTGGGCGCAGGGAGGCCGGGGTCGACGGCGGCGACCACTTAGGTGGCGGTCGGAGCTACGGCAACGACGGGTTAGGCGATGCAGGGCGCCAGGGGAGGCGTTGGTGAGTGCTATGTGCTCCTGGGACTGTGGTGAGCACGACGGTGGGCTCGAGAACGAGCTGCGGTGGCTGTGGCCACGGCCACGCCATGGCCGGCGGCGAGAAACTCTCGGCCGCGGTGGGAGATGGGGCTAGGGGGCGAGAACGGAGGGGGCGAGCACAGGAGAAGCAGCGGAGGCTCACAGCGGATCCATTCGAGGCGGAGACGAGGCCGGGGACGGTCCGGAGCCGATGAATCGGGCGACGGCGACCGGCGGGTCCGAGGAGGGGAAAAATGTCGGGGCGGCGCTTCGGGGGCTTCTGGAGGGGCGTGGCTCGGTGAGGTGGGTCGAGGACGGAGTGGCGGAGCTTGTGGGCTAGTCGGGGAAGCGAGGGAGGCCCGGTGGCCGTGGTGGCAGTGGACGGCGGCGACGAGCTCCGCTCGGTGGCTGCGTGCGAGAAACAGAGGAGAGGGGGGGGAGCGAGGAGAGCGAGAGAGCGTCGGGGGGGTTGCGTGGCATCGCGGGAGGCAACTAGGGCGACGAGGGGGTAGCCAGGCAGGCAGGGAGGAGCTGGCGCAGCTCGCCTGCGCGCCGGGCACGCAGCTGCTTCGGGACAAGGGGAGGAAGACGACGGAGGGCTGCAGTGGTGGGCTGGGCCGGCCAGCTGCAGTGCTGGGCCGGTTGGCTACCAAGTGAGCGCCAGGTAAGATTCTCTCTCTCTTGTTTTATATTTCTGTTCTGTTTTTCTTTTATTAATATCTTTTGCCATTGTTTTGAATTTAAACAGATTCAAACAATGCCAAAAACTCCTCTGAATATTTTTATTTTGCTAGATGGACTTTTCCAAAAGCTCATAAAATATTTCAGGGTATTTGAAATTATATTCTAATTATATGAATATAATTCAAATTCAAATAGCTAATGATTTAAATTCAAAGTCCCAAAAATAAATCCTTAAAAATGTTCAATATTTTGGTTGGGACCAGAACCCTTGCCAAAAATTATCAAACATTTAAGAAGAGCATTTTGGAACAATGAATGAGATTTTAGGGTTTTTGCCCTTCTTTTATTTAAGTTTTTGAGGCTTCCAAATTTCCTCAGTTCAAGTTTCAAAATTTAAACATGATGCAAACACTAGGCAGCACCAGAAGCTAGGGATGTGACAACTCACCCCCACTAAACAAAAATCTCGTCCCGAGATTCAAGCGTAGGGTAAGGTGAAGGGGGAACGCAAACTAGCACAATCTTCACGATCCAGGTTGCACTTCATAAGAACCTTGATTCGATCATCATCTTGTCTCGAAGTCTTGCTCTGAGAACTCCAACTATCATGACAACGAGAGGAAGGAAAGACCCTAAAAGAATCGTTCTTCTCGAAGGATGAACAACTCAGGATTAACTCTCGGAATGAGACATAGCAACATCTCTCGAGCTGAGAGACGAGGCACACCTCTAGAGGGATGGAGTGGAACAGATGACGAGGGTTCACTAGGTAGACAACAATTTCACGCTTAAGGAGGTGGTAATCGATTGTCAACGTAGCGGGGAGTTGAGTTTCCATGATACCACAACGAGGCACCTTAGGGATGGTGACTCGTAGATATATCCCCTTACGTGGCAAAAAGAATTACCTTTGATTCAGAGATCATTGAAACTCTTTAAACCAGCCTAAGGCAATTCTCAAGCGATCGTTTGGAGGGGGTCGGTAGAATGGCATACTCGGACTTGGATGATGTGGATTACCTTGTTGAAGACAACGTAATGGATGAATTTGCTTACCACCGGAAAGGGAAGAGACCCATGGTAGAATGGCACATTGGCGGTGCAAGCTGGGAACAAAATGCAAATGCTGGGAATGATTCTGGTAACTGGGGAAGAACCCAACAATAGAGAGTGAATTCACTGTTGGAGTGGTTATAGCATAACCGAAGAGACTAGGAGCAATCCCGGTTAGTGCCGGCGATAATACCTAGCGCTTGTGCGTGCTCTCAAGAACTTGAGCATTTCCATATTCATCAGGTTTTACCAATATCCGTGTCAAGGATCCTGGCAACACATCATACTACCATGATGAATACCGGTGGAAGATGCAGAAGCAAAGGAGGATAACACTTTCTCATATTTCACCTTAGCGAGGCCAAGGGGACGAAATCTGGATGATCGACCGAGAGACATTTAGCACTCTGCTTCTAATGTTCTCCTTGATGTACGAGCGTATCCCATTCCTTGAAATGGTCTGGTATCTAGAACATCAAGTAAAGGTCGGACTTCGGAAGCTCAAGAATCCATAGGGGCAACTAGGGAGTAAATCCTACGAAATCCCTATGGGGAGGTGGCCAACTTCTCCAATCAAGATACTACAATATTAGGTCTCCCGGCGGGGTGTGTTGGCCACGACATCCACTTTACCGGTTTCCGAGGGACCGATATTATAGTTCTTGGGAAATGTTCCAAACCATCATATCTGCCTGAGATTCAGATCTGGTTGGTGTCAGGATATTCCAGACTCATCAAGTCTAGAAAGAAAAATGAAAGTTTACAACACAAATCGACGAGATGATGTTGCGAGATTCTCGGGGAATGAACTACGATAGTAAGTTCCAAGACATGAGCTGGTTCTGCTACAACATGTGAACACGTTGTCCCAGACAAACATGATCCCATGGTAGTCTTACAATAAAACACTACCGAGTTCCGGTGGGGAACCATTATCGAGGATATCGAAGTCCTCGCATAAGTCTTGCTCTTAAGAAGAGACTTCTTCTCCTTGAACAAATCAATCAGTGGCTTGGTGTGCTAGGACTACATATGGAATGAAGGTTGCAAGTCTTCGAACCACAGAATACTTCGCACGTATGCATGAATGATTTGAGACGATTCCAAAGGAAGCAACATTGACTTTCTCAAATCCACGGCGGCAACTTGCATCAAATGCACATGAACTGGAGGAAGTCACTTCTTACATCTGAACATATGCTTCATGCATGGGACATGAAGATAATGCTTATAAAAGTTTCCAACACTAGCTGTATGTTCAACACGAATCATGGATGAGACAAAATGCTGCTGATGGGCTCAACAACAAGTTATCGGGATTTCCATGGAGATGGAATTCCATAACTATGTGAACAAGGTGATAGTATTGGTCAGACCCAAAAGATATAATGGTGTATGCTCGAGGAAAATCCACGAGTAAGACAACATTACGAACATTGTTGGTTCTGATTTGATTTGAGAATAGCCCACACTCAAATCAAAGTTTTGGCAAGACAATAGCTCCAGCAACTGGTCTCAAGGATCAATTGATGAAGATATCATCTTTCTTCAACACACACAGAAGGATATCCCTTAAAATGAACTAAGCCAGGCAAGCTTTTATCTCCCGACTCTCCAAGTTGTTGTTTAGCTTGACCAACCAACTCAGGGGTATGCAACACAGATTCTTGGAGAATGGCTAGTTTACAAGAAACCAACTTGATCACGAACTCAACATAGCGGTCAGGCGACAACCTGGTAACACTTCCAAGAAGATATTTGGAAAGTCACGAACCACCGGTATGTTACTAAGCTTGAGAACAATCTTGCTTTTCAGGGCAAGACGATATAATCCAACAAGCAAGGATTGACACTATCCTAACTCATTGATTGAAAAGTGCACCAGGAATAAGGACTAGGTAGCACGATCAATCTTAGAATGATGACTCAATAATCAGCATGCTAAGAATGAGGTTGTTGTCCATTTAACTACCAAGCAACGGAGTTGCTAGCAGTATTGATTTCACACACCACGATTCACTTGTCGGCATTCCGGTTACAATAACACAGGAACTGAGGAATGAACAATGATGGCAAGAAGTATCACTGTACCAAGAGTTCATAGGATGGTGTGCAATTCCTATAACAATCCCGATATAAAGATGGTAATACTCCAAGGTAGAGCAGAACAAAAGCTGGATTAGCAATTTGTTCTGCGGAGCACAACTTCTTTGACCCAATCCTGGATATGGAAGAGGTACTGGAGTTTGTTTCTCCTAGTCATTCCGCGATAGAATGGCTTGACGGACCACAAGAGTAATAGGTATCGATAAACGAATGCATGCATACTCTTGACTATCAATTGATAGACGAGGGTCAGAATGCAACTAAAGAGAACAACTCAAAGGAACATATAATTTTCTAAGTTGTGGATGCATAGGTTAGTATGTCGAACCAAGTTCAACATGTTTCTTCCGGATAACCCATGCAGAGAGATAGGACTGGCAGAGTCACGATTTATGAATGGAGAACTCCTCAAGAGTACTCTAATTGTGATCTATTGATCCAACAAACTACTGCCATAAGTGGTTCATAGTATTTGGAAGAAGGAAAATACCACGGACCTCGAAGACTATCGCAAAGTTACTAATATCCTAAAGGAACTAGCAAACATTATCAACATGAAGTAAGTAGAGTGAATCTCGGGTTCAAGAACCCAGGAATAGAATACCTACTACTAAGTAGCATCACGGAATGCTTTCGAGAATAAAGGCCAGAATCATCACACTGGGACACAAATCATGGCTAGACCACTAGATGATCCTCTAAGCACTTAGGGTCATAATAGGAACTCCAACATATAAGTCAAGGCAATAGAATACCTCAAATCAGCAATTAGTGTGATTAACCTGGCCCAAAGGAACATAAAAACCAGAGGGAAAGGACTTGCAAGTGCATCAGATTGTTTAGAAACCTGGGATGACTCGGACGGCATAACGGCTGTAAATGCTCAGAAAAGATTTGAGACATTCACAAAAATGGTGGCATAACCACTCGCAAGCACAATATCAAGGTTTCGAGATCAATAGTAACATACAGAAGTAGTAGGAACTGGACTCAAACTTAAATCCAACAATCTTATAAGTCTACGGATTAGTAACACGTGATCCTGATAGAAAGAAGAGAAAGCCTAGTTCTTAATCCCCGTGGAAGAGAAGATGATGACTCAGATCAGAAGGCCATGAGGTATAAGGAGTAAAAAGAGCCTTACGTTCCATCCCACAATCAATTCCCTTACATAACTAAAGCATTTCTAGACACAACTTCGACCAGTTTGGCTTGGTAATCCTACAGGCAGTTAAGCTCTGATACCAACGCTGTCAGGACCCCGACTCGATGCCACATCGATCTAGCATGTAACACCTCATATCACTTTGCGGCCTCACGCACGGTATTCCCACGGGTGCCGTCTTACCTTTGCCCGGGACCGTTTGTGCCTTTTGGCACACATATATGATGATGTCGCTAGCATCCATATGACAAGGAGCCCGGGCTGACATGACTAGTCGTAAACCCAAAGTGGCACAGACTTACAGGGACAGGCATCCCTGACCCAGCATCGAATGTGTCGGTCATCAGCAAGTGGGTCCGGGCTGTAGCACTGGGCTAGCAGGACTCTGGTAAACCGGGATGTAGCGGGCTAACAGAGCTCCGGTACTCAATGCGTGACATTTCCCCGAAGGGACAGACACAGGAACGAAGAAGGACACATGCCGGCCAGCCTAAGTGTTCCGGAGCAGTAGCAAGCTACCATGGCTCAGTGGAAACACTAGGAAACATTTCCCGGTAAGAGAGGATACTAAGGATAAACAACTAGGTAGCCAGATCCCACACATACCAAGCATTTCAATAACATACACACAATATGCTCGATATGTGCAAATACAACATGGCATCACAACATGACTCTACGACTCAAGTATTTACTCAATAGGCTCCGAGGAGCGAGATATTACAAACAGGGGTCTCATGACCCAACATTCAGAGCATACAAGTCAAAGCACATGCGGAAGCTTAACATGTCTGAGTACAGACATCTACAAATGAAAAAGGCTGAGAAGCCTGACTATCTACCAGATCCTGCCGAGGGCACAAGATCGTAGCTGAGGTATCAAGCTAAACGTCGAAGACCACGTGGAACTACTAGCGAGACTGAGGTCTCTCTGCAAAAAACATAAAATAGGCAAACGTGAGTACAAATGTACCCAGCAAGACTTACATCAGAACTAACTACATATGCATCATTATCAACAAAGGGGATGGTGGGGTTTAACTGCAGCAAGCCAGCTTTGACACGGTGGCTATCCTAAACTACGACCGCAAGTAACTCTTTTGAGGTGGCACACACGAGTCCACATATTCACCAACCAATACACCACTATGGATCCGCGCCCGTCTCCCTATGAAAACGCCATCCATAGCACTCACGCTTATCTTGCGTATTTTAGAGTATCCACTTTCACTTGTCTATGAACTGATATAAGCAACCTAGAAGTCCTTTTCCGCGGACACGGCTATTCGAATAGATTAGGTTAACCCTGCAGGGGTGTACTTCTTCACACACGCTCTCACCACTTACCACCGTTTACACGACATGTACTCGGCAACCTTCAAGCGGAAGCCCAACGTGGGTGTCGGCCACGGCCTACCTAAACACTCAAGTCTCTAGTCCAGGTTTATCGCCTATTCGGGTTCCATCCATGAGGAGATCCGGCCGGAGTTTCGCTCACAGCCCCAAACGATGTGAACAGGGTTCCGTGACACCAAACGGGCGCCCGGTATACCCGGCCACGTGCCTACCGCATCACAGCCCACCCCTCCGGTCAGCGCTGCCCACGGCCTCCAGCATACTACAAACACCAGAAACTACTTGCAACTCCTGGACAGAGGACAAGGGTGATTAAGAAGCCGAGAGGGTCCATTGGTTTCGGGCCCAATGCGTGGTAGTAGCTGAATCATGGATCACAAACACAGAACTCAGTTCCTGAGGACGGCTGCAATGAGACAACCCACCATGTACTCCTACATGGCCTCTCAATGCTACCTTTACCAAATCATGTTCACACACTTAGCTCACACACAGTAGGACATGTTCACACGCCTCTGATTCATCCCCGATGAATCAGACCTGACTCAACTCTAAGCAGTAGTAGGCATGACAAACAAGCATGAATGAGTAGGCACAACAGGGCTCAGACAACTCCTACTCATGCTAGTGGGTTTCATCTATTTACTGTGGCAATGACAGGTCATGCAAAGGATAAAGGGGTTCAGCTACCGCAACAAGTAACAGATGAATCGTTGTTGTCCTAATGCAGTAAAAGAGAGCAGGAGCGAGAGAGTAGGATTGTATTGGAAATGAACAAGGGGGTTTTGCTTGCCTGGCACTTCTGAAGATAGCATTGAGTCTTCATCAGTGTCAACGATCACATCATCGGTACAACGTCTATCGAGGGGGAACAACACCGGCAAACACAGAAGAGACACGATCAATGCAATGCACAATATGATGCATGCTATGACATGGCAATATGAATGTGTTTTGGGCTAATGCACCTAGCTATGATTTAAATGAAGTTGGTTTGAATACATGATTCAAACTCCAACTCCATATATGATTATTTAAATGCCCTTTATTTGTTTTGTCCAAAACAGAGGACAAACATTGTTCAAACATGCATGAAAATGGTACAGATGGATTCCTTGAATTTTTCTGATAATTTTTCATATATAAATTATTTCATTCTGACTTGCGGTTGATTTTCTATGATTTATTGAAGTTTTAGCTATTTCTGGAATTTCCTGATTATTTATAAAATAAACTAAATTCCAGAAAAGGAATATTGCGTCAGCATGGCGTTGGCATGACGTCAGCAGGTCAACAGACGCTGCTGCTGGTCAAACCTGACCAGTGGGGTCCACTGGTCAGTGACTGGAGCTGGTTAGTGCCGCTGACATGTGGGCCCGGTCAATGGCCACGTCAGCTTGGTCAAAACTGATGCGTGGGGCCGCTCTGGTTTAGTTAATCCTAAACAGATATTAAACTGGGGTTAATTAGGGCGTGGGGCCTAGGTGTCAGTGACACGGTGCGGTGTTTAGTGGCTAATTAAGCCAGCCACGTCAGCAAGTGATGCCGGCGACCACGGCGACGGCGAGACCTCGCCGGAGTTGCTCGAGACGGCGCTACAGCCCGCGGCTGGTCGCGCTGAGGGCACCGAGAGGGAGCCCGTGCTCCCGCGCATCTAGGGGCGCACACAGCTGGGCACAGGGAGGCCGGGGTCGACGGCGGCGACCACTTAGGCGGCGGCCAGAGCTACGACAATGACGGGTTAGGCGATGCAGGGCGCCAGGGGAGGCGTTGGTGAGTGCTATGTGCTCCTGGGACTGTGGTGAGCACGACGGTGGGCTCGAGAACGAGCTGCGGTGGCTGTGGCCACGGCCACGCCATGGCCGGCGGCGAGAAACTCTCGGCCGCGGTGGGAGATGGGGCTAGGGGGCGAGAACGGAGGGGGCGAGCACAGGAGAAGCAGCGGAGGCTCACAGCGGATCCATTCGAGGCGGAGACGAGGCCGGGGACGGTCCGGAGCCGACGAATTGGGCGACGGCGACCGGCGGGTCCGAGGAGGGGAGAAACGTCGGGGCGGCGCTTCGGGGGCTTCTGGAGGGGCGTGGCTCGGTGAGGTGGGTCGAGGACGGAGTGGCGGAGCTTGTGGGCTAGTCGGGGAAGCGAGGGAGGCCCGGTGGCCATGGTGGCAGTGGACGGCGGTGACGAGCTCCGCTCGGTGGCTGCGTGCGAGAAACAGAGGAGAGAGGGGGGAGGAGCAAGGAGAGTGAGAGAGCGTCGGGGGGGTTGCGTGGCGTCGCGGGAGGCGACCAGGGCGACGAGGGGGTAGCCAGGCAGGCAGGGAGGAGCTGGCGTAGCTCGCCTGCGCGCCGGGCACGCAGCTGCTTCGGGACGCGGGGAGGAAGACGACGGAGGGCTGCAGTGGTGGGCTGGGCCGGCCAGCTGCAGTGCTGGGCCGGTTGGCTACCAGGTGAGCGCCACGTAAGATTCTCTCTCTCTTGTTTTATATTTCTGTTCTGTTTTTCTTTTATTAATATCTTTTGCCATTGTTTTGAATTTAAACAGATTCAAACAATGCCAAAAACTCCTCTGAATATTTTTATTTTGCTAGATGGACTTTTCCAAAAGCTCATAAAATATTTCAGGGTATTTGAAATTATATTCTAATTATATGAATATAATTCAAATTCAAATAGCTAATGATTTAAATTCAAAGTCCCAAAAATAAATCCTTAAAAATGTTCAACATTTTGGTTGGGACCAGAACCCTTGCCAAAAATTATCAAACATTTAAGAAGAGCATTTTGGAACAATGAATGAGATTTTAGGGTTTTTGCCCTTCTTTTATTTAAGTTTTTGAGGCTTCCAAATTTCCTCAGTTCAAGTTTCAAAATTTAAACATGATGCAAACACTAGGCAGCACCAGAAGCTAGGGATGTGACAATACGTCTCCAACGTATCTATAATTTTTGATTGTTCCAGGCTATTATATTATCAACCTTGGATGTTTTATATGCATTTATATGCTATTTTATATGATTTTTGGGACTAACCTATTAACCTAGAGCTCAGTGCTAGTTTATCTTTTTTCCTTGTTTTTGAGTATCGCAGAAAAGGAAAATCAAACGGAGTCCAATTGACCTAAAATTTCACGGAGATCATTTTTGGACTAGAAGAAGCCCACGGAGTACCGGAGATGGGCCAGAAGAGTCTCGAGGCCACCACGAGGGTTGGGGCGCGCCCTACCCCCTGGACGCGCCCTACCCCCCTAGGCGCTCCCCCTTACCTCGGGGACCCCCTGACTTGTTTCCGACTCCAACACCTCTTATATAACCCAAAACTTTCAGAAAGAAACCTAGATCGAGAGTCCCGCCGCCGCAGGCCTCTATAGCCACCGAAAACTAATCTAGACCCGTTTCGGCACCCTGTCGGAGGGGGGAATCCCTCTCCGGTGGCCATCTTCATCATCCCGATGCTCTCCATGACGAGGAGGGAGTACTTCACCCTTGGGGCTGAGGGTATGTACCAGTAGCTATGTGTTTGATCTCTCTCTCTCTCTCTCGTGTTCTCGATTTGGCACGATCTTGATGTATCACGAGCTTTGCTATTATAGTTGGATCTGTTGGTGAACGTAGCAGAATTTAAAATTTTCTACGCATCACCAAGATCAATATATGGAGTTATCTAGCAACGAGGGAAAAGGCAGTGCATCTACATACCCTTGTAGATCGCGCGCGGAAGCGTTCAAGAGAACGGGGTTGATGGAGTCGTGCTCGTCGTGATCCAAATCACGGATGACCGAGCGCCAAACGGACAACACCTCCGCGTTTAACACACATACGGTTGGGAAGACGTCTCCTCCTTCTTGATCCAGCAAGGGGGAAGGAGAGGTTGATGGAGATCCAGCTGCACGATGATGTGGTGGTGGAAGCAACGGCGATCTCGGCAGGGCTTCGCCAAGCTCAGCGAGAGGGAGAGGTGTCACGGGAGGGAGAGGGAGGTGCCAGGGGATAGGGTGCTGCTGCCCTCCCTCCCCCCACTATATATAGGGCCCCTATGGGGGGGCGCCGGCCCTAGAGATTGAATCTCAAGGGGGGCGGCGGCCAAGGGGGGTGGCTTGCCCCCCAAGCCAAGTGGGTCGCCCCCACCCCTAGGGTTTCCAACCCTAGGCGCAGGGGGAGGCCCAAGGGGGGCGCACCAGCCCACCAGGGGCTGGTTCCCTTCCCCACTTCAACCCATGGGGCCCTCCGGGATAGGTGGCCCCACCCGGTGGACCCCCGGGACCCTTCGGTGGTCCCGGTACAATACCGGTGACCCCCGAAACTTTCCCGGTGGCCGAAACTACACTTCCTATATAAAATTCTTCACCTACGGACCATTCCGGAACTCCTCGTGACGTCCGGGATCTCATCCGGGACTCCGAACAACTTTCAGGTTACCGCCTACTAATATCTCTACAACCCTAGCATCACCGAACCTTAAGTGTGTAGACCCTACGGGTTCGGGAGACACGCAGACATGACCGAGACAACTCTCTGGTCAATAACCAACAACGGGATTTGGATACCCATGTTGGCTCCCACATGCTCCTCGATGATCTCATCGGATGAACCACGATGTCAAGGATTCAATCAATCCCGTATACAATTCCCTTTGTCAATCGGTACGTTACTCGCCCGAGACTCGATCGTCGGTATCCCAATACCTCGTTCAATCTCGTTACCGGAAAGTCACTTTACTCGTACCATAATGCATGATCCCATGATCAACCACTTGGTCACATTGAGCTCATTATGATGATGCATTACCGAGTGGGCCCAGAGATACCTCTCCGTCATACGGAGTGACAAATCCCAGTCTCGATTCGTGCCAACCCAACAGACACTTTCAGAGATACCCGTAGTGCACCTTTATAGTCACCCAGTTACGTTGTGACGTTTGGCACACCCAAAGCACTCCTACGGTATCCAGGAGTTGCACAATCTCATGGTCTAAGGAAATGATACTTGACATTCGGAAAAGCTCTAGCAAACGAACTACAGGATCTTTGAGCTATGCTTAGGATTGGGTCTTGTCCATCACATCATTCTCCTAATGATGTGATCCTGTTATCAATGACATCTAATGTCCATAGTCTGGAAACCATGACTATCTTTTGATCAACGAGCTAGTCAACTAGAGGCTCACTGGGGACGTGTTGTGGTCTATGTATTCACACATGTATTACGATTTCCGGATAACACAATTATAGCATGAACTATAGATAATTATCATGAACAAGGAAATATAATAATAACCATTTTATTATTGCCTCTAGGGCATATTTCCAACAGTCTCCCACTTGCACTAGAGTCAATAATCTAGTTACATTGTAATGAATCGAACACCCATAGAGTTCTGGTGTTGATCATGTTTTTCTCTAGGGAGAGGTTTAGTCAACGGATCTGCTACATTCAGGTCCGTATGTACTTTAAAAATATCTATGTCTCCATTTTGAACACTTTCACGAATGGAGTTGAAGCGACACTTGATATGCCTTGTCTTCCTGTGAAACCTGGGCTCCTTGGCAAGGGCAATAGTTCCAGTGTTGTCACAGAAGAGAGTCATCGGGCCCGACGCATTGGGAATGACTCCTAGGTCAGTAATGAACTCCTTCACCTAGATTGCTTCTTGTGCTGCCTCCGAGGCTGCCATCTACTCTGCTTCACATGTAGATCCCGCCACAACGCTTTGCTTGCAACTGCACCAGCTGACTGCCCCACCATTCAAAATATACACGTATCCAGTTTGTGACTTGGAGTCATCCAGATCTGTGTCGAAGCTAGCATCGACGTAACCCTTTACGGTGAGCTCTTCGTCACCTCCATAAACGAGAAACATATCCTTAGTCCTTTTCAGGTACTTCAGGATGTTCTTGACCGCTGTCCAGTGTTCCATGCCGAGATTACTTTGGTACCTTCCCACCAAACTTACAGCAAGGTTTACATTAGGTTTGGTACACAACATAGCATACATGATAGACCCTATGGCCGAGGCATAGGGGACGACACTCATCTTTTCTCTATCTTCTGCCATGGTCGGGCATTGAGCCGTACTCAATCTCGTACCTTGCAACACGGGCAAGAACCCCTTCTTTGACTGATCCATATTGAACTTCTTCAATATCTTGTCAAGGTACGTACTCTGTGAAAGACCAATGAGGCGTCTCAATCTATCTCTATAGATCTTGATGCCTATTATGTAAGCAGCTTCTCTAAGATCCTTCATTGAAAAACACTTCTTCAAGTAGGCCTTTATGCTTTCCAAGAATTCTATATCATTTCCCATCAACAGTATGTCATCCACATACAATATGATAAATGCTACAGAGCTCCCACTCACTTTCTTGTAAATGCAGGCTTCTCCATAAGTCTGCGTAAACCCAAACGCTTTGATCATCTCATCAAAATGAATGTTCCAACTCCGAGATGCTTGCACCAGCCCATAGATCGAGCGTTAGAGCCTGCACACCTTGTCAGCATTCTTAGGATCGACAAAACCTTCCGGCTGCATCATATACAATTCTTCCTTAAGCAAACCATTAAGGAATATCGTTTTGACGTCCATTTGCCATATCTCATAATCATAGAATGCGGCAATTGCTAACATGATTCGGACGGACTTCAGCTTCGCTACCGGTGAGAAAGTCTCATCGTAGTCAACCCCTTGAACTTGTCGATAACCCTTAGCGACAAGCCGAGCTTTATAGATGGTTACATTACCATCCGCGTCTGTCTTCTTCTTAAAGATCCATTTATTTTCTATGGCTCGCCGATCATCGGGCAAGTCAGTCAAAGTCCATACTTCGTTTTCATACATGGATCCTATCTCGGATTTCATGGCTTCCAGCCATTTGTCGGAATCTGGGCCCGTCATCGCTTCTTCATAGTTTGAAGGTTCACCATTGTCTAACAACATGATTTCCAGGACAGGGTTGCCGTACCACTCTGGTGCGGAACGTGTCCTTGTGGACCTATGAAGTTCAGTAGCAACTTGATCTGAAGTTTCATGATCATCATCATTAACTTCCTCTCTAGTCGGTGCAGGCACCTCAGGAACATTTTCTTGAGCTACGCCACTCTTCGGTTCAAGAGGCAATACTTCATCAAGTTCTACTTTCCTCCCACTTACTTCTTTCGAGAGAAACTCTTTCTCTAGAAAGGATCCATTCTTGGCAACAAATTGCCTTCGGGTCTGAGGTAGAAGGTATACCCAATAGTTTCTTTAGGGTATCCTATGAAGACGCATTTTCCGACTTGGGTTCGAGCTTTTCAGGTTGAAGTTTCTTGACATAAGCATCACATCCCCAAACTTTTAGAAACGACAACTTAGGTTTCTTCCCAAACTATAATTCATACGGTGTCGTCTCAACAGATTACGACAGAGCCCTATTTAAAGTGAACGTGGCAGTCTCTAAAGCATAGCCCCAAAATGACAGCGGTAGATCAGTAAGAGACATCATAGATCGCACCATATCCAATAGAGTGCGATTACGATGTTCGGACACACCATTACGCTGAGCTGTTCCAAGCGGCGTGAGTTGTGAAACTATTCCAAATTTCCTTAAGTGTGTGCCAAATTCGTGACTCAAGTATTCTCCCCCACGATCTGATTGCAAGAACTTGATTTTCCTGTCACGTTGATTCTCAACCTCACTCTGAAATTCCTTGAACTTTTCAAAGGTCCCAGACTTGTGTTTCATTAAGTAGACATACCCATATCTACTCAAGTCATCAGTGAGGGTGAGAGCATAATGATAGCCACCGCGAGCCTCAACACTCATTGGACCGCACACATCAGTATGTATGATTTCCAATAAGTTGGTTGCTCGCTCCATTGTTCCTGAGAACGGAGTCTTGGTCATTTTACCCATCAGGCATGGTTCGCACGTGTCAAATGATTCATAATCAAGAGACTCCAAAAGTCCATCTGCATGGAGCTTCTTCATGCGTTTGACACCTATGTGACCAAGGCGGCGGTGCCACAAGTATGTGGGACTATCATTATCAACCTTACATCTTTTGGTATTCACACTATGAATATGTGTAACATTACGCTCGAGATTCATTAAGAATAAACCATTCACCAATGGGGCATGACCATAAAACATATCTCTCATATAAATAGAACAACCATTATTCTCGGATTTAAATGAGTAGCCATCTCGAATTAAACGAGATCCTGATACAATGTTCATGCTCAAAGTTGGCACTAAATAACAATTATTGAGGTTTAAAACTAATACCGTAGGTAAATGTAGAGGTAGTGTGCCGACGGCGATCACATCGACCTTGGAACCATTCCCGACATGCATCGTCACCTCGTCCTTCGCCAGTCTCCGCTTATTCCGCAGCTCCTGCTTTGAGTTACAAATGTGAGCAACTGCACCGGTATCAAATACCCAGGAGCTACTACGAGTACTGGTAAGGTACACATCAATTAGATGTATATCACATATACCTTTAGTGTTGATGGCCTTCTTGTCCGCTAAGTATTTGGGGCAGTTCCGCTTCTAGTGACCACTTCCCTTGCAATAAAAACACTCAGTCTCGGGCTTGGGTCCATTCTTTGGCTTCTTCCCGGCAGCTTGCTTACCGGGCGCGGCAACCCCCTTGCCGTCCTTCTTGAAGTTCTTCTTACCCTTGCCTTTCTTAAACTTAGTGGTTTTATTCACCATCAACACTTGATGTTCCTTTTTGATCTCCACCTCTGCTGATTTCAGCATTGAATATACTTCAGGAATGTTTTTTTCCATCCCCTGCATATTGAAGTTCATCACAAAGCTCTTGTAGCTTGGTGGAAGCGACTGAAGGATTCTGTCAATGACCACGTCATCCGGGAGATTAACTCCCAGCTGAGTCAAGCGGTTATGCAACCCAGACATTTTGAGTATGTGCTCACTGACAGAACTATTTTCCTCCATCTTACAACTTAAGAACTTGTCGGAGACTTCATATCTCTCGACCCGGGCATGAGCTTGGAAAACCATTTTCAGCTCTTCGAACATCTCATATGCTCTGTGTTGCTCAAAACGCTTTTGGAGCCCCAGTTCTAAGCTGTAAAGCATGCTGCACTGAACGAGGGAGTAATCATCAGCACGTGACTGCCAAGCGTTCATAACGTCTTGGTTCTCTAGGATGGGTGCGTCATCTAGCGGTGCTTCTAGGACATAATCTTTCTTGGCAGCTATGAGGATGATCCTCAGGTTCCGGACCCAGTCCGTATAGTTGCTGCCATCATCTTTCAGCTTGGTTTTCTCTAGGAATGCGTTGAAGTTGAGGGTAACATTAGCGTGGGCCATTTGATCTACAAGACATATTGTAAAGATTTTAGACTAAGTTCATGATAATTAAGTTCATCTAATCAAATTATTCAATGAACTCCCACTTAGATAGACATACCTCTAGTCATCTAAGTGAAACATGATTCGAGTCAACTAGGCCGTGTCCGATCATCACGTCAGACGGACTAGTCAACATCGGTGAACATCTTCATGTTGATCGTATCTTCTATACGACTCATGCTCGACCTTTCGGTCTTCCGTGTTCCGAGGCCATGTCTATACATGCTAGGCTCGTCAAGTCAACCTAAGTGTATTGCGTGTGTAAATCTGGCTTACACCCGTTGTATTTGAACGTTAGAATCTATCACACCCGATCATCAGGTGGTGCTTCGAAACAACGAACCTTCGCAATGGTGCACAGTTAGGGGGAACACTTTCTTGAAATTATTACGAGGGATCATCTTATTTAAGCTACCGTCATTCTAAGCAAATAAGATGTAAAACATGATAAACATCACATGCAATCAAACAGTGACATGATATGGCCAATATCATTTGCTCCTTTTGATCTCCATCTTCGGGGCGCCATGATCATCATCGTCACCGGCATGACACCATGATCTCCATCATCATGATCTCCATAATCGTGTCTTCATGAAGTTGTCTCGTCAAATATTACTTCTACTACTATGGCTAACGGTTTAGCAATAAATTAAAGTAATTACATGACGTTTATGTTGACATGCAGGTCATAAATAAATTAAGGCAACTCCTATGGCTCCTGCCGGTTGTCATACTCATTGACATGCAAGTCGTGATTCCTATTACAAGAAAATGATCAATCTCATACATCACATATATCATTCATCACATCCTTTTGGCCATATCACATCACATGGCACATGCTGCAAAAACAAGTCAGACGTTCTCTAATTGTTGTTGCAAGTTTTTACGTGGCTGCTATAGGTTTCTTAGCAAGAACGTTTCTTACCTACGCCAAAACCACAACGTGATATGCCAATTTCTATTTACCCTTCATAAAGACCCTTTTCATCGAATCTGATCCGACTAAAGTGGGAGAGACAGACACCCGCTAGCCACCTTATGCAACTAGTGCATGTCAGTTGGTGGAACCAGTCTCACGTAAGCGTACGTGTAAGGTCGGTCCGGGCCGCTTCATCCCATGATGCCGCCGAATCAAGATAATACTAGTAACGGCAAGTAAATTGACAATATCGACGCCCACAACTGCTTTGTGTTCTACTCATGCATAGAAACTATGCATAGACCTAGCTATGATGCCACTGTTGGGGAATGTAGCAGCATTTAAAATTTTCTACGCATCACGAAGATCAATCTATGGAGTTATATAGCAATGAGGGAAAGGGGAGTGCATCTACATACCCTTGTAGATCACGCGCGGAAGCGTTCAAGAGAACGGGGTTGATGGAGTCGTGCTCGTCTTGATCCAAATCATCGATGACCGAGCGCCAAACGGAGGGCACCTCTGCGTTCAACACACGTACGGTTGGGAAGACGTCTCCTCCTTCTTGATCCAGCAAGGGGGAAGGAGAGGTTGATGGAGATCCAGCAGCACGATGGCGTGGTGGTGGAAGCAACGGCGATCTCGGCAGGGCTTCGCCAAGCTCAGCGAGAGGGAGAGGTGTCACGGGAAGGAGAGGGAGGCGCCAGGGGCTAGGGTGTGGCTGCCCTCCCTCCCCCCACTATATATAGGGCCCCTAGGGGGGCGCCGGCCATAGAGATTGAATCTCAAGGGGGGCGGCGGCCAAGGGGGGTGGCTTGCCCCCCAAGCCAGGTAGGGCGCCCCCACCCCTAGGGTTTCCACCCCTAGGCGCAGGGGGAGGCCCAAGGGGGCACACCAGCCCACCAGGGGCTGGTTCCCTTCCCCACTTCAGCCCATGGGGCCCTCCGGGATAGGTGGCCCCACCCAGTGGACCCCTGGGACCCTTCCGGTGGTCCCGGTACAATACCGTTGACCCCCGAAACTTTCCCGATGGCCGAAACTGGACTTCCTATATATAATTCTTCACCTCTGGACCATTTCGGAACTCCTCATGACGTCCAGGATATCATCCGGGAGTCCGAACAACTTTCAGGTTACCGCATACAAATATCTCTACAACCCTAGCGTCACCGAACCTTAAGTGTGTAGACCCTACGGGTTCGAGAGACACGCAGACATGACCGAGATGACTCTCCGATCAATAACCAACAGCGGGATCTGGATACCCATGTTGGCTCCCACATGCTCCTCTATGATCTCATCAGATGAACCACAATGTCGAGGATTCAATCAATCCCATATACAATTCCCTTTGTCAATCGGTACATTACTCGCCCGAGACTCGATCATTGGTATCCTAATACCTCGTTCAATCTCGTTACCGGCAAGTCACTTTACTCGTACCGTAATGCATGATCCCGTGATCAACCACTTGGTCACATTGAGCTCATTATGATGATGCATTACCGAGTGGGCCCAGAGATACCTCTCCGTCATACGGAGTGGCAAATCCCAGTCTTGTTTCGTGCCAACCCAACAGACACTTTCGGAGATACCCGTAGTGCACCTTTATAGTCACCCAGTTACGTTGTGACGTTTGGCACACCCAAAGCACTCCTACGGTATCCGGGAGTTGCACAATCTCATGGTCTAAGGAAATGATACTTGACATTTGGAAAAGCTCTAGCAAACAAACTACACGATCTTTGAGCTATGCTTAGGATTGGGTCTTGTCCATCACATCATTCTCCTAATGATGTGATCCCGTTATCAATGACATCTAATGTCCATAGTCAGGAAACCATGACTATCTTTTGATCAACGAGCTAGTCAACTAGAGGCTCACTAGGGACGTGTTGTGGTCTATGTATTCACACAAGTATTACGATTTCCGGATAACACAGTTATAGCATGAACAATAGAAAATTATCATGAACAAGGAAATATAATAATAACCATTTTATTATTGCCTCTAGGGCATATTTCCAACAGGATCTTATGATGTTTCTCCTCATCTACTCTCTTGTAATGGATTAAGTTTTCCCTTTGAAGTTATCTTATCGGATTGAGTCTTTAAGGATTTGAGAACACTTGATGTATGTCTTGCATGTGCTTATCTGTGGTGACAATGGGATATCACATGATCCACTTGATGTATGTTTTGGTGATCAACTTGCAAGTTCCGTGATCTCGTGAACTTATGCATAGGGGTTGGCACACGTTTTCGTCTTGACTCTCTGGTAGAAACTTTGGGGCACTCTTTGAAGTTCTTTGTGTTGGTTGAATAGATGAATCTGAGATTGTGTGATGCATATCGTATAATCATACCCACGGATACTTGAGGTTACATTGGAGTATGTAGGTGACATTAGGGTTTTGGTTGATTTGTATCTTAAGGTGTTATTCTAGTACGAACTCTATGATAGATTGAATGGAAAGGATAACTTTGAGGTGGTTTCATACCCTACAATAATCTCTTCGTTTGTTCTCTGCTATTAGTGACTTTGGAGTGACTCTTTGTTGCATGTTGAGGGATAGTTATATGATCCAATTATGTTATTATTGTTGAGAGGACTTGCACTAGTGAAAGTATGAACCCTAGGCCTTGTTTCCTGGCATTGCAATACCGTTTACGCTCACTTTTACCACTTGCTACCTTGCTGTTTTTATATTTTCAGATTACAAAAACCTTTATCTACTATCCATATTGCACTTGTATCACCATCTCTTTGCCGAACTAGTGCACCTATACAATTTACCATTGTATTGGGTGTGTTGGGGACACAAGAGACTCTTTGTTATTTGGTTGCAGGGTTGTTTGAGAGATACCATCTTCATCCTACGCCTCCCACAGATTGATAAACCTTAGGTCATCCACTTGAGGGAAATTTGCTACTGTCCTACAAACCTCTGCACTTGGAGGCCCAACAACGTCTACAAGAAGAAGGTTGCATCGTAGACATCACTATCCTGATGGTAGAATTGTTTGGATTTCTGAGGGTACAAGGTAGCAATCAATAGTTGATGAGTGGGCCAAATTTATCAATGCCCCTAAAGAGCATGAAGATGACTTGGATGTCTATGCCAAGAAGAAGAAAGACTACAACTCTATGGCCAACATGTACAAAGAAATTCCAAACAAAGCCTTGGAAAATCATAAGCTAGGCTCTGTTCATTATCTCCTATCTGGTTTGGCCACAATCAACACTATCGCGAGGCATACCTTACTGCCCACATCTGGAGATCACAAGATGATCAAAGGTCATTCCATCAACTTGCTGCAGTTGTTTGATGTGCCCCAAAAATTCAAAGTCATGAGCCTGATTGTGGAAACAATCAAGAGGACAACTGCAGTTCAGAAGAGATCTTGTGGGTATGCTCCACACATCCAGGTGCTCATCAACTCCAAGATGGGCACATGCACTTATGTTTTGGACAAGGAGCATCTACCCTTGAGACCAGATTTTCAGGACAACACTGTCGTGGTGGGCGCACGGCAGATGCCAAGGGATGGCTAAAGAGAGGAGGAGGCTCGAGGGCGCTGGTGGACTCCAGAGGCGAGGTTGGCATGAGCGGGCGCGGGACGCCGGACATACCCAGGTTCGGGGCTCTCCGGAGAGATAATACCCGTAGTCCTGCCGAGTGTAGTTGGATGATCGATAATACAGTGTTGCTCCTGGAGCTGCATTAAGGAGGAAGGAAGCTGTCCAAGGCTTGGGCTGCTCCTTCTCTCCGGTGCCGCTGTTTTGTGGCTAGTCCTATGCTTACTTGCCTTTCTCTCGTATGTGTTTTCTGCTTGCTCTCTTGCTCGGTCTCTTATGATCGTGGGCTCCCTGGGGGTTTTATAGTCCAACCCCCCGGGGGTACAATGGCAATGTTACAAGTCGGTGGGTCCGTATTGTCAATGTCCGGGAACCCGGGCTGGGTCCCGCTAAGGTCTTGTGGTTCGCCGGGTTACCCTATGTGCGGGCCCCGCATGCCTAGGGGGACTGTGCGCCATCTTTTCGATCGTCAGGGCGTGGCCGAGTCGAGTCGCATACAGTGCTCTCCGCCAGGTTGCCGTTTGCTGTCGTCAGCGGTGAAGGCGGGGGCACTGTAGCCATGCCGGCCCTGGTCAGCGGGTAGGTGAGGGGCACTGTTGCCACGTTCCTGCTGACCAGAGGCATGGGCGGGGCACTGTTACCTCGGTCATCGTTGATTGAAGTCTCGTCCCATCATATGGCCTGGATGGGACGGGAGTTGACCCATGGCTGGATTGTGTAGCACGCCACGGGTGGCGCTGGCTTGTTGAGGAGGCCTTGGCCGTGCCGGGTTCGGCTGTCTTGCACTAGTTATTGGGGCCGAGTCGACGTGTCTTGCCGGGTCGGCTAGTCTGGCCGGCTTGCGGGGCTTGGCCGACCCGGCCAAGCGCGTGCCGGTATTGAAGGGCGGTGCCAACCCCGTTGTTTTTTGAAGAGGATCCGAGTTCCGTTGCCTGCCTGGGGTCCATCCCCCTGACAAACACTGTTTTCATGACGGAAGAAGATCCTACATCTGCACAGGCACAAGAGAAAAGAGAGAAAGACAAAGCTGAGAAAATTGCAAAGATGCCAAGTGCTGAAGAGGCATCTCAAGTGTTTCTCAAGAGCAAATAAGATCATCTTGCATATCTGATTTAAGCCACCTTGAGGATTTGGAAGGGCTTGGCCACCCTGACTCAGAACCAAGAGAGCTTGGAAAGGATCATTGAAACAAAGTTCTATGATCTTGATCTTAAATTAACAGAGATGCAAACAGCAATTGAGTAGCTCCAGGAAGAAGCTGAGGAGAGGAAAGGGTAGGCTACCACAGATGCCTTTCAAAGAGTGCCAAGAGGACAGAGATCTGCTGCAGTACCCATGGCTGACACAAGAGCAACTACATCAGCACCTACAACCACAATATCAGTGCCACCTCCAGTTGCCACTCCACCAACTCCAACAACTTCAATAGATGCATTCGTCCTTGGAGTCATCTCAACACCACCTCCTGAAGATCAAGCCTAGAGAGACGCATAGCACTATGCATTTTCAAACTTTTTGGGAACTTGTTGCCAAAGGGGGAGAAATGTATAGATCATAGGCTTCGAGAGAAAGTGTTTTTGCTTCTCTTGTCTCTCTTGCTATTTGGTTGATACTTTTGTGTGCTTGCTTGATACTTTATGTTTGTGTGTGTGCGAGATAACAATTTGATCATGCATTTGATGATATCCTACATTAATGCTTGTGCTTGAATGATGTTATCTATTATATCTCTTGTATGATCATTCACTTTGCCTTGGTAATGAGTGCATGTTTTTATCTTTTATCATTTTGAGCACTCCACCAAGATGTATGTGACATGGAAGAGTAACCCATGATGCTAATCGATTGTGCATTTGCATTCAAAAGCAAATTTTAAATAATGCACAAATTTAGGGGGAGCTCTTGCTTATCACATACTTCTCAAAGCGATGATGTATTTCAATCTTATTATCACTTGTCGAAGCTTTGATCTATCTATTGTCATCAATTACCAAAAAGGGGGAGATTGAAAGTGCAACTATCCCTGGGTGGTTTTGGTAATTCCTAACAACATATAGCTCATTGAAGAAATGCTCTTTCAAGATGATCATTTCAGAAAGTTCAGTGATTGGCATGGCATGGACTAGGAATGTGGACCCCTCAAAATGCTAAGGACACATATTGGCTAAAGCTCAAGACTCTACCTTTTTCATTTTAGTGATTCAAGATCACATTGAGTCCATAGGAAAAGCATGCTCAAAATGCTTAGTTATATGCTCCAAAATCTCTCAACCAATTCCTCATTTCCACATATGTCCCAAACCAAAAGTCAAAATCGGCCCCACCGATTTGATCTATCCGGAGCCACCGAGTTCATTTGACATAGCCACTGCCAGAAACCCTAATCAGTTCGGTCTCACCAATAGGGATCTCGGTCTCACCAAGATGGGATCACAAACTCTCTGTTTCCCTTTCGTAATGTTTCAGTCTCACCAAAATGAGCAATCGGTCCCACCGAGTTCGCAATGCAAACTCTCTGTTTCCCTTTCGTAACATCTCAGTCTCATCGAAATGAGCGATTCGGTCCAACCGAGTTTGCCTGACCAACTCTCTGTTTGCCTATTACAGAAATCAGTCTTACCGAGTTTATGCGATCGGTCTCACCGAGATTACGTTATGCCCTAACCCTAATGAATTCGGTCCCACCGAGTTGACATGTCGGTCCCACCTAAAATCCTAGCATTCACATTTTGAACTAAATCGGTGTGACCGAGTTTCATGATTCGACTTCATCGAGTTTGGTAAATTGTGTGTAATGGTTAGATTTTGTGTGGAGGCTATAAATACCCCTCCACCCACTCTTCATTCATGGAGAGAGCCATTAGAACGTGCCTACACTTCCAACATACATTTTCTGAGAGAGAACCACCTACTCATGTGTTGAGACCAAGATATTCCATTCCAACCACAAGAATCTTGATCTCTAGCCTTCCCCAAGTTGCTTTCCACTCAAATCATCTTTCCACCAAATCCAAATCTATGAGAGAGAGTTTAGTGTTGGGGAGACTATAATTTGAAGCACAAGAGCAAGGAGTTCATCATTAACACACCATTTATTACCTTTTGGAGAGTGGTGTCTCCTAGATTGGTTAGGTGTTACTTGGGAGCCTCCGACAAGATTGTGGATTTGAACCAAGGAGTTTGTACGGGCAAGGAGATCGCCTACTTTGTGAAGATCTACCCAAGTGAGGCAAGTCCTTCGTGGGTGATGGCCATGGTGGGATAGACAAGGTTGCTTCTTCATGGACCCTTCATGGGTGGATTCCTCCGTGGACTCGCGTAGCTATTAGCCTTCGTGGGTTGGAGTCTCCATCAACGTGTCTGTACGATAGCACCACCTATCGGAACCATGCCAAAAATCCCTATGTTTACATTGCATTTGCTCCCTCCAAACTCCTCCCTTTACCTTCATATGCAAATGTTTTACATTCTGCTGCTATACTCTTAGACTTGCATGTGTAGGTTGATTGCTTGACTTGTGCTAAGTTACTATAATCTGCCAAGACTTAAAATTGGGAAAAGGCTAGATTTTTATTTGGTCAAGTAGTCTAATCACCCCCCTCTAGACATACATTCGATCCTACAATGATTGACCGTCCATCCTTCGTCCTCTTCAGGAACACTTCAATATTGAACTGTGGGTGTTGTATGAAAACCTTCCTCGCCTCTTGACCATAGAGGTGGTTTCAGAGGTAATCATCGGTGAACTGCTTTGGAAAGGCCTGAAAACAAGGATGTGCATAAATATCTTCTCTATATTGGAATTGGGGTAAAGGAATAAAAAAGGCAAGGTATAATAGTTAGTACCATCTTGTAGTGAACTGATGTCTTTTTCATTGTGTAGACAAAGATCTTGTTGTCGCTAATTTCCTTATCCTAACAATCTTTCTGAGTTTCTTGACTTGATTGATATTCATGGACAACTCATTTCCCCATATGCAAAAAGGGTCAAACAGTGGGTCAAAACCTCTGCCAGCAGGACCTACATGTGCAAGACCAAATTATTAAAAACCTAAATATTAGAATGGTTCCTGCAATTGCACAATAATGTGCTATTAGACAATGGACCATGCACGTGCTAACCTCGATTGTAAACCTCAGTGCTTCCCATTGTTTCCCTGCAACACATATAAGGTAGTTAGTCATCAGGTTAAGTAAGGGTTCGCATGCTATCAGTAAAATATGTTGATGAAAAATAAGCACATTGCAGATTCATCAGATTAATTCAAGCCACATGGAAAACCCATTTATCCAAACCAAGCATGATTAAGAACTAGGAAATATAGCACCTGTATATGTTTCTCATGTATTAAGTGCAGCCAAATTCGATTTATTCCTCACATGCACAACAATACAAAATTCTACCCACGACAATTGGACATCGCATTGCAGAATTGAACCAAGCAGTTAACTAAACACCACAAAAAATGAACCAAACATTAACTGAGCACCGCATTGCACAATATAACATACTCCTAATAGAAGATTAGATAGTTAACCAAACCAAGCATGCTTAACAACTTGGAAATATAGCAATTGTATTTGTTTCTCATGTATTTACTACAGCCAAATTCAATTTATTCCTCACATGGTACACAATAACAGAATGCACCCACAACTATTGAACATCACATTGCAGAATTGGACCAAACAGTTAACTAAACACCACAACACAAATGAACCAAACGTTAACTGAGCACCACATTGCACAATGTATAACCAAACCAAGCATGCTTGACAACTTGCAAATATAGCAATTGTATTCATTTCTCATGTAAATTCGATTTATTTCTCACAAGGAAGACAATACAAAATTGCAGCCTGAAGAATTGAACATCACATTTGCAGAATTGAACCAAACAGTTAACTGAAGATGACAACTAATTAACAAAACAGTTAATAAGTGAGCACTATACTGCACGACATATAGAACATATACAATAGAGCAATAGATTGCATGGTAAAATTAGATAGAAAAATTCACTAGAATTTGTGAAGGAAAGGCAGGAGCAGCACACGCAATGGGTATACCGAGCATGCTTAACCGGCGTAGCTGGAAAATGGCAAGGTGCTCCTCCAAGAGCTGGGGGTCGACATGAATGGCAGCCATCGCGACCTCATCCACGCGTGCGGCCGCGATTTGCTTCTCCGCTACCAAATGCTCCTTGAGATCCTGGCTATACTGCGTACACCATGGCTTAGGGCGGTGCTTATTTGGTGGAGGGGTCGGTGATTTGGGTGGAAGTTGTCGCATTGGCGACCGGGGCATGTCGGATGTGGAAGGAGGAGGAGGATGGGGGTCGGGTGTGGATTACCTGCTTGGATAGACGAGGCCGAGCAGCGTGAAGGAGGGTCGCCAATGAGGAGGCGACGCTGCAAGCAAGCAGTAAAGGTTTCAAGTTGGAAAGGAAAGCAGAAATAGGGGAAATGTGGCTTTTGGTAAGGGGGGCGGGGAGGTAGATATATCCGTGGAAGCCGAAAATTTGGAATCGCTTCAGCGAAAAAACTGGCGTGCAAAGTGTCATCAGACACGGTCCCTTATTCAGAACTGTGTACAATATGTGAACATCACAAATGATTCAGATAGCATAACCCATGTGTGATGAGTTTGAATGTCAAAAATTTTGGTTCGAATTTCCCTAGTTACAGTGGTCATCCACGCCATTGCATAATTTGGGTACACAAAGGAGACTACAGCACACCCACACTTCTTAATCGAGCAAGTTCAGCAATTAAACAGAGCTAACTGACCTAAACATTACTCTAATAAATTAAAGACCGACACTCTTAATTAAACAAAATAAAGAGTACTACTATGGCTAGTGCTCGTCGATCTCCACCGCTGCCTCCATGTCCAGCTCGCGCCCGACGGTCTCCTGGGGAAGGGGCTCCATGGCATCCATCGCACCATAATCACCAAGCATCTCTCCATATGCGTCTGCCATCTCTTTGGAAAAGGCCGCCACGAGCTGGGCATGGGCGGCTATGATCCGGGCTTGGAGGGGCTCCGTCATCGCAAGGTATGTGTTGGAGGAACGGACGGCTCCTCGAATGCTCTCGACGATTGCCAACTCTTTGGCCGTGGGTTGCCGGCCGTTGTCGGAGAAGCTTCGTTTGATTTGCGCGGTGATCGCCATGAGCTGGGCATGGGCGGCCTTGACATGGTCGTGGGCAGCCTCCATCAGGGCTAAGGCCGCCGCTGCAAAACGGAGAGCTGATGTGCCGCTCTCGCCAGTTGCTATCCCCGAGGCAGATGTTGCCGCCACCACCTGAGAACCAACAGCGGCCATATGGGCTACCTTGGCCGCCCAGTCGCACATTGCGGCCACGCTCATGCACCTTGTTAGCACACACATGGCAGCTTCATCCGCGCTCTCGTCGGAGTGGGCCACCGAAGTTGCCCTCACGATGCGGGTCCACATGCCCATCTTTCACCGATGACGATTGAACAATGAAATGATATTTGGGGAGCGAGCTAGTGTGCTTGAGACACCGGCTGTGGACCGTAGCCGATGCACCTTCTCGCGTAAGCCATAGCCAGGATATTTTGTGCTGCATCTCACACGGTTGGTGATAATAAACTGTGTGGGATCTACTTGATTTTTCATCTTGATTTGAATTACATAATGGGGTCACAACGGCAATGGACAGTGTTTGAATTGCTAGACCTTTTATCTGGAGTGAACATGCAACTATATGTGTGTCGTAAAAGAATTGGAATTATTCAGGGTTCGTTTGAACATTTTATACATTAAATTGGTTTTCTAGCCATTTCAGGTGCACAATTCAAAATTAAACTGCACGCACATGCTCCAGTGCACCAACATGGGTTGTAAAATCATATATGTGTCCATGGGTTTATGCTTATGTCCCACGCAAGAAATGGGGATGAAATTCGAACACCACGACACCATGGCTCTCCGGCAAACGTGGACGTACTTGCTTTTGTAATTCTAGTAAATCCAAAATTCATCCAAAATTCATGAAACTTGGCATGCTATCATGGAGCGGCATCAACATGTCGTGGTAAATTTTTTGTCCCATTTGGGCAGGTTTGGGTATAAGCTTCTCATAAACCAGAGCTTCTCACAATAAGTGTGATGGTTTCGGTAGGGAATGTTTTACCTTTCTAGATGAAATGATATCCGTTGCCTCTTCTCGATTTGAAATTTTTTCCTAGTGTCAACATAGAAAACAGGAGTGTTGTGTCAATTTTTGGGATTTTTCGGGGTTCGCTTGGACATTTTTATAGATTAACTGAGTTTTCTATTCATTCATGTGCATAATTCAAATTTGAACTACAGGCACATGCTCTAATGCATATAAATTAGTTGAAAATTCAAATATGTGTCCTTGGTTGCATGCTTAGGTCCCATGCAAGAAATGTGAATGAATGTCAAACATCCTGCCACCGTCACTCAGCCGCAAACATTGAGATACCTGGTTTTTAAATTCTAGTAATCCAAAGCTCGTCTGAAATTCATGAAACTTAGCATGCTGTCATGGAGCGACATCAACATGTCGTGGTAAATTTTTTTGTCCCATTTGGGGCAGGTTTGGGGATATGCTTCTCACAAACCAGAGCTTCTCACAACAAGCCTGATGGTATCGGTAGGGAACATTTCTCCTTTCTGGATGAAATGATATCCATTGCCTCTTCTTGATTTCATTTTTTTCCTAGTGGCAACATAGAACAACAGGAGTGTTGTGTCAATTTTTGGGATTTTTCGGGGTTCGTTTGGACATTTTTAGGCATTAATTGTGTTTTCAATGTATTTATGTGCATAATTCAAATTTGAACTACATGCACATGCTCTAATGCATATAAATTAGTTGAAAATTCAAATATGTGTCCTTGGTTGCATGCTTAGGTCCCATGCAAGAAATGCGAATGAATGTCAAACACCATACCACCGTCACTCAGCCGCAAACATTGAGATACCTGGTTTTTAAATTCTACTAAATCCAAAATTCGTCTGAAATTCATGAAACTTGGCATGCTATCATGGAGCGGCATCAACATGCCGTGGTAAATTTTTGTCCCATTTGGGGCAGGTTTGGGTATATGCTTCTCACAAACCAGAGCTTCTCACGAGAAGCATGATGGTTTCGGTACGGAATGTCCCACCTTTGTGGACGAAACGATATTCATTTCCTCTTATTGCTTTCAAAAAAATTCCCATGTCAACATAGAACAATAGGAGTGTTGTGTCAATTGTTGTGATTTTTCGTGGTTCGTTTGGACATTTTTATGCATTAATTGAGTTTTCAATGCATTCATGTGCATAATTCAAATTTGAACTACATGCACATGCTCTAATGCATATAAATTGGTTGACATGCAAATATGTGTCCTTGGTTGCATGCTTAGGTCCCATGCAAGAACTGGGAATGAATGTCAAACACCCTGCCACCATCACTTGGCCGCAAATATTGAGATACCTGGTTTTTAAATTCTAGTAAATCCAAAGGTCGTCTGAAATTCTTGAAACTTGGCATGCTGTCATGGAGCGGCATCAACATGCCATGGTAATTCTTTTGTCCCATTTGGGGCAGGTTTGGGGATATGCTTCTCACAAACTAGAGCTTCCCACAACAAGCCTGATGGTTTTGGTAGGGAATGTTTCACCTTTCTGGATGAAACGATATCCATTGCTGCTTCTCGATTTCAATTTTTTCCTAGTGTCAACATAGAACAACAAGAGTGTTGTGTCAATTTTTGGGATTTTTCGGGGTTCGTTTGGACATTTGTATGCATTAATTAAGTTTTCAATGCATTTATGTGTGTAATTCAAAGTTGAACTACATGCACATGCTCTAATGCGTATAAATTGGTTGAAAATTCAAATATGTGTCCTTGGTTGCATGCTTAGGTCCCATGCAAGAAAAGGGAATGAATAACACCCTACCACCGTCACTTGGCCGCAAACATTGAGATACCTTGTTTTTAAATTCTAGTAAATCCAAAACTCGTCTGAAATTCATGAAACTTGGCATGCTATCATGGAGCGGCATCAACATGTCGTGGTAAAAATTTTGTCCCATTTGGGGCAGGTTTGGGTATATGTTTCTCACAAACCAGAGCTTCTCACGAGAAGCATGATGGTTTCGGTAGGGAACGTCCCACCTTTGGGGACAAAATGATATCAAATTCCTCTTATTTATTTCTTCTCGTGTCAACGTAGAACAAGAGGAGTGCTGTGTCAATTTTTGTGATTTTTCGGAGTTCGTTTGGACATTTTTATGCATTAACTGAGTTTTCAATGCATTCATGTGCATAATTCAGATTTGAACTACATGCACATGCTCTAATACATATAAATTGGTTTAAAATTCAAATCGGTGTTCTTGGTTGCATGCTTAGGTCCCATGCAAGAAATGGGAATGAATGTCAAACACCCTGCCACCGTCACTCGACCGCAAACATTGAGATACCTGGTTTTTAAATTCTAGTAAATCCAAAACTCGTCTGAAATTCATGAAACTTGGGATGCTATCATGGAGTGGCATCAACATGCCGTGGTAAAAATTTTGTCCCATTTGGGGCAGGTTTGGGTATATGCTTCTCACAAACCAGAGCTTCTCACAACAAGCATGATGGTTTTGGTAGGGAACGTCCCACCTTTGGGGACGAAATGATATCCATTGCCTCTTATTGCTTTCAAAAAATTTCTCATGTCAACATAGAACAACATGAGTGTTGTGTCAATTGTTGTGATTTTTCGGGGTTTGTTTGGACATTTTTATGCATTAACTGAGTTTTCAATGCATTTATGTGCATATTTCAAATTTGAACTACATGCACATGCTCCAGTGTATATAAATTGGTTGAAAAATCAAATTTGTGTCCTTGGGTGCATGCTTAGGTCCCATGCAAGAAATGGGAAAGAATTTCAAACAACAGGGCACCGTTGATTGCCGACAAAACATTCAGATACTTTGTTTTTAAATTCTAGTAAATCCAAAACTCATCTGAAATTCATGAAACTTGGCATGCTATCATGGAATGGCACCCAACATGCTGTGGTATTTTTTGTCCATTTTGAGAGAAGGGGCACTGGAATAACAACCAACAAAGGCATTTTGAAACAATAGCTGCCACTTTAATATCTCAAATGTTTGTATAATTCAAACCGTGTGCGTTCTGTTAACCATTCACGTGATGCCACATGTCTTGATTTTAATGGCTATAGGAGGTGCCATGTGGACAGCTGCTTGACCTTGACTGAACGGGAGGCATGCAAGCGCAGTCTGGCGTGCAGGCTGACCGAGAGGCGTGAAACCTGTCCTCCAGTGCGCAGGCTCACCCGAAAGCATCCGAGCTATACGCCGCACATGCTCTCTGGGAAGCGAGCCCTTTGACTTCCATGACCTCCCGCCTTCCTCTCCATT
Organism: Triticum dicoccoides; assembly: GCF_002162155.2. NCBI lineage: Eukaryota > Viridiplantae > Streptophyta > Magnoliopsida > Poales > Poaceae > Triticum > Triticum dicoccoides. The sequence goes on from NC_041384.1 coordinate 504,643,584, forward strand.
ATTGGCGCCTAAGCCGGTGCTTAATATGGGCGGCCTTACTGTTCGCCTCCCATTCCCCTCCCTTCCGTAGACCTCCACCAACGCCATGGCGCAGAAGGATCATCTGCCACTAGTCTTGAAGTTTGGTGAATTCGACATGGCCCAGAACGAGCTGGCCACAGTGGTTGCTGCCCCTGCTCCCGTCCTAGCTCCCATCCCCGCGCCCGCGCCAGTGACCATCCTCGCAGCATTGACGGGTTGGTCGCCGAGCACTATCACAGAGCTAGAAGCCACGAGCATCAGCGAGGTCTATGTGGACCCGCGCGTGCTCGTGTACATGCCAGTGCCAGCGCCCGTGTCCGTGCGCGCCCCTCCTCCCACCGGGGCGCCGGTCCGCGTGCGTTTGGTTGCACCTGCCATGACCGTGCCCATGCGCGCCCCCCTCAGCGGCATGGGACCCCACCGTCGACCGCTACCTCTCAGCGCCGCTAGCTGTCGTCCTCTCTCGCCCCGCCTATCGATCGCGCGACGACATGATGTTTGATCTACAAGTGAAGAACATTCTGTGCTGCATTGAAGACTTCATCAACGGTGTCCCAGAGGACGACAACGACGGTGCGGCAAGCCGCCTCCGCCTCCGCCGGAAATATTTTTTTTCTTGAGTTCAATACCGTATCTCGACCATATGAATAGAAATTCGCAATATGACTGAATGGAAGATATGGTTTGAGCGAATTTGCGTTTTCTCTCTTAATGTATAGACTTATCAAACGATTTTCTTTTGAAAAAAACATCAATGGTTTTTAAATATAAAACACTCATCACAAAATTTTTAGTTAGAATACCCGTATGCAAACTGACAGCTTCCCCAGGAAGATAAGGGAAAATGTGTCGAGCAGGATTTTTGCGGCTCTTGATCGCAAACGTTTTAGTTAGAACACCTATATGCAAAGTGAGAGCAGGATTTGTGCATCTCTTCAACGCAAACGGTTCTTTTGGATGACCCGTGTGCAACCACTTACAAACAATTTGGTAAGATTTGCATCTGTCATATTGGATATGTTGCCATTTGTCAAACTAGAAAGACATTTGTTGATCTAGTAACATTGCGATTTGTCAACCTTGTAACACTACGATTTGTCAAAATATGAAGCTAAAAATCACTAGCAATATCTAATTTTTGCAACTAAAATTTAGTAATTAAGCATAGATTTCACTCATAGATTAAGCAGTCGTTCTTAATTTATACAAACAGTTCAACTCGACAGCTGAACCGACCAAACTTTTCCCCAATTGTTGCCAACCACGTACTGAAATAGCTAGTTCAACTATATATACTAGCTAATTATAAGTACATTGTATACTACTACTACGGAGGGGCTTTGTACTACTTACGGCTGCCTCTCCTCTGCCGAGCAGGCTCAGTAAGAGGCAGAGGAGGAGGAGCCTACCGACGAGCTGGATAACTGCAATACGGTGCCTGCCGCTACTACAGCTTCAGAGATGTGCACCTCGAATGCCCTCTGCCGCTCCAGACGATCCCTCTCGAAGCGGTGGTTCTCCTCGTAGATCTCGTGATTCCTCGCCTCTGAGGCGGCGTGTGTCGTGGCCACGGCAGTGGTAAGGCTCTTTGTATGCTCGACGAGGCGCTCCTCCTCCTCCCGGCCGCAAGGTTGCTGACGCACATGCGGGCATCCACCTCTGCCACCCGCCTTCGGGCAGCGGTGGCGGAGCGGGTGATGACCCTGGCGTTCGACGGCGGGCTGGTGGCCACAGCGGCCGACGATGGGGTGACAGCCAAGATCACCACCTCCCGCCTTCGGGCCGTGGTGGTGGAGCGGGTGATGGCCACAGTGGCTGGCAGTGGGGTGGCGGCCATGACGGCCACCTCCTACCTTCGGGCCGCGGTGGCGGAGCGGGCGATGGCCCTGGATTTCGACGGTGGTGTGGCGGCAACAGCGGCCGGCAACAGCTGCCGACGGGCAGCAGTGGCGGAGCATGTGGTGGGTGTCCCACGCACACCCAAAACGGACGCCACACGCACTACACTACACCGGGGCTGTCCTCTGATAACGGCAGAGTGGCTGAGCGACGACGACGGACCGGTGCCATTGGCGATTGTGGGAGAAGCAGACAAGATAAGCTACATGGAGGGAGGGGAAAATGCGACGCAGGACTCGCTGACATGAGGGTTTGTATAACAGGCCGGTAAGCATTAAGATTTTGGGGGATTTCACCGAGTTGGGCGGGAAGCTTGAGCGGGAACCTGCGAGGTTGCGTGGGAACAGGCTCATCGACGATTCATTGGCACTACCATTTGGCCAAAAGAACGCCCCCACGCGCTGCGCAAGCTTGTGCTGTAAGCCATCTGTGACATCAGGGTGACAAGACGTGTGGGAGGAGGACGAAAGGCCACGTACACATAATGTTTAGGTCAGTTAGCTCTGTTTAATTGCTGAACTTGCTCGATTAAGAAGTGTGGGTGTGTTGTAGTCTCCTTTGTGTACCCAAATTATGCAATGGCGTGGATGACCACTGTAACCAGGGAAATTCGAACCAAAATTTTTGACGTTCAAACTCATCACACACGGGTTATGCTATCTGAATCATTTGTGATGTTCACATATTGTACACAGTTCTGAATAAGGGATTTCACCGAGTCGGGCGGGAAGCTTGAGCGGGAACCTGCGAGGTTGCATGGGAACGGGCTCACCGATGATTCATTGGCGCTACCATTTGGCCAAAAGAACGCCCCCGCGCGCTGCGCAAGCTTGCGCTGTAAGCCGTCTGTGACAGCAGGGTGACAAGACATGCGGGAGGAGGACGAAAGGCCACGTACACATACGGTTAATAAAAAACGTTTGTGATTTAATTACCTACTATACCCCCGTCCTGGTTTATAAGTACGATTTAACTAATGAAATATGAATGCATGTCGCCAAAGATTATATAGTTGGATTCGTATTTGAACATAGTTTCCAATTATATAATTTTTATAACATGCATTAACATTTTTTTGGTTCAATTTGAGGGCAAAGTATGGCACAGAATATAAAGGGGACTATAGACTAGACGGAGGTAGTAGCACACGGCCGCTCTCTATGCAGCGACGCAACTGTCGGCCGGCTTGTAGCGACCATTTCCTACGTGTTCAACTATTATATGCATGTGGTTGCTTGCGGTTTAGGCGGCCGCGGCACGCTCTGCTCGCATCCCGCCGCGCGCGCTCTGCTCTCGTATCCCTCCGTGTGCTCTGCCCTAGTCCCTCCACACACGCTGCTAGTGTTTGGGGCCGGCGCATGATCACACACATTCGTGTGCATGTTGTTGCGTCGGGCATGGCGCGACAATGCAGTTACCCGCTACAAAAACTGCCATGTGGACGCGCAGAGAATCCAGGCTGCCCGGCCCCCATTTATTCCTATGGCCATTTACCTTCATCTCTCGCATCACATGACACAATAAGCACACCCATGATGACACATATAGAGATGATATCCATCGATTCCAATGGCGATCCCCGTGGATCCAATGGCGCTCCCAGTGGCCGATGACGACAACGGTGGGCAGTTCACCACGCATCACCTAGTAGACACCCACGTGAGGGGGAAGGCCCTCTTAGTGGTGTACGCGAATGATCCAGTCTCGGTGGAGATCTCCATCCAAACTATGGAGCAGTTCCTTGCTGAGGAGAAGTACCAAGTGGTCGACTTCGACCTCAAGTACACCATCAGTCGTGTCGGGCACGATCAGAAGGTTGCCGTCGCCCAGTTGTGCGTGTGACATGACGTCCTCATCTACCACTACCACCTTGCCACAAGGCCTTGCGAGCGTTTCTCCAGGTTTATCAACAACTCCGACTACAGTTTTACTACGGTGGACACCACCAACGATCTAAAAGCGCTCAAGGTTTTGGGCTTGAAATGCCCGAATCTTGTCAACATCCAACACCACTACAAGATCTGAGGCAGCGACAAAAACAAACTGAACTCCCTGGTTGACCTCGCCTCGGCCATCATTGACCCCTACTACATGAAGATGAAGAATGAGAGCAAGAAGGACAAGAACGCATGGCACAGTGTGTGGAATGAGAGACTGGATGAACAACATGTCAAGTACGTGGCCAAGGACACGTACTCAAGCTACGAGATGTATAGGCGGATCGTTGACATGAGGAAGTGTCTTCTTCCTGCCCCAGACGAGGGATCAAGCCACATAGCAGTGGCGGGAGCGTCACAAGAAGTAGATGACTAGACGATTGTTTCTCCTACTTTAGAATGCATGCAATTGTTTATTGAGGTGTGTGCGAATGATCTGTATAGTCACTTATGTAATTCGATGTTTATTTTAGTTATATATATACACATGTTATTCTTCTGTAGATAGAGCAAATCACATGGCTTATTAGCAGCAATCGTCTCTGTTATTATTGGTCTTCGCACACATTTCTGATTACGGACCTGTTTGCCCCGTATCACACACATCTTGTTCAGTTGAACCGTTTCCATTGTGTTGTCTAATCACACATAGTTCATCCTAGTGAACCGTATGCTGTATATCGCACACACCTTCATCTGGCTTCCAGTTTCTTTTGTTCCTCCTCATCCCAAATAGTTAATTGAACTAAACTATATGCGCTGCATCACACACGCAACTAAAATCTGAACCGTGTTTGATGCATCCGTCATCGCAAATGTTTTGCACCTTTTTTGACGGGTTTTTTACACCACCGTTTGCGATTATGGCATCGCATACAGTTTCTTCAAAGGGACCATCCTGCAGTAGTGACTCCCCGGCAGCTTCGGTGCATGACGTGACATCAGGAGCTCCGGGGAAGACGAGCTCTGTGAGGAGCTTGAGCCAGAGCGGGGGCTCGACTCTGCCTCCATGGCCACTGACCATTTGGCGGAAGGAGCCTTGGCCCGAGCAAGGCGAGGGGATTGGCGGCACGCCACCTCGGCCTTGGTTGACTTGCTGGAGGTCTTCTTAACCCTCTTGGTGGCTGGCGCTGGGATGGAGGTCGCCGCCCCTCGGGCAGCGGCATGCCTACGGGTGCACTGATCTGGGTCCAGAGCGGGGGCTTGCGGTCCGGCCGCAAGCCACTCATCTTCATGGGCTTCTGCCATGTTCTCCTTCCTCTCCTCGTCCTCTCCCTCCTGGAGCTCCATTGCTGCCATGGCTAAGGCATCTAGCCCGTTAAAGTTATCCCCGGCAAGCTCTTCCCCGGTAGCATCTTCCATGGCTTGCACCTCGATTCCGCCCTGAGAAGAGCTGACGTCCCCAGCTTTCTCCTTGCCCTTCCCGGCCTTCATGGCCTTATCCATCTCCGCCTGGCGGGCAACCTTGTCCTCCTCGACCCTCTTCAGAATATACGCCACCTCCGCAGTGGAGGTGCGTTTGTACATCCCATCTTCAGTCCTGGTGGCCCTCTCCACCAGGTTGCTCGACCATTGGAGCTCTTCGCCCAGAGTGGGGAGCTTCCAAGAGCCCTACACCCCTTCAACATTGCAGTCCGGCATCCATTTCAATATCTGGTCCCGGGCTGAATTGACATTCAGAGGGATGACAGTTGCCGGGAGTTTGAACAATTCGAAGCGACCAAACAATTGGTCGCACAACCAGCCATGGCCAAAAACTGACAAGTTGTTGGCCAATCCCGGGAGCAACCTCATCCTATCTGCAGCATCGCCATATAGCCACGCAGGCCTATCCCTTTCTTGAAGTGGCGAGATGCGGTGGAGCAGAAAATTTGCCCCCACATGCTCAATGGTTAACCCGGCAGTCGCCAAACGGGTAATCCCGTTGATTGCCGGGCGCAACCTATCCTCGGTAAGGCCCTTGGCGCTACAAACCTTGCCACGCTCGGCGCACTCCTTCTGTGCTTCGCAGAACTCAGGGGCTTCCTTGTCCCGGACCCAACACTAGTCCCCTCTCCATTCGTCCCATCTTTCGCGCTGGTTCCCGGGGAGGTAGTCCTGGATCCTCCTTGCCACGCGGGGATCCAGCTGATGATTCCAGAGCGGTTGTGAAAGTGCTAGTTATCGACCAGAGGGGGGTGAATAGGTGATTTTTATGAAAGTCTTCAAAACACGGGGGCTTTGAAGACAAACGATAGAAATGATATGTAGCGGAAGGTAGATTACACTAGACAAGCCATAGTCAAGTAAGCAATGAAGTGAAAACACGAAGACTATCAGTAGTTAGGTAGTATGGATCAGGATGGAAGATAGTATGAAGCCAAACAGTAAAGAGTCTTCACTTAGTGAAGTCAATCAGATCATACAGGCATGCAATGACTTCACGAAGACAAACCGTAAAGAAAAGGGAAGTGAAGGATAGAACCAGTAGCTTGATGAAGACAAGGATTTGGTAGACCAGTTCCAATTGCTGTGACAACTTTACGTTTGGTTAGGGAGGCTGAGATTCAACTCAAAAGACTGTGTCTTCACCTTATTCCCCTTGAGCTAAGGACACACAGTCCTCACCCAATCACTCTGGTAAGTCTTCAAGGTAGACTTACAAACCTTCACAGACTTCATTCACCGGCGATCCATAATGACTCTTGGATGCTCAGAAGGCGTTGCCTAACCGGCTGGAGGATTCATAGTCCTCAAGTGTAACAAGTCTTCAGGTCATGCAGACAGAAAGACTTCAGTGATGCCTAACACTCTTTGGCTCTTGGTGTTTTGGGCTTTGTCCTCGCAAGGATCTCTCTCTCTCTCAAATGCTTCAGAGGTGGGTTGCTCTCAAACGACAATAGCTGCGCACTAACTCTGAGCAGCCACCAATTTATGGTGTAGGGGTGGGCTATTTATAGCCAGGAGGCAACCCGACCTAATTTGTCCAAAATGACCGTAGGTCACTAAGGAACTGACACGTGTCCAACGGTTAGATTTCAAACACACACGGCAGCTTGACTTGGGCTACAAGTTAAGCTGACTCATCCAGCTCTGGATAAGATTTGCTCTCATAGTCTTCGCTCGAAGACATAGGATTTGGTTGAGCATCACATCAGTCACTCTAACTTTGTTCACTTGGACCCCACTTAATAATTATGTCTTCGTACTCCATGGTCTTCATACGATGTCTTCTCATGTCATAGTCTTTAATGTGAATCTTTTCACAGACCACCATTATCTTCAATGTCTTCAGACATTTTTAGGGGTCATCTTTGGTAGGTAAACCGAATCCATATGGGACTACTACTTGTGTTATCCTGCAATTCTCACAAACACATTAGTCCCTCAACCAAGTTTGTCATCAATACTCCAAAACCAACTAGGGGTGGCACTAGATGCACTTATAGGTTGACTTTGCTCTCCACCCGCGGGATGAAGTAATGTCAGAACAGATCCACATTGGGCTTCATTCTGACAAAATTCTCACACAAATGCACGAAAATAGCCATGGTCTCCATTGCATTTGGCATGGAGTCGATGAGGTGGAACCCGTAGATGTTCATGATCGCCTCAAATAACTCAGAAAAGGGGGGACAGAGGCCGCAAATGAAGTAAGCAGCGAAGAACCGATAAGAATCCGGCGGATCTTCCTTCCCCGCCGCATAAACTACAGGTGCTCCATGCCCTTTATTGACGGGCCTCCCTCGCAGATACCCATACTACGCCTGAAGAACAGGGCCGCTCAAAGTAGACGGGACAAAGATGACGTCTTTGCTCCGTTTCTTGTTCAACTCCGTCGACCTCTTGCTTCCCTCAGCGGCGGTCTCCTTCGCCATGGTCGTAGGCTTCTTCTTCTCCGCGGGTTTCTTCCCCATTTCTGCGGTGATGCAGAGGGGAGAAGGATTCAATGGGAAGGACGACGGTGGAAGGAGGAGCGAGGGGAGGAACTATCGCCTGGCTTGCAGAGGAAGAAGGTGGGGGAGCAGAGCAGGAGACAGATGAATCGTGCTGCTCTATTTTTCCATGCTCTTAAGGGGGAAAGCGGAATAGGGGTGCGACTCTTTAGAAAGTTACTGTTTTACCTTAAGTACAACAGTCCCACGACCCCACGACGCGCAGTAATTGCGCAAAGTGGATGTTGGATTGACTAGTCACCATGGCAAACCGCCGTGCACAGCCATCTCCTCCCACGTGCATGCACACTTTTTGGGGCCTAACCCAATGTGCCCCGCGACACGTATGGCTCAGGCCCGAGGGCTTATATCGGGGAAAACAAACATGGGTATATGTTTTCCCCTGACTCGTGCGCGGACAAGACAAGGCCGAGCCAAGATGTACAAGAAACAAAGATATTGAAGGACCAACATGCAGATCAAAGGGACCAAGATCAAGCCAGAGAAGCAAGATACCGGCAAGAGAAGAGCCTCCCTTGCCTGGTAGGCAAGCCCGGCAAGGGGCGAGGCCACCCCCAGAAGCAGACAACCAAGGCACCCCGGCGGGGCCTGCCGGGGCTCACGAAGGCAGAACCACCTCATCAACCACTCCACCACGACCCACGTCATTGATCAATACGGTGTCAAGCTGCAAAGTGACTAAGTGGCAGCCATTTGCCACATGGTAGTCATTTCTTACAGGAGAAACCCACAGATGACACCCGTCCTGCGACGTGTCATGAGAATAGGCGCCGAGCTAGCAAGATAGCCCGGCAAGCCTTGCCGGGCAACCAATGATGTGACGTGAAGTGGTGCATTTAACGCGCCCTGTCAGCCTGCAGAGTTAGGTATGATAGCACTGTTTGCTATCTTATCAGTGCATAATGACTACTTTGCCACTGTGGTTAGCCCTTGATCTATAAAAGGAGGCCCATGACAACCATAGAAAGGGTTAGAAGTTGGATAACTCACACCCCCATACGCGCGTAGTCACTACTGCCTGAGGCAACCCTTGCCGGGCAAGTGTACTGTGCACCACCACCACCTTTTCCACCATCAATCCACCAAAGCAGGAGTAAGATTTTATGCCTCACAGCGGCCCAAACCTGGGTAAATTGCCTGCGTGATCTCTATCGTGCTCCCCCACACTGGTCTGCTCTTTGCGCAACATGTCGCCCACCTTCCGAACTAGCAAGGGACCTCCTGGTCCCATAGGTGGCCGTGGTTTGCCGTGACAGCGATCAGCACCAACAACTTCGTCGCTGATAACCCAGAAGTATAGGGGATCACAACAGTTTTCGAGGGTAGAGTATTCAACCCAAGTTTATTGATTCGACACAAGGGGAGCCAAAGAATATTTGCAAGTATTAGCAGTTGAGTTGTCAATTCAACCACACCTGGAGATTAATTTTCTACAGCAAAGTGATCAGCAGCAAAGTAGTATGATAGCTTTGATAGTAGTAACAACAACAACAACAACAACAACAACAACAACAACAACAACAACAACAACAACAACAACAACAACAACAACAACAACAACAACAACAACAACAACAACAACAACAACAACAACAACAACAAATAGTAACAGTAACAGTGATAGTAATGATTTTGTAGCAAGCGTAGTAGTAACAGTAGCAGTAGTAACTTAGCAAGAACAATATAAGAGAAATTCATAGGTGCTACTTCTTGAGCTTGCGTTGGTTTTTCCCTTGAAGAGGAAAGGGTGATGCAGCAAAGTAGAGATATGTATTCCCCTCAGTTAGAGAACCAAGGTATCAATCCAGAAGGAGACAACACACAAATCACCAATACCTGCACAAACAATCAAACAACCTACACCGAACACGATAAAGGGGTTGTCAATCCCTTCACGGTCACTTGCAAAAGTTAGATCTGATAGAGATAGATGAAACTAAACAAACGATAAAGTAAATATTTTTGGGTTTTTTTGGTTTATAGATCGAAAAGTAAAAGATTGCAAAACAGTAGATAGGAAACTTATATGATGGAAAATAGTAGATTGGAAACTTATATGATGGAAAATAGACCCACGAGCCATAGGTTTCACTAGTGGCTTCTCTCAAGATAGAAAATAATACGGCGAGTCAACAAATTACTGTCGAGCAATTGATGGAAAAGTGCAAAGTTATGACGATATCTAAGGCAATGATTATGAAATATAGGCATCATGTCTGTGTCAAGTAGACCGAAATGATTCTGCATCTACTACTATTACTCCACACATTGGCCGACTCCCGCCTGCATCCACAGTATTAAGTTCATGAAGAATAGAGTAACGCATTAAGTAAGATGACATGATGTAGAGGAATAAACTCAAGCAACATGATGTAAACCCCATCTTTTTATCCTCGATGACAACAATACAATACGTGCCTTGCTGCCCCTACTGTCACTGGGAAAGGACACCACAAGATTGAACCCAAAGTTAAGCACTTCTCCCATTGCAAGAAAAATCAATCTAGTTGGCCAAACCAAACCGATAGTTCAGAGAGAATTAAAAAGATATCAAATCATGCATAAAAGAATTCAGAGAAGATTCAAATAATATTCATAGATATGATGATCATAAATCCACAATTCATCGGATCTCGACAAACACACTTCAAAAGAAGATTACATCGGATAGATATCTAAGAACATCAAGGAGAACATGGTATTGAGAATCAAAGAGAGAGAAGAAGCCATTTAGCTACTAGCTATGGACCCGTAGGTCTGAGATAAACTACACACGCTTCATCGGAAGGGCAATAGAGTTGATGTAGAAGCCCTCCGTGATCAAATCCTTGATAACCCACAAGTATAGGGGATCGCAACATTTTTCGAGGGTAGAGTATTCAACCCAAATTTATTGATTCGACACAAGGGGAGCCAAAGAATATTCTCAAGTATTAGCAGGTGAGTTGTCAATTCAACCACACCTGAAAGACTTAATATATGCAGCAAAATATTTAGTAGCAAAGTAGCAATCGTAACAGTAGCAATGGAAAAGTAACTTAGCAAAGATCAATATGAAACAAGCTCATAGGCAATGGATCAATGATGGATAATTATATCAGATGTCATTCATCATGCAACAGTTATAACATAGGGTGATACAGAACTAGCTCCAATTCATCAATATAATGTAGGCATGTATTCCGAATATAGTCATACGTTCTTATTGAAAAGAACTTGCATGACATCTTTTGTCCTACCCTCCCGTGGCAACGGGGTACTATTGGAAACTAAGGGATATTAAGGCCTCCTTTTAATAGAGTACCCGAACCAAAGCATTAGCACTTAGTGAATACATGAACTTCTCAAACTACGGTTATCGCCGGGAAGTGTCCCGACTATTGTCACTCCGGGGTTGCCGGATCATAACATGCAGTAGGTGACTATAACTTGCAAGATCGGATCAAGAACACAAATATATTCATGAAAACATAATAGGTTCATATCTGAAATCATGGCACTCGGGCCCTAGTGACAAGCATTAAGCATAGCAAAGTCATAGCAACATCAATCTTAGAATATAGTGGATACTAGGGATCAAACCCTAACAAAACTAACTCGATTACATGGTGAATCTCATCCAACCCATCACCATCCAGCAAGCCTATACGATGGAATTACTCATGCACGACGGTAAGCATCATCAAATCGGTGATGGAGGAAGGTTGGTGATGATGATGGCGACGATTTCCCCTCTCCGGAGCCCAAAACGGACTCCAGATCTGCCCTCCTGAGGAAGAACAAGGCTTGGCAGCGGCTCCGTATCGTAAAACGTGATGAATCCTTCTCACTGATTTTTTTCTCCCCGAACGTGAATATATGGAATTGGAGTTGAGGTCGGTGGAGGTCCAGGGGGCCCACAAGGACGGAGGGCGCGCCCTCCACCCTTGTGGCCAGGATGTGGCCCCCCTTCGGTTGATTCTTTTGCCAATATTTTTTATTTATTCCAAAATTGATCTCCGTGAAGTTTCAGGTCATTCCGAGAACTTTTATTTCTGCACGAAAATAACACCATGGCAATTTTGCTGAAAACAACGTCAGTCTGGGTTAGTTCCATTCAAATCATGCAAATTAGAGTCCAAAACAAGGGCAAAGGAGTTTGAAAAAGTAGATACGATGGAGACGTATCAACTCCCCCCAAGCTGAACCCATTGCTTGTCCTCAAGCAATTCAGTTGACAAACTGAAAGTGATAAAGAAAAAGCTTTTACAAAATCTGTTTGATCTTATTGTTGCAAATATGTAAAGCCATCATTCAAGTTTTCAGGAAAGATTATTAACTAACCATATTCACAATAACATTTAGATCTCACATTCATCCATATCAATGGCATAATCAACTAGGAGCAATTATAATAAATCTCGGATGACAACACTCTTTCAAAACAATCATGATATGATATCACAAGATGGTATCTCGCTAGCCCTTTCTGAGACCGAAAAACATAAATGCATAGCACCCCTGAAGATCAAGGACTGACTAGACATTGTAATTCATGGTAAATCCAGTCACAGTCATACTCAATATCAATTAATAAGAATGCATACAAATGACAATGGTGCTCTCTAACTGGTGCTTTTTATAAGAGGATGATGACTCAGCAATAAAAGTAAATAGATAGGCCCTTCGCAGAGGGAGGCAGGAATTTGCAGAGGTGCCAGAGCTTGAGTTTTTGAAACAGAGATAAATAATATTTTGAGCGACATACTTTCATTGTCAACATAACAACCAAGATATCTCGGTACCTTCCATACTAGATACATTAATAGGCGGTCCCAAATAGAATGGTAAAGTTTATACTCCCCCACCACCAAGAAGCACACTCCACGGCTGGTCTGAAACAATGGGTACCGTCCAACTAACAACAGTCCTGGGGGAGTTTTGTTTGCAATTAAATTTTGATTTGATTTGAGCATGGGACTGGGCATCCTGGTTACCAGCCATTTTCTCGTGAATGATGAGCAGAGTCCACTCATCGTGAGAATAACCCACCTAGCATGGAAGATATTGACAACCCTAGTTGCTACATGAGCGATTCGAGCATACAAAACAGATTATCATTTGAAGGTTTAGAGTTTTGCACATGCAAATTTACTTGGAATGGTGGGTAAATACCGCATATAGGAAGGTATGGTGGACTCATATGGAACAACTTTGGGTTTATGGAAGTGGATGCACAAGCAGTATTCCCTCTTAGTACAAGTGTAGGCTATAAAAAGACTAGGGGGCGACCAACTAGAGAGCAGCATCAGTCATAAACATGCATTGGGATTAACCAACATTGAGTGCAAGCATGAGTAGGATATAAATCTGAAGGAAATATGCCCTAGAGGCAATAATAAAGTTGTTACTTATATTTCCTTATATCATGATAAATGTTTATTATTCATGCTAGAATTGTATTAACCGGAAACTTGGTACTTGTGTGAATACATAGACAAACAGAGTGTCCCTAGTATGCCTCTACTTGACTAGCTCGTTAATCAAAGATGGTTAAGCTTCCTGACCATAGACATGTGTTGTCATTTGATGAACGGGATCACATCATTAGAGACTGATGTGATGGACAAGACCCATCCATTAGCTTATCATAATGATCATTTAGTTTTATTGCTATTGCTTTCTTCATGACTTGTACATGTTCCTTTGACTATGAGATTATGCAACTCCCAAATATTGGAGGAACACCTAGATTGTATCTGGTGGATCTGTACTCTGTGTTGGCTGCATGAATATTTCGTCGACTCCCCTAGGGTTTTGGGAATATTTGGGTATTTGGACTCCATCTTTTTATCCTTAGTAGCAACGATACATACGTGTTGGTTCCCTTTTCTGTCACTGGGAATATTTGGGTATTTGGACTCCGTCTGATATTGTCCCCTCCTGGGGACTCCCCCTAGGTGCTACCAGGGACCAACATGTTCCTTATGCTCCATAAAAAATCTTCGTAAAGTTTTGTGGCATTTGGACTCCGTCTGATATTGATTTTCTGTGATGTAAAAAACACGGAAAAAAAACAAGAACTGGCACTTGGCACTATGTCAATAGGTTAGTACCAAAAAATGATATAAAATGACTATAAAATGATTATAAAACATCCAAGATTGATAATATAATAGCATGGAAAAATAAAAAGTTATAGATATGTTGGAGACGTATCAAGGATTTCACCGGCTTCGGCGAGGCCCTTCTCCGTCGAGGACCCGCCGCGCCAACAACATGTCAGTGACCCAACTGCACCAGCAGTTAAGTAACTGAAGCTCGGTCCGCTGAAGAAGAAGCATCTGTTTGGCTCAGCCGGACACAGGTGGGTAGGTTCGGTTAATTAATTATACCTCCAACGCACCCCTTTTTAGTTCAAGAATGTATGAAATGTAATGAAATTCGGCATGTTTATATGAAATCCGGCCGTGTATGAATAAATTTAGTTTGATTAGTTCGAATTCTTGTATCACTGGCATTGGATGAACATGCAAAACAATACGTACTAGCATTATTCCCAGGGTGATCACCTCGTTTGCAGCAGTTTCACATGTACTCCCTCCGGTCCTTTTTAGTCTGCATACAAGTTTTGTCTGTAGTCAAAGTATCTCTACTTTGACCAATCTTATAAAAAAAAGTATTAACATTCACATTGTAAAATCAACTGTCTTGAAAGAAATCTAATATGAGAAGTAAAAAGGAACAGAAGGAGTACAAAGAGTTTGAGGAGCTTTTTAGCATTCCTGTACATTGCAATCAAACACACAGGCCTGACAATTCATAGAGTACATTCAAAACAATCGATGATTATGCATCTCAGTGATTCACATGTCAGAGCCAATATTTACTTCACAACTAAAGAATAAATAAAAATCGATCGATGTTGGGCATCCCATTCGAAAATATTAAACGCATGTCTTCTTGCTAACATCAATGAGCAAAATTTGACAAGGTTTCCCCATTCCAATTCCAAAATGTCAAATGCGTGTTGTTTTGCGCACATCAATGAGCAAACTTTGACAAGGTTTTCCTATTCCAAAATATCAAATGCCTACGATTGTGGAATGGGCAGGGTTTGCCATCAGTTCGAACATTGACATGGCACCTCGTGCTAAATAAACCAGCTGTTCTTTTTGTGCAGTTCCACCAAAATCAACCAAATTCGCGCGTAGCTTGTATGATTTCGCCTTTATATGTTGCAACGCCTTGAACATATCGGCACATCCTTTCTTGTGGTGGAAATGAATGATTCGGTGTATTCATGAACATTCTGTGCAGTTCCCATTGAAATCAAGCTGAGCAACCTTGTTTGCACAAATACAAAATAAGTGATTAGTATAAAGATAATTGTACTATGAATTGATAGTTTAAATAGGCACCTACATGGTCCATGTAGAGCACACTTTAAAAAATGTAACTCACCGGAAAGAATCCTTGAACAACATTGTACTTTCCCATCACAGCAAAAAACATGGAGATCTGTCAGTCCTTCTGAGCTGAAGTTAGTTTGGTCTTGTGGGGAGTAATGTAACCATCCTTCAACTGCTCCTTCTGATGAGAATATAGACAGGGCTTCTTCATCCTGGCATAATCGGAACTAGTCACTTCACGTACTCCATATTCTTCTTCTTCAGAGGATGATCCTATTGTGCAAATACAAGAGGACAACTAAATGCTAGCATCCCTGTTTGCTTGAAAAAAAGGAAATGAAATATTTAAAACAACACAGATGAAGCACTTCTCAAGGACAATACCACTTTCTCATGACAGTATCTAAACAATAGCACAACACCAATAGAGATGACAAAGCTCAATCATATGGATTAAATCCGTGGGCGAGTACCAACCTTTGTCAGGAGGCTTATTGTGTAGAGCATACTGATACATCTCCATCGTATCTAATCTAAAAAATTTGATTATTCCATGCCAATATTATACAACTTTCATATACTTTTGGCAACTCTTTATACTATTTTTGGGACTAACATATTGATCCAGTGCCCAGTGCCAGTTCCTGTTTGTTGCATGTTTTTTGCTTCACAGAAAATCCATATCAAACGGAGTCCAAACGGGATAAAAACTGAGGGAGATTTTTTTGGGAATATATGTGAATTTTGGGAAGTGCAATCAACGCGAGGCGATGCTCGAGGGGCCCATGAGGCAGGGGGCGCGTCCCTGACCCTCGTGGCCACCCCTTAAGGTGGTTGGTACCCTTCTTTCGCCTCAAGAAAGCTAATATCCGGATAAAAATCGTGTCCAAGATCTCCGGGAATATAAGAAACGGTGAAAGGGCAGAATCTGGAACACAGAAACAGAGAGAGACAGAGAGACAGGTCCAATCTCGGAGGGGCTCTCGCCCCTCCCAAGCCATGGAGACCAAGGACCAGAGGGGAAACCCTTCTCCCATCTAGGGAGAAGGTCAAGGAAGAATAAGAAGGGGGGCTCTCTCCCCCTCTCTCTCGGTGGCGCCGGAACGCCGCCGGGGCCATCATCGTCACCGCAATCTACACCAACAACTTCACCGTTGTCATCACCAACTCTCTCCCCCTCTATGCAGCGGTGTAACCCCTCTTTTACCCACTGTAATCTCTACTTAAACATGGTGCTCAACGCTATATATTATTTCCCAATGAAGTATGGCTATCCTATGATGTTTGAGTAGATCCGTTTTGTCCTATGGGTTAATTGATGATCGTGATTGATTTGAGTTGCATGCTTTATTATTGGTGTTATCCTATGGTGCTCTCCATGTCGCGCAAGCACGAGGGATCCCCGCTGTAGGGTTTGCAATATGTTCATGGTTTGCTTATGGTGGGTGGCGTGAGTGACAGAAGCACAGGGCCGAGTAAGTAGGTTGTTTGCGTATGGGAATAAAGATGACTTGATACTTTAATGCTATGGTTGGGTTTTACCTTAATGATCTTTAGTAGTTGTGGATGCTTGCTAGAGTTCCAATCATAAGTGCATATTATCCAAGAAGAGAAAGTATGTTATCTTATGCCTCTTCCTCAAATAGAAATTGCAATAATGATTACCGGTCTAATTATAGATTGCCTAGGGACAAATAACTTTCTTGTGTGAAAACAAGCTCTCTACTAAAACTAACTTAGTTGTGTCTTCATCTAAACATCCCCTACTTTTTATTTACAGCCTCTTTATTATCTTGCAAACCTAACCAACAACACCTACAAAGTACTTCTAGTTTCATACTTGTTCTAGGTAAAGCGAACGTTAAGCGTGCGTAGAGTTGTATCGGTGGTCGATAGAGCTTGAGGGAATACTTGTTCTACCTTTAGCTCCTTGTTGGGGTCGACACTCTTACTTATCGAAAGAGGCTACAATTGATATGTAGCGACCAGACCTCAAACAGTCTGATCTCTGTGCTTAGGTGTCATCCCTGGATCAGTAATGCTGACACCACACAGTACTTGAAGGATTTATAACAGAGTAGCAATCACACACTTATTATATCGAGTGTCTCAATAGAGAACTTATTACAATAAATATGGCTTAAGGCTATCTAATAACGATAACAACGGAAGGGTTAGAAGATAAGTGAGTCCATCAACTCCAACGGCATCACTGAGTATAGAACCACGACCTAAAGCTCCTTAATCGTCGTCTAAAAAGTCTGCAACATTAACATTGCAGCCCTAAAACGGGTGAGCACATGGAATATGCTGGCAAAGTAACACATAGAGAGTAAAGGAATGAAACAGCTATACTATATGCACATTTGGCTGGTGGAAAGCTCTATGGTTACAGTTTTGCGTAAAGCCAATTTTTCCCTCCTGCAAAGGAATAAACTTTATTTAACTATCATGATAGTTGTTAAACATTGAGAATGGTTGACAGCATTCTCAATCCAAATTAAGCATCATCATTAAACAAAACCCAACAAAATTAATTTAGAGTAACATGTTGAGATTCACATGATAATCCAGGTACTAGATACTCAAGATGGCCATAACCGGGGACACGGCTAACCATGATTAGTTTATCCACTCTGCAGAGGTTTGCGCACTTCTCCCCACAAGACTCGATCGCCTCCATTTGGTTTCTCGCACTACAAGGTGTTTGAGAAGACGGATGACCGAGACATAGTCTTTCAGAAGCGCTAGCACCTTACGATGGATAGACCGTTACACCTACTTTCCCCTACATCTGCTAGTCTACCCTGTAAGAGTTCGCACGACTTAATCAACTATGCTAGAGCCCATAATAGCTTGTGGCTGCACACGAAAGTTTCTAGTATGAAAAATCTCATGATCCCTTTGGGCCTGGGTGGCGGTCCATAAAGAAAAACAGGCAATCCTAGAATACCCAGGTACCTCAATCCACCCAGATGTGTGTTTAAGATGCCACCTTAGATAAACCATTAATTTAACAAACTCACATCTGTCATGGATATCACTCACCCAATCCACGTCTACTAGCATAGCATGGCATAATAGGCAAACGTAGAAGTAACTCCCGAAGGTTTGATAACACAACAGGTAATAGGTACTACCTCAACTACTTCCCATCCCACAATTTAATTAGATCCTAATCATGCAATGTTTGAGGATTGATCTAATGCAATAAAACTGGGTAGTAGGAGGTATGATCAAAGTGTTACTTGTCTTGCTGATGATCCGTGAAACCTAGAGATTCGAAGTATCGTAGACAAACAATCAAGCATACAATAAGTATTCATCTAATGCACAGGTAAAACTCAAATAAGAGATCTAACTAGAAAGTTCAACTTAAGAACTTCGGTTTGCAAAAAGAATCAAATCAAACGAAGCAACGAAAGTCAAACGGCAAAAGAAACAGGCTTCGTTTACTATTCTGGATCTAGGGCAATTTTTACTATGGCAAAAACTTGTTTAAGTTTGTTAAACAGATAGAGGGTTTCAAGACGAAACTCCAGGCGCTTGAATCGCCTGATTCCGATAAAAGAGCGAAAAGTTATACTAAAACGAAAATCGGATCAGAAATCGCGATCAGAAAAATCGCGGATTTAATCCAAGAAAAGGAAAAAAACGACGAACGTTCGCTAGAACGAACGAACGCTCGCTATTTAAATAAATCGGAAAAACCGATCTATTTAAAAAAACCGAAACTAAAAAAACGAACAAAACCGTCGAAAAAAACCGAACGGTTTTTCGGGAAAAAGAGAAAAAACCGGCATCTAAAAAAAATCTACCCGGCAACTCCGGCGAGGCTCCGATGGCGGCGGCGGGGCTCCGGCGGCGGTCGGCGGCGGCGGCGGTTGGCGGTGCGGGGCGGCGGCGGGGGCGGCGCCCTAGGGTTTGGGGAGGCTCCCGGGCTGGGCTCCCCGGCTTATAAAGCCCGGACGGGCCTGGTGTCCAGGTCGGACACGGCTCATAGGTCGGTTGCGTTTTTTTTAAATTATTTCGCGCAGAAAAACAAATAAAAGAAATACTAAACGGACTCCAAAAATCCTGAAATAAATTTTCCTCGGCTTCTAAAATCAAGCCGCACAAGGTGAACATTTATTTGGGGCCTAAATGCAATTTTGAAAAACACACATTTTTCCTAAATTCAAATAAAATATCGAAAAACTCCGAAATAAAATCTTATTTGATTTTATTATTAAATCCTCAATATTTCTTTATTTTGGGAAAGTCATTTTATTCCCTCTCTCATATTTTTGTAATAGAAATAATTGATGATAAAATAATTAAAATCAAAGGATCCTATTCTCACAATTTGAGCAACTCAAATATGAAAATAACGAAATCCCCAACTCTCTCCGTGGGTCCTTGAGTTGCGTAGAATTTCTAGGATCAAAACCAAAAGCCAATAAATTATGTTATGCAATGATGATCTAATGTATAACATTCCAAATTGAAAATTTGGTATCTTACAAACCTACCCCCCTTAAGATGAATCTCGCCCTCGAGATTCGGGTTGGCTAGAAAATAGGTGAGGGTGGTCCTTGAGAAAATCTTCCTCACGCTCCCAGGTGGCTTCATCCTCCGTGTGGTGGCTCCACTGAACCTTACAAAACTTGATAACCTTGCTGCGGGTGACTCGGCTGGCAAACTCTAGGATCTTAACTGGTTTCTCCTCATATGTCAAATCACTGTCCAACTGAATTGCTTCCAGTGGTACCGTATCTCTCAGCGGTATGTCAGCCATCTCCGCGTGGCACTTCTTCAGCTGGGAAACGTGGAACACGTCATGAACTCCTGACAATCCTTCGGGCAATTCCAACTTGTAGGCCACTTCTCCCATACGTTCCAACACTCGGTATGGTCCTACAAATCGTGGCACTAACTTTCCCTTAACACCAAAGCGCTTTATTCCCTGAAGTGGGGATACTCAAAGATAAACTCTGTCTCTGACTTCATAAACTGTCTCCTTGCGTTTAGAATCTGCATAACTTTTCTGCCTGGATTGAGCTACCTTGAGCCTATCGCGCATTCATTTCACCTTATGTTCAGACTCCTTAATCAAATCAGGTCCAAACAACTGGCGGTCTCCAACTTCATCCCATGACAATGGTGTCCTGCACCTCCTTCCGTACAAGGCTTCGAAAGGGGCCATCTTTAAACTGGATTGATAGCTATTGTTGTAAGAGAATTTTGCATATGGCAAATTGTCGTCCCAACTAGATCCATAATCTAGCGCACAAGCTCTCAGCATGTCCTCCAAAATCTGATTGACTCTCTCGGTCTGTCCATCTGTCTGTGGATGGAAAGCTGTGCTGAACTCTAGCCTGGTACCCAAAGTTTCGTGCAACTGATTCCAGAACTTTGAGGTAAACTGGGTTCCTTTATCTGATACTATACTCCTCAGAACTCCATGTAAGCATACAATCCTGGTCATGTATATCTTTGCCAACTTAGCACTGGTGTAAGTGGTCTTTACCAGGATGAAATGAGCTACTTTCGTCAACCGATCAACTACAACCCAAATCGAGTCTTAGCCTGAACGAGTCCTGGGTAATCCCGTGATAAAATCCATGCCTAACTTATCCCACTTCCATCGGGTATCGGCAATGGCTGTAGCAATCCTGCTGGCTTCTGATGCTCTGCCTTTACTCTTTGACATACATCACAAACCGCTACATACTCCGCAATATCTTTCTTCATTCCAGTCCACCAGAAGGTATCCTTCAATTCCAAATACATCTTGGTATTTCCTGGGTGAATCGAATATGGTGAGTCATGTGCCTCTTGTAGAATCAACTTCCTGATCTCCGGGTCATTGGGCACATAAACACGGTCTTCAAACCATAGTGTGTCTTGCTCATCCTCACGAAATCCTTTAGCCTTTCCTTTGCTCATTTTCCCTTTTATAGAGGCAATCCCCATGGCAGTCTGCTGAGCTTCTCTGATTCTATCCATCAAAGTTGACTGAATCTCCAATGCTGCTACATAGCCTCTCGAAACTATATCCAAACATAGCTCACGAAGATCCTCGGCTAACTCCTTTGGTATTTCTCTCGCCATTAGTGTATTGACATGGTTCTTACGGCTCAATGCGCCAGCTACTACATCAGCCTTTCCGGGATGGTAATGCAATCTCATATTATAATCCTTGATGAGCTCCAACCATCTCCTTTGTCTGAGGTTTAACTCCTTCTGCGTGAAAATGTATTTCAAACTCTTGTGATCCATGTACACTTCGCAATGGTTTCCTATCAGAAAATGCCTCCAAGTCTTCAAGGCATGTACTACGGCTGCTAACTCCAAACCATGCCTGGCATAATTTAATTCGTGGGGTTTCAGTTATCGTGAGGCATATGAAACAACTCTCGCTTCCTACATAAGCACTGCTCCAAGTCCTCGACATGAAGTGTTGCAATACACCTCATAATCCTTGGTCTGGTCTGGCAAAATCAGCACTGGTGAAGTAACCAAGCGTTTCTTCAATTCCTGGAAACTAGCCTCACACTCCTCAGTCCATATGAACTTGGTATCCTTCTTTAACAACTCCGTCATAGATTTTGCAATTTTGGAGAAATTCTCAATAAATCTCCGGTAGTATCCTGCGAGTCCAAGGAAACCCCGGATCTCTCCAACTGTTGTTGGTGCCTCCCACTTGGTCACGGTATCAACTTTAGTGGGATCAACTGCTATTCCTTCTCCGGATATAACGTGTCCGAGGAATCCTACTTCCTTCAACCAAAACTCACATTTGCTAAACTTGGCATATAGTTGATGTTCTCTGAGCTTCTCAAGTACCAATCGCAAATGTTCCTTATGTTCCTCTTCATTCTTCGAGTAAACTAGAATATCATCAATGAACACCACGACGAACTTGTCCAAAAACTCCATAAACACTTTGTTCATCATGTTCATAAAATAGATAGGTGCGTTAGTCAGACCAAATGACATAACGTTATACTCGTATAACCCATACCTGGTGGTAAAAGCTGTCTTAGGTATATCCTGTTCTCAAATCTTCAACTGGTGGTATCCTGATCGCAGATCGATCTTGGAAAACACTTTAGCTCCTTGCAATCGATCAAACAGATCATTGATCATTGGTAGTGGGTACTTATTCTTGATCGTTACTTCATTCAACCCACGATAATCAACAACCATCCTTAACGATCCATCCTTTTTCTCCACTAGAAGTACTGGTGATCCCCAAGGTGACGAACTTGGGCAAATGTAACCTTTATCCAGTAACTCCTTAATCTGCTTCTTAATCTCCACCAAATCCTTTGCGGGCATCTTGTCTGGTCTCTTTGATATTGGCCTTGTGCCTGGCAATAGCTCAATCAAAAACTCAATATCTCTATCCGGTGGCATGCCTGGCAACTCTTCTGGAAATACGTCAGGGAAATACCTTACCACTGGTACTTCCTCCTGCACAACTCCTGTTAAACAATTTACTTGAGTCCCTTTTGGCACATGTCGGGATACATACTTGATCCTTCTCCCTTCTGGGGTGGTAAGCAAGATCGACTTACTGGCGCAATCGATGTTTCCTCCATACATCGACAGCCAATCCATACCCAGAATTACATCCAATCCTTGTGATTCCAAAATGATTAAATCTGAGGGAAACACATGCCTACCTATACTCAATGGCACTTGAAAACATCCTTGGCTAGCCATATACTCCGCTCCTGGTGAGCTTACTAGCATAGGTGTCCTAAGAACCTCAGTGGACAAGTTATACTTATCCACAAATCCCCTTGATATGTATGAATGCGATGCACCAGTATCAAAAAGAACGAGTGCAGTAAATGACTTAACCAAAAACTTACCGATTACTGCATCCGGCTGCTCTTCAACCTCCTCCACGTCAACGTGGTTCACCTGTCCCCTGTTGAAAGGGTTCGGCTTCTTCCGAGAGCTTCCATTGCCATTCTGGCCTTCAGGACATTCATTGGCATAATGTCCGGTCTTCTGACACTTAAAGCAAGTGACATGGCTCAGGTCTTTCTTGGCTGGGGTTGACGGCTTGGTATGGTTCTGGCCGTTGCTTCCTCCATTACCATAACCATTCTTGGTGCCATTGTGATTGTGCGAGGTACCTCCTCCATGGGTATGCTAAAAATGTCCTCCCGGTCTAGGGGTAAATCGCGGCTTCTGCTGAGCTCCTGAATTGTACTTTCCTTGTGCATACTTCCTCTTGTGATTTTCAATTTGCTGTTGCTTCCCTTCAATCATAAGAGCACGATCTACCAACTCCTGGTAGTTGTTGAAGGTTGCTACCATCAACTGCATGCTCAACTCATCATTCAGTCCTTCCAGAAACTTCTCCTGCTTTGCTGCATCCGTAGCAACGTCATCTGGGGCATAACATGCTAATTTACTAAAGTCCTCCACATACTGGCCAACTGTCCGTCCTCCTTGGTGCAAATTGCGAAACTCTCGCTTCTTCATGGCCATAGCTCCTGCTGAAACATGGGCAGTTTGAAAATCCTGCTGAAACTGGTCCCAAGTGATAGTGTCAACAGGGAAAGTGGCTGTGAAATTCTCCCACCATGATGCTGCGGGTTCTTCAAGCTGATGTGCGGCAAACTTCACCTTCTCCGCCTCTGTGCATCCTGCTATGGTCAACTCTCTAGCTGTCTTGCGGAGCCAATCATCTGCTACTATCGGCTCGGTGCTACTGGAAAACACCGGCGGATTCAGCCTAAGAAAACGGGCTAAGTGATCAACAGGTGGTGGTGGTGGTGGTGGTGGGTTGTTGTTCCCTTGATTCTGATTCTGGACTAGCAACTGCATCAATGTGTTCTATTGCTGGATCAACTGGGTGATCTCCGGTGGAAAGGTAAATATGGGGTCACGTCTCAAAGGCATCTGAGGGTTTAGAAAAGATGAGATTTAAGAATAGAGGGGGTCTAAAGAGAAAACACTACCCATATGCACATGAGGCAAAAGCAAACAATTCACTTCATTCAATCAAACAAGGGCATACATTCGATTTAACTATCGCAAAAGTGCTCGGACTACTGTATTTACATGGTGGACTACTACTACTGATGAGGTGGTCTACTAGAAATATTATTCGGTTGCATACTCCATGATATCTGCTCCGGCTTCATCAACATAGTCATCATCGCTATCATCTGGATCCGAGTCGGTGTCGTCGATGATGATGTAGTCTTCCGGGCGAATCTCCTTGGGTTCTTCGTCTTCTTCTACTGGCGTAGGGCCTCCCATGAATATTCCGATCTTCTTGATCAGATCGTCATTCTTCTCCACTAATACTTCTATTTCCTCTTCATAATCTTCACGTGTAGCCTTGAGTTCTTCCTCCAGTTCCTTGATTTTTGTCCTTGCCTTCTTCAGGTCTATCATGTCGGCGCACATCTGGTTCTCCTGACGTCAAATGTGCTGGTTTAATTCCTGGATAAAAGATGCAATTGGTCTATCCTTTCTGGTGATGATCATCTCCCAGTGCTCATCTCGGCGCCCACAAATCTGGTAGATAGTATCCTTGAGATCATTGCGGTAGACTTCTCCAATGCGTCCCATGGCGATGTGAGCTACCATGCTCTTTCCTAGACTCCAAGTTGGTGCATCAAAAGAAAACTCTATG
Source organism: Triticum dicoccoides (assembly GCF_002162155.2). Lineage (NCBI taxonomy): Eukaryota > Viridiplantae > Streptophyta > Magnoliopsida > Poales > Poaceae > Triticum > Triticum dicoccoides. Next base: position 504,668,413 of record NC_041384.1, read on the forward strand.
GGCTCAGTGACTGGCATGAACGTCCTTCCTGGAACTTGAACTTGAATCATCCAGTGCTCTTCTTCAGGTAAAGTGGTGTTGTAGGTTCCGGTGAAGCTTGGTACTCCTATGTTCAGGTATCTAGTGGCTTCCTTCAAGTGACGTCCAAAGGGTGTATCTTCATCCGGTTGCGTGAACTTGTTCCTTGCATCCGCCATCCTAAAGAGTAGAAAAGATGAGAGGTCAGAAGAGAAGAGAGTGAATAGTGTTCTAGGTCTTTAGCTTAGTGGTCGTGTCCTACAGTCAGCGTGTCATCCCTAGATCAGTAATGCTGACACCACACAGTACTTGAAGGATTTATAACAGAGTAGCAATCACATAGTTATTACATCGAGTGTCTCAATAGAGAACTTATTACAATAAATATGGCTTAAGGCCATCTAATAACGATAACAGCGGAAGGCTTAGAAGATAAGTGAGTCCATCAATTCCAACGGCATCACTGAGTATAGAACCACGACCTAAAGCACCTTAATCATCGTCTGAAAAGTCTGCAACATTAACGTTGCAGCCCAAAAATGGGTCAGCACATGGAATATGCCGGCAAAGTAACACATAGAGAGTAAAGGAATGAAACAGTTATACTATATGCACATTTGGCTGGTGGAAAGCTCTATGGTTACAGTTTTGCGTAAAGCCAATTTTTCCCTACTGCAAAGGAATAAATTTTATTTAACTATCATGGTAGTTGTTAAACATTGAGAATGGTTGACAGCATTCTCAATCCCAATTAAGCATCATCATTAAACAAAACCCAACAAAATTAATTTAGAGTAACATGTTGGGATTCACATGAAAATCCAGGTACTAGATACTCAAGATGTCCATGACCGGGGACACGGCTAACCATGATTAGTTTATACACTCTGCAGAGGTTTGCACACTTTTCCCCACAAGACTCGATCGCCTCCGTTTGGTTTCTCGCACTACAAGGTGTTTGAGAAGACGGATGACCGAGACATAGTCTTTCAGAAGCACTAGCACCTTACGATGGATAGACCGTTACACCTACTTTCCCCTACATCTGCTAGTCTACCCTGTAAGAGTTTGCACGACTTAATCAACTATGGTAGAGCCCATAATAGCTTGTGGCTGCACACGGAAGTTTCTAGTATGAAAAATCTCATGATCCCTTTGGGCCTGGGTGGCGGTCCATAAAGAAAAACATGCAATCTTGGAATACCCAGGTACCTCAATCCACCCAGATGTGTGTTTAAGTTGCCACCTTAGATAAACCATTAATTTAACAAACTCACATCTGTCATGGATATCACTCACCCAATCCACGTCTACTAGCATAGCATGGCATAATAGGCAAACGTAGAAGTAACTCCCGAAGGTTTGATAACACAACAGGTAATAGGTACTACCTCAACTACTTCCCATCCCACAATTTAATTAGATCCTAATCATGCAATGTTTGAGGATTGATCTAATGCAATAAAACTGGGTAGTAGGAGGTATGATCAAAGTGTTATTTGCCTTGCTGATTATCCGCGAAACCTAGACATTGATCTAATGCATAGGTAAAACTCAAATAAGAGATCTAACCAGAAAGTTCAACTTAAGAACTCCGGTTTGCAAAAAGAATCAAATCAAATGAAGCAACGAAAGTCAAACGGCAAAAGAAACAGGCTTCATTTACTATTCTGGATCTAGGGCAATTTTTATAGTGAAAAACTTGTTTAAGTTGGTTAAACGGATAGAGGGTTTCGAGACGAAACTCCAGGCGCTTGAATCGCCTAATTCCGATAAACGAGCGAAAAGTTATACTAAAACGAAAATCGGATCAGAAATCGCGATCAGAAAAATCGCGGATTTAATCCGAGAAAAGAAAAAAAACGACGAACGTTCGCTAGAATGAAAGAACGAACGAACGCTCGCTATTTAAATAAATCGGAAAAATCGGTCTATTTAAAAAAAACCGAAACTAAAAAACGAACAAAACTGTCGAAAAAAATCGAACGGTTTTTCGGGAAAAATAGAAAAAAAAGGCGTCTAAAAAAAATCTACCCGGCAACTTCGGCGAGGCTCCGGCGGCGACGGCAGGGCTCCGGCGGTGGCGGTCGGCAGCGGCGGCGGCGGTCGGCGGCGGCAGCGGCGCGGGGCGGCTGTGGCGGGGGCGACGCGCTAGGGTTTGGGGAGGCTCACGGGCTGGGCTCCCCGGCTTATAAAGCCCGGACGGGCCTGGTGTCCAGGTCGGACACGGCTCATAGGTCGGTTGCGTTTTTTTTAAATTATTTCGCGCAGAAAAACAATTAAAAGAAATACTAAACGGACTCCAAAAATCCCGAAATAAATTTTCCCCGGTTCTAAAATCAAGCCGCACAAGGTGAACATTTATTTGGGGCCTAAATGCAATTTTGAAAAACACACATTTTTCCTAAATTCAAATAAAATATCGAAAAACTCCGAAATAAAATCTTATTTGACTTTATTATTAAATCCTCAATATTTCTTTATTTTGGGAAATTCATTTTATTCCCTCTCTCATATTTTTGTAATAGAAATAATTGATGATAAAATAATTAAAATCAAAGGATCATATTCTCAAAATTTGAGAAACTCAAATATGAAAATAACGAAATCCCCAACTCTCTCCGTGGGTCCTTGAGTTGTGTAGAATTTCTAGGATCAAAACCAAAAGCCAATAAATTATGATATGCAATGGTGATCTAATGTATAACATTCCAAATTGAAAATTTGGGATGTTACATGATCCCCTATACTTGTGGGTTATCTAGACCTTTTTCTGGCGCCATTGCCGGGGAGTTATAGCGTGGGGTGAATATTCTCGTGTGTGCTTGTTTGCTTTATCACTAAGTAATTTTTATTTTCTATTCTAATTTGTTCTCTATCTTTAGTTATGGATATGGAACACGAAATACCAAAAAAATAGGTTTACTTGCTACTCGTGGAGATGGGGAACCTCCTAAAACCCTTGATGCTCATTATGTGAAAGATATTATGTACTACTTTGATAATCCTGAGAAAACCCCATTCAACTTTATAATGGGAGTAATGTTGGATCAACGTGAATACTTTAGGTATTATCGCTTGACTCAAAAAGAGAAACTACTATGGGATCAAATTTATATGTTGCATTGGTATGCTCGGCAATTATGCTTGAGATATGATTATACTTGTTGCTCTAGGATGAAGGCTCCATACCTTCCCTTTTCATGTGAATTTAATGATAATGAAACCTTAGCTTCTTATGCTAATGGTATATATGATTACTATGATGTGGAACGAATAGAAGAATTTGTTGCTTTTATGGGTACTTATGAAACTGAATCTTTGTTTAAAGAGTTTGAAGATTTTGATGATACAGTTTATAGACCTGAAAATTTAGCCATCCTTAAATATTGCTATGCGAATTATAAATACAATTATGAATTTGATGAATTTATTGAGAAAGTCTCCGCTGTCCGAGAAGAGAATATTATTTTGTAGGAGTCTATGGAAGAAGAAATTGATGAAACTGTGAGCTCATTGGATGAAAAAGATGATGAGGAGAGCGAAAAACAAAAGAAGGAAGAGCGGATTAGCTACCCGTTCCCACCTTCTAATGAGAGTAACTCTTCAACTCATACATTGTTTAATTTCCCTTCGTGCTTACCGAAGGATGATTGCTATGATGATTGTTATGACACCGTTGATTCTTTTGAAATATCCCTTTTTGATGATGCTTGCTATGCTTGTGGCCAAGATGCCAATATAAATTATGCTTATGGAGATGAACTTGCTATAGTTCCTTATATTAAACATGAAATTGTTGCTATTGCACCCACACATGATAGTCCTACTATCTTTTTGAATTCTCCCAACTACACTATATCTAAGAAGTTTGCCCTTATTAAGGATTATATTGATGGGTTGCGTTTTACTACTACACATGATGATTTTGATAGATATAATATGCATGTGCTTGTTGCTCCTACTTGCAATTATTATGAGAGAGGACCTACATCTCCGCCACTCCATGTTTCCAATATGATAAAATTGCAAGAAACTTCTTATATTATGCATTGGCCTTTACTATGTGTGCATGAATTGTTCTTTTATGACATGCCGATGCATAGGAAGAGAGTTAGACTTTGTTGTTGCATGATATATGTTACTTTGTGCTCACAACTAAATCACAAATCATTGTTAATTAAAATTGGTTTTGATATACCTTGGGATCCGGGTGGATTCATTACTTGAGCACTATATGCCTAGCTTAATGGCTTTAAAGAAAGCGCTGCCAGGGAGACAACCCGGAAGTTTTAGAGAGTCATTTATTTTTGTTGAGTGCTTTTATATAGTTTAAAAACAAAAAAAATAAAGAGGGGAACCCAAAACTTTTCAAAAAGGAAAGTGAAAGTGAGAGAGACAAGCATTGTTGAAGTGGGGGAGCTCCTTGAACTTTGTTCATGCTCACGGAAACTTTGTGAATCTTAATTATAGAAACTTTTCAACAAAAATAAGTATCCCCTTGTAAAATTCCATTGTATTATAAAAATAATGTGCCAAGATTTGCCTTTAGGATATTTACATTGCTTGTTGGTTTGTGTGGTGCAGAACAGAAACTTTGGTTGTAGTGCGCGATTTTTAAATTTTTTGCTGGACGTCAAACGGTTCTAAAACTTTTTTGCACCGTCTTTCTATACAAATTGTTTCTTTTTCCTAATTTTTGCAGAATTTTTGGAGTAGCAGAGATATGGTAAATGTTCAAATTACTACAGACTGTCCTGTTTAAGACAGATTCTGTTTTTGATGCATAGTTTGCTTGTTTTGATGAAACTATCAATTTCTATCAGTGTATTAAGCCATGAAAAGTTGTATTACAATATCTACAACGCAAAAACAAAATATGAATTGGTTTGCAACAATACTTAGAGTAGTGATTTGCTTTATTATACTAACGGATCTCACCGAGCTTTCTGTTGAGTTTTGTGTGATTGAAGTTTTCAAGTTTTGGGAGAGATCACGATGGATGAAGGAATAAGGAGTGGCAAGAGCCTCAGCTTGGGGATGCCCGAGGCACCCCAAGGAAATATTCAAGGACTCCCAAGCAACCAAGCTTGGGGATGCCCCGGAAGGCATCCCCTCTTTCTTCTAACAATCATCGGTAATTTTACTTGGAGCTATATTTGTATTCGTCACATGATATGCGTAAATCTTGGAGCATATTTTGCATTTAGTTTTCACTTTTCTTTTATGCACCATGCTGGTATGAGATAGTCCTTGGTTGATTTATAGAATGCTCATTGCACTTCACTTATATCTTTTGAGTATGGCTTTATAGAATGCTTCATGTGCTTCACTTTTATCTCTTGAAGTTTGGATTGCATGTTTCTCTTCACATAGAAAACCGCCATTTGTAGAATGCTCTTTTGCTTCACTTATATTTGTTAGAGTGTGGGCATATCTTTTCTAGAAAGAATTAAAATCTCTTGCTTCAATTATATCAATTTAGAGAGATGACAGGAACTGGTCATTCACATGGTTAGTCATAAAATCATACATAAAACTTGTAGATCACTGAATATGATATGTTTGATTCCTTGCAGTAGTTTTGCGATATAAAGATGGTGATATTAGAGTCATGCTAGTGGGTAGTTGTGGATTGTAGAAATACTTGTGTTGAAGTTTGTGATTCCCGTAGCATGCACGTATGGTGAACCGTTATGTGATGAAGTCGGAGCATGAGGTATTTATTGATTGTCTTCCTTATGAGTGGCGGTCGGGGACGAGCGATGGTCTTTTCCGACCAATCTATCCCCCTAGGAGCATGCGTGTAGTACTTTGTTTTGATGACTAGTAGATTTTTACAATAAGTATGTGAGTTCTTTATGACTAATGTTGAGTCCATGGATTATACGCACTCTCACCCTTCCATCATTGCTAGCCTCTTCGGTACCGTGCATTGCCCTTTCTCACCTCTAGAGTTGGTGCAAACTTCGCCAGTGCATCCAAACCCCGTGATACGATACTCTCTATCACACATAAGCCTCCTTATATCTTCCTCAAAACAGCCATCATACCTACCTATTATGGCATTTCCATATCCATTCCGTGATATATTGCCATGCAACTTCCATCATCATCATATACATGACTTGAGCATTTATTGTCATATTGCTTTGCATGATCGGAAGATAGCTAGCATGATGTTTTCATGGCTTGTCCGTTTTTTGATGTCATTGCTACGCTAGATCATTGCACAACCCGGTACACTGCCGGAGTCATTCATATAGAGTCATATCTTTGTTCTAGTGTCGAGTTGTAATAGATTTGTAAGTAAATAAAAGTGTGATGATCATCATTATTAGAACATTGTCCCATGTGAGGTTATCAAAATAAAAGTGGCCAAAGAAGCCCCAAAAAAAGAGTGGCCAAATAATCCTACAAAAAAAGAAAAAAATAAAAAAAGAGAAAAAAATAAAAAAAATGAGAGAAAAGAGAGAAGGGGCAATGTTAATATCCTTCTAGCACACTTGTGCTTTAGAGTAGCACCATGTTCTTCATATAGAGAGTCTCTTGAGTTATTACTTTCATATACTAGTGGGAATTTTCATTTTTAGAACTTGGCTTGTATATTCCGATGATGGGCTTCCTCAAATGCCCGAGGTCTTCATGAGCAAGCAAGTTGGATGCACACCCACTTAGTTTCCAGTTTGAGCTTTCATACACTTATAACTCGTAGTGCATCCATTGCATGGCAATCCCTACTCCTCACATTGACATCAATTGATGGGCATCTCCATAGCCCGTTGATTAGCCGCGTCGATGTGAGACTTTCTCCTTTTTGTCTTCTCCACACAACCTCCATCATCATATTCTATTCCACCTATAGTGCTATGTCCATGGCTCACGCTCATGTATTGCGTGAAAGTTGAAAAGGTTTGAGAACGTCAAAAGTATGAAACAATTGCTTGGCTTGTCATCGGGGTTGTGCACGATTTGAATATTTTATGTGGTGAAGATGGAGCATAGCCAGACCATATGATTTTGTAGGGATAACTTTCTTTGGCCATGTTACTTTGAAAAGACATGATTGCTTTATTAGTATGCTTGAAGTATTATTGTCTTAATGTCAAATGATAGACTATTGCTTTGAATCACTCGTGTCTTAATATTCATGCCTTGATTAGATTACATGATCAAGATTATGCTAGGTATCATTCCACATCAAAAATTCTCTTTTTTATCATTTACCTACTCGAGGACGAGCATGAATTAAGCTTGGGGATGATGATACGTCTCCGTCGTATCTATAATTTTTGATTGTTCCATGCCAATATTATACGACTTTCATATACTTTTGGCAACTTTTTATACTATTTTTGGGACTAACATAGTGATCCAGTGCCTAGTGCCAGTTCCTGTTTGTTGCATGTTTTTTGTTTCGCAGAAAATCCATATCAAACGGAGTCCAAACAGGATAAAACTGACGGAGATTTTTTTGGGAACATATGTGAATTTTGGGAAGTGAAATCAATGCGAGGCGATGCTCGAGGGGCCCACGAGGAAGGGGGCGCGCCCCTGACCCTCGTGGCCACCTCGTAAGGCAGTTGGTGCCCTTCTTTCGCCGCAAGAAAGCTAATATACAGATAAAAATCGTGTCCAAAATTTAGCCCAATTGGAGTTACGGATCTCTGGTAATATAAGAAACGGTGAAAGGGCAGAATCTAGAACACATAAATAGAGAGAGACAGATAGACAGATCCAATCTCGGAGGGGCTCTTGCCCCTCCCAAGCCATGGAGAGCAAGGACCAAAGGGGAAACTGTCGTGGAATTGAAACGGCAAATGTCCTAGCGAAAGGACTTAGTCGTAGGGCCATCGCAACTAGGAAGCTTAAAGGGGTTAATTGGGACAAAGGATACAAGAGGTTTATATTGGTTCGGCCCCTTACTGTGAAGGTAAGGCCTAGTCCAGTTGATGTTGTATTGCTAGGTTTCGATGGCCAAGGAGCGAATCCACTAGCTTGGCTATCGATCTCTTGTTTCTTGTCCTAAGCCGCCACAGGGTCATCCACTTATATACACGGGTTGATGCCTGGCAGCCTACAGAGTCCCAGTCGGCTCATAAAACGTGTCCGGCTCAGTGGCTTCTTTTATATGCCTTTCTTTACAAGTCTTTCTTTACATACGGCGGTTTACAATATTGGGCCTTAAGCCGCCTCTGGGCTTAGGCCTTCCACAAGTCTTAATAGACTATCACCTTGAATATTAATGGGCTTCTTTTGTAACCCGCCATTGGGGTTGACCCGGCCCCTCCTGGGCGGGTCACACCTGCTAGCTATATCCCCAACATTAGGCCCTAGGTTGACTTGGACTTTGTTCTTTGTGAATCTTCAACACTTAGACAAAATCCATGTTCCTCTATCTTAAAAAACTATGTAACCCGCCATGATGTCATCTTCTGAAAACATGAAAGCCTGCTATGACGTCATCTTCAACGGATCTTTTATCTTTTAATGTCTTCCAAGAATCGAGGCATCCATTTAGCTGGATAATCATTATTTTGGTCTTCCTCAATTTGCGCGCCTGCCTGTTCACTTATCCCCTTATAAATAGGCTTCGTCGGCCCTTCTTCTTTCTTCTTCTTCCTTCCATCTTCTTGCTACCTCTTTGCTTATTGAGCTCCGCCGCTGCCGTAGCACTCACTGTTGCCCTCAACATCGCTGCTGCATCACCCTGAGCTCGTCCGGAGAACCACGGCGACTCTTCGTAGTAGATCTGCATCTTGTAAGTTCCTTCTTTTTCATGCACTTAGATTTGTATTAGGGTTGCGAGTTCATCGGTGTTCTTCGCTGTTCATCATGGATCTTCTTGTAGTTATTCCTCCGCAGCCTCTTTTGATCCAGAAAGAAACACATAACTCGTGCGTTAGTTGTTTTCCGTCCATTTTTTTATACCAGTAGATCCCTTTTTTCTGTATAGATGCCTCATTATAACTCACGAACTCATCTGTACTAGATTTTTAGGTCTAGAATATTTTCTTTTCGGAGCGACCATTTGATCCAAAATAATAATTACAGCTTAGTAAACTTGTTTGTGCCAACACTTAGCCATTTTCTATTTCTTGCATCCTTTGAATATCTTTAGTCATGGCGGCTTATGACTCCGGCTTTCCTTTATATGTCATTAGCCCTTATTTAAGCCGCCATGATTCATCTGTATCATGATCATGAACCTGTAACTTCATCAAATAAATTGAACCAGCAAATTACTTTCTTTTCAGCTTCCCCTTTTTCATCATGCCGTCAAAAGCACCGACAGTCTGCAACTGGGTCCCCTCCACAGTAACTGAGGATAACTTGAAAGAGTTTGTCACCATTGGATTTTTTCCAGAGAAAAACGTTATGTCTTATCATGCTCCTGACCCAGACAAGGAACAGCCTAATCCCAAAGACGGTGAAGTTATTGTCTTCACTGACCACATGAATCGGGGTTTTTCACCAACCGGCTCAAAGTTCTTCATAGACGTCCTTAATTTTTTCAAACTTCACCCTCAAGACCTTGGACCCAATTCCATATCCAACATCTGCAATTTCAAGTTCTCTGTGAGGTGTATCTTCAAGAAGAGCCGACTGTAGAACTCTTCAGAGAGTACTTTTATCTGAACCGCCAGAATGAGTGTACCAATGGCCCTATCTTGTAACTTGGTGGAATCTCAATTTAGTGCCGACAGGGTGCTGTCTTTCCCTTAATAATCTTACCGAGTCATCCCAAAGATTGGAATCAGACCTGGTTCTATTGCCAAGATACGTCTCCAGCCAATGAAAAACCACTGCTGGGTTATCGCGCGGAGCGTCTGGATTCCAAGTTTGCGCTGCCTGATAAACTTACTACTGCTGAACGCAAGACTTATTCCATCTATTAAAAGGATTAATGCCTTATTGGGAAATGGCTTAACCGGAGTTGACTTGACTCGTTGCTGGATCTCGTGGCGGATCATCCCTCTAAGCCGCCGATCCAAATTGATGTATGAGTATGGCGGAGGCCCAAATGACTCTCTGCGTCACAGCTCTGTACAACTAACTAAAAAAGACATTGTTGCAATGTCAATCATCCTTGTGAATGGAAAATATGAGGACTGCAGTAAGGTTGGGTTAAACCCCTTCTGCAAACTTAACCCGGCACCAGAGGTGAAAAACCCCTGACCTCTTTCTCTTTTTGTATTTTCCTCAGTTGTTTTAAATACTTGCATGACCTTTTATCCTGTTTATTTGTTTACAGGCCAAATCCGACTTCTGTAAGGCCAAGTATGACCATGAAGCTGCCAAGAAGGCTAGAGCCGCCGCCATAGCCGCCCGGAAGACGACCCGGAGGTCCAAGAAGAAAAGGAGCACTACTTCGGACCTGTTAAAGCTTGACGATGATACTGAGTCAGAGGTAGCCCTTGACTCCCTTGGTCAGTTTTTAATAACCTTATTGACACTGACTATTGCCAGGACGACATGGGGGCCAGCCAGGCCATAGAAGAAGAGGTAACTATTTCCTCCAACTCAGCCCATTTGCCAAGACAGAAACTTCGACTGGTAACCCGAAAAGTAAGGTTTTTGCACCCTTTGGCTTATTTGGACCCTCATTTCTTTTGAAAAAGCAGCAACATGAGAGCCGCCGTCAGGCCCGGAATAATGACGACGATGAACCGCCTTCCGTTTTACCACAAACTCCTCGAAAATGCCCGAATGAGGTTTCTTTCATCTTCATCTTTTGCTTCATTAATGAATCTATTCCCTTGCCTCACTGACTTTATTTTACCTTTTACAGGAGGTTTCTCGCTCTTCTGGCGACTCATCTCAGACTCAGTTTCCGGCTTTCAAAACTGCTCCTGGGTAAGGAAAAATCAGCTTTCATCTGTATCTTTAAAAACTGCATTCTTACACTAACTGACTCATAAAACTTCTCTTAGCGGTCAAGCCAAATCCAATAAGACCAAGGTGATTAAGCCGTCAGATGACCCGAAGGTTCCTGCACCTGAGCCGGCCATGCCAACTCCTCCCTCTGAAACTGAAGCACCTGAAGATCCGGCTGTTCATACTCAATTGGATCCTCGTGAGTTGTTAGCCAATGAGATCACCCTTAATCCGACTATCACCACTACAAAAAAATACACTTCCGTGATGATACATGTTTGTCACAGTAGGTCGCATTTTTGTCATGCATGTACATCCATGACAAATTTATGACAGAATCAAGATAGTCATACATGTGCTGTCGTAGAAGTGTTCCATGACATTACCAAAATTATCATCACGGAAGTGTACACTTCCATGATGATAAATGGCGCGTCACAGAAGTGCTTTCGTCAAGGGTGACCGACATGTGGCATCCACCGTAACGGAACGCCTTAAGCTACCGAGTCGGGTTTTGGATCCGTTAACCCATTAACAGCCCCGACCAATGGGGATTTTCCACGTGTATAATCATCATTGGCTGGAGGAAACACATGTCGGCTCACCGTTGGGACAGATGTCATCCGCTCATTGGACCGAAGGCGCCTATGATACGGCGACATGTGGCACAACCCAACAGAGGCCCATTCCTGTGAAAAGGCCGGCCCATTTGACTTGGTCAAAAGGTGGCGGGCCGGCCCACGGAAAGCTTGTTAATGGCCTGTTCGCATATAGCCCATTTACAGCCCGCTAACCCAGGGCCCGTTACGCCCTTTCCGAATTAGGCCCAGTAGCGTCATCTGGTCCGTCCAATATGATTCAGCCCGTTTTAACTTCCGGCACATGTGTGGCCCATGACTTCTTTCGGCCCATATGAGGACCTTTGTAACTCTTGGCCCATTAACGGCCCGTGATGAAACTGGCCCGTAATGAACAGTGTATCACTTTATACCCATTAACGACCCGTTATTCCATTGGGCCGTTTCCAGCCCAAGTTATCTTTCGGCCTTCTCAGGGCCCATTGATTCTTGGGCTCATTTGCAGCATTCAGTTACATATGGCCCGTTACTGTCATTTTCTGCTTGTGGGCCAAATTCATCCCTTCATTACAGTCGGCCCGTTTGCAGACCGTTAATACATTGGGTCGTTTTCATGTAAAAAACGTTGGGCTGTTTTCATAGAGTTATCAAATACGGCCTATTAACGACCCGTTATGGTCCATGAATAGTATGGCCCATGATTGACGAAATGATGATACGCCCTGTAGTAGGCCCATGGATCCTACAGCCCGTATGAGGCCCATGGATAGTACGTCCTGTAGAAGGCCCATGGATCGTATGGCCCGTAGAAGGCCCATGGACCCTACGGCCCGTAGAAGGACCATGGACCCTAAGGCCCGTATAGTAGGCCGATGGATCCTACGGCCGGACGAAGGCCCATGGATCATACGGCCCGTAGAAGGCCCATGATTATTTTGGCCTAGTTACCAAAAATAGGCTATTGTGGCCACTAGAAAAAACAGAAAAAGAACAACAGTGACTACAAGCAAACAACTAAACAAGACAATAAGGAAATAAATAAGCAAGCAATTAACGCTAGCCTATTACCGCTATTACACATATTACATCCACTGGGCATCAAAGTTCGCCACTAGTGCAAATATAGGGAACAAAGCAGCACATTACATACACTGGCCGTCAAAATTGGCCAGCAGTGCAAATAAACGCGGAAGCAAAACAAGAGCATAACTGAAACAACTTCAGAAGAGCTCAAGAAACGTTATCCTGGGTATCCACCATGCTGGCAATAAGCTTGGCAAGCTGATTAGCTTTGTCCTGTTTGGCGCTAAAATCCTCCAACGCTTGCTGTTGCACCAGAAAGTATGCATCTGAATGCTCCAGGGACTTCCGCAGTCCTTCCGCTTCTTGTGGCAGCACAACTGATCGATGTCTTTCATCTTGTAGTTGAGACTCAAGAAACCGAACTGATTCAGACAGTGAGTTTGAATATCTTGTGCAAGCGGTAGTGGCCAGTAACTCGAACACTAAACTAAGACAGGACTTTGGGGTTGTCTCGCTGTCTTCAAGATAGTCTTCCTTAGCTATTTTATAAGCTTTGTTGGAGACCAACAAGGATGTGTCACTATCCTGAACCTTATCTGCATTACTTCCTTTACCATTGCTTAATAAGGCACTCTTCCCCAATATTCTGTCAGCATTCTAAAAGAAGAAACAAGCAGACACATAACAAGTTTATCATGTACTAGTATATGAAACTCATTTCGGTGAACCAGTTCATTAGTAAGGTGGACAGGATTAAACTACCAAGTCTTCTATTTCCAAGGCATCAAACAAACATATATCTATGTCCTATGGTCACTGCATTGTCTTGCCAAATCAAAATAGAGACACGGTTCAAATCATATCAGTTCAAGACAAAGCAACAGTGAAAGATACAAAGCGTGGGAAACTACACGACACAACAAGATTTCAGATGGGTACCACAGGTCTACGTGTACAACAACACTATTGGCTCTGTTCTGATGATAGTAATGTGCATGATATGAAAGTCAACTGTATACACAATTGAAATTGAAATCAACGGAGCTATTGATAAGAGCAAACCTGTTAAAGAAACATGCGTGAACATACCTGCTGTGCCATTGGAGTTTCAATTGGATCCTTCAATTTAAAATTAGGTTTGTATGAGTAAATACGGTGATACAAGAGCAAAGCAATCATAGTTAAAAAAGGCGCGCCTAAGCGAGCACTTAAGCATGCCTAGGCTCTAGGCGTTGGCAAAACGCATTGCGCATAACTACGCATAATCTGTGCAAAACTGCGCATAAGCATGCACTTTGGTCAGTAAAGCGCAAGGCGGTGGCAAAATGCACAATTAACGCCTAGCGCTTTTTTGAACTATGATAGCAATGTAATCTTAAATTAGAATAGTTGTTCTTCAGGTTTAGGCACTTGTTCTACATGAACAAAGTACAGTAAGACGCAAGAATATAATACTTAAAAATAGAAAATGAGCTCATAGACCTTACCACATTCTTGGTTCGGGACCAGTACAGAACAAGGCGTTCCCAGTCATCGTCGAGTAAATGTGTCTCAGGAGAACGTAAGGGAATATGATGAGTTTGTTTGCCGGTGAAGTACGTTTTCTTCAGGTAATTCTGATACTGCCACCAAGCATTCTTGAAGATAGCAGAGGTATTAGCATAGGTTACCTCATCCTGAGTTTCCAAATCGGTCCTTCTCTATAGAAAAAAATGGGAAAATTTGTTGTATTATAACCATCATGGAGGTAGGATGTATGGGACGAAGCAAAGTAATTGCCATGAATAACATTACTTACACATAACTCCTGGACAAACACCTGCAACTAGCATTTTCCTTCATCTTCAGTATAATATTTCCAAGATGGGAAGATATGCACATACGATTTAACAAGATCAAATGCGATAGATGCTAAACTACGACTAGCTGGTGTGCTTCCTCCACAGGAATAGGCGTACTAACTGGTGGAGTTGGGGTTCGCCATGATAGTACTGGCCCTTTGGGCACTGGAGCTGCCTTACTAACTGATCTTGTTTGGGAGTTCTGTGGTGGAGATGGTGCTGTGTCAACAGGAACTGGGTTACTATCGGCTGGGGTTGGGGTTAGATTGGGTGTAGCTAGTTCTCTGTCCATCGTAGTAGGGGTACAATCTGCGAGAGTTCGGGTTATGTGTGGTAGGGCTGGTTCTTGTGCATGTACAAGGGTTCTATCTCCACCAAGAGGTAGCATTGTTTTATTTGAAGACCGTGTTTTTAGTCTGCTAGATACTGGCATCACCTGCTCCAATTCAAATGGCTAATAAATAGGAAACATAGTTGAATGTACAGAAATTGTATGAGAGACAGATGCAATAGATAGTGTGGAAAAAGAGGGCATGAAATAGTTGACATGTATATTGTTTAACTAAAACGGATAGCATGGCATAATTTCACATATATGATGTCTATCTAAACTGGATAGCATAGCATAACATAATTCAAAGATATGATGAATAACTAAACATGATCGCATGACATAATTCACCTACATGTTATCTAAGTAATCAAGATCGCATCATTTAATTCACATATGTGATTTATATGCTAAACAGAGGGCATTCGATATGATGTCTGAACTAAGAACATGGTGTTGAATATTGTGTATATGATGTCTAAACTATGCAATGCAAGACACCGTATGCATGATATGAGCAGTATAACCGTGTCAAGTTAGAGCATACACCTCAGTGGGGGAATAGGACTGGTCATATGTCTCTGAATCCATCTCTGAGGAGCTATCGGGACCCAACAAGAGATCTGCTTTGACAGGTAGCAATGTCTGCTCTGAAGGCCTTGTTTTCACTCCAGATTTTTCCATCTCCCACCCAAATGGCTGATTCACAGGAAGAGTAGTTTAATGTACAAACATTGTCGACAAATGGAAATGTAATGAAGAAAAGGATGGGCAAGATATCATTCAAATATATGATGCCTGGTTAAACAGGATGGCATTGCACATTTCACATATATTATGGCTGGCTAAAAGACATGAGACTTCATAATTCCCATATATGATATAGAAACTAAACATGTGGCATTACACAACATGTCTAAACTAAGCAGATGACATATATGATGTCAAAAGTAGGCACTGCAAGGCAACATATGCATGATATGACTAACATCATCATGCCAAGGTAGAGAAAACACCTTGGGGTAAATAGGAGTGGTCAGCGGTGTTTGAATCTGCCTCAGAACAGATATCTTCCTCTGGATTACAATCCGGAGAGGGGTGGGGAGGGTTTGCCATTGAACCCACCATGGAGCGATGTCTGCATGACATTGTATTGCCATGCAAAACTCTTCTCTTTTTCTCTACATGTTCAGCATGACTGTGTATAATATCTGACATGCATACGGAAAAAATATGGTGAGATTATGTAAGGAGAGCATGCAAAAATTTAGAGTGATGGTAACAACCAGTGGATCGACGTTTTTCCGTTGAACCAAAATAGCCTTAATGTATCGACGTGAATGTATATTAATAAGTGATGCAACAAGTGTACAACCTCTTTGTCGTAGCTGTGTCGACCTCAGCATCATTGGGTTGGTCACTGAAGCAGTTGAGGCAGAGGTGGCTGTCGGAGGTGTGGAGGAAGATCTGAGGAATCTGTAGACGGCGTCCAGGGCACTGCTCTGTTGTGATGGATCGTTCTATCATTGGAGAAGCTCCGGTGAGCCGTAAGACGTCAAGGCTGAAGCAGCACAAGACAAACATTGTCAATCTCAAGTGGGATTCTAATAGCATCTCCAATAGATGATGTAAAATGGATGTAAAATTAACATCACAAAAACCACCTGACTACAACAGATGAGGTAAAAACTGTTGACTCTGAACTTAACTGTCGAAACTGAAATTTATCATGGAATCTGAATGCTACTGTCGAAACTGAACGCAATGGTAGTAGAGAGGCACTTGACATGTAGTTTAGGGAGGGCATGCAGTTCATCTTCAACCTGCACCCCCCTGAGCCACCAGCCACCACGGCCGAACCGCCGGCCCCAGCGCCGCCTCGCCGCCCTGAAACAACTCGCCACCGCCGCCCAGGCCAGCCCTCTAGGCCCCCCGCCCCCCGCCCTGAACCCTAAGATAGATAGTGGGGTACCTCTCCGGCGAGCCCCCGTCCCCGCTGCGGGTGGTTCTTCCTTAACTCCGGCGAGCCCCCCCAACCCATGAAAATCGACTGACCCAAAAGTCGATTTAGTCGACTGAAATGTGGCTTAATCGGAGCAAAGCAGCAGCATGAGCGAGGGGGCGAGTAGTAGCAGCAGCTAGGCGAGCGAGCGATCGAGCGAGAGCCGGAGCAGCAGCAGCGCGAGCGAGCGAGCGAGAGTCGGAGCAGCAGCAGCAGATCCTGCTGGTATGGACGCCGCCGCCGAAGGGGCCTTGCACTGGGGGAGAGCCGCTGTGGAGATGTCTCCCGCGGCGCCGGCTTAAAGGTAGCCGCTCCATGGGGGTGCGGGATGGAGCACCGTCGGTGCCGGGAGGTCGAGTTAAGGAGAAGGTGTGATGCAATGAGTGTACAACCTCTTTGGTGGCGTCGAGTAGGCCTCGACTTCGTCCGAGGAGTCGGTGAGGATGTTGCGGTTTCGGTGGAGCAGGTTAAGGCAGCGCTGTGGGGATGGAGCAGCCGCGATAGACGAGGCGATCGTCGGAGTAGCTCCTTAGAGGTGGAGGACGGGGCGGCTGAACCGGCGGGACAGCGAGATGGACGACGGATCCTCATTCGGGGAGGTGGACGAGGGACATCGAGATGTTGCAGTGGACGACGTCGTCGGGGAAGAGGCTCCGGCTGGGCAGCGGTGACATGGCAGACGAAGGAGGGTGGGGTTTCGCGGCTGGAGTGGAGAGGTTATGGCGGCCTGGGATTTCGAATGGCGAAAAGGGGGCGATGGGAGGGGGTGAAGCATGACTTAGGGACGCGCTTGTCCAAAATGTAGGGTGTGTTACAAAAGTACCCCCCACCGATTTGAACTAGTGGCTCTTTTGGCTCAGGGTTAGAAGGGGGATTTCGCGTGTCGGGATTTGGCAGCTGGAGGGAGTTTTCGTGCGCGTTGTAATTTCGGGATAGCAAGGCGCGGGTTGTGAAGGCGCCAGTTTTGGGAGCACGATATTTGAATTTTCGGGATATAACAAGACGCGGGTTGAATTTTAGGGACAAGCGTAACGTGTTGTAATATTGTACTTGTACGTACCAAATCAATTCGCACTTCCCTTAACCAAAAAGAAAATGAAAAAATAAAACTATTCACACCACACAAAGAGAGAGTCTTGCCCCGTTTTACTATACAAATGCTATTCAAAGCTACTCCCTCCTTCCATCTATATAGGACCTAATGCATTTTTCGATGCTAACTTTGACCAAACATTAGAGCAATTATATATGACATGCAACTTACACAAAGCACACCGTTAAATTCGCCTGTGAAAGGTTCTATCAATGATATAATTTTCACATTGTGCATGTCATGTACTATTAATGTTGTCAATAGTCAAAGGCGGTCTTAAAAATCTCATTACGCCCTATATAGATGGAAGGAGGGAGTATGAATCCATGTTATGTCTGATTAAATTTGTTCGCTTGCTGTATAATGCATGTAACCTACTCATACCAACATTTTAGTGCATTCCAAATGTCTATACTACCGCTGCAATTCGAACTAAATTTGAATTCATTTGTCTATTTCAATAAGAATCTACAATCATGATTGTTGCCAACTTCAACCATCATAGTTTCCTTGCTATCCGCCAGATATAAATCGGACGGCCTATAATGCAAGATGGCAGACATACCATCATCAACAACTCCGTTTTTTATAAGAGTAGAGATAAAATATATTAAATGTAGTATAACATGTTAATAACCAAACCATGTGTATCACCGTTATATATATTCACACATGCGTCGGTTTGAAACACTATGATAAATTCTTCAAATATCCGAATTCGCTTTTTATAATGAAGTATATATGATCTCTATTCGTCTTTTACACCCACACAACCCTCTTATCTTTGTAGCTAGCGCTAACTTTCTCTTGTGCATGCACACGCCCGCAACCCTCTCACCCTCCCTCAGCATTCTCTAGCTCCATCGCGCAAATTCGTCTTTTCACTTTAGGTCGTTCACCCACGGTGTGTGTAGGCCCCCAGCTCCTTCTTTACGACACACATCGATTGATATGCCTCTCTAGCCAGGTGTGCCTAGCACAAACACAAGCTTCCCCTCTTCTCTTGTCACCGTCCATGCCTCACTCCCACCACTCTTTTCATCGTTCTCGTACTCGCACACTCCTCCCCCCTCGATATAGTATGCCTCTCGTACCACCTCCTACATGCATCCCTCTCTCTCTCTATCCTTCTCCTCGTGCCTCATTTGCTTCTAACACACACATGCATGTATACCGATCGATCTCCCAACATATACCTAGATCGACTTTAACTACCCCCCCCCCATCGATCGACGTACCTCACAAGTTATGTCTCTCCTTTCTCTAACAAAGGGAGATTGATCTTCCTATGTAGTTATGTCTGGTTACCACAGCCACATCGTCCCCCCTCATCATTCATGCATGCCTCCTGACCCGTCTCTCTCACACACATGCACAGACAACAAGCAGCCATCTCCTCTCTTATTGATATTGCGGGTGTGCCCTCCGTTTGTCTAGCAAGCCTATCCCACCATTTGTTAGAAGCAACTCCACTACCACCCCCTCCAACACTCTAGCTCCATCTCTCTCCCAACCTTATTCCTCTCTTGCACATATGCATGGATGCCGATCGATCTCCCTTAATACATGAGGCAGATCGATCTGCCTTAATACATGAGGCAGATCGATCTTCTTAATACATGAGGTAGGCCTCTCTCCTCCTCCACACATATACCAGCCATTGTACCTCTATAGTTAATTGGGCCTCCCTCTTCCCCCACCACACACCGATAGTCGAGCGCTGCAGGTAGGTATCCATGCCACAGAGATAAACTACACATGTCCCATCTCACGTTCCAGTAGGCCAGCCACTCTATATCTTTGACATGGGCACACACAAATTCGATGGCACTCTTTATCGATCGCGCAGGCACACACACACACACACACATCATCCCTCTCTTCGATTCTATGGACACCTCAAGATGCATTTGTCTGAGTAGTTTATCTTGTGAGAGAAAAGGCTGAACGAGGGAAGGCCTTATTTGCAAATGTGGAGAGACGTGTGGGTATATTTTTGCAAAATTGCCATAGTTTCTTTCCTATCTGTTATATATAAATCCGACGGCCTATATTGCAGGATGGCACGCACACCATCATCACCAACTCTGTTTTCTACTCCCTCCGTCCAAAAATACTTGTCATCAAAATGGATAAAAAGATATGTATCTAAAACTAAAATATGCCTAGATACATTTCCTTTTATCCATTTTGATGACAAGTATTTCCGGACGGAGGGAGTATTTGTCTTTTTAGAGATTTCAACAAGTGACTATGACCGGACCTTACCAACATACTCAAAAAATAGTCCATAATTTTGATGTTACCCTCTTTTCATGGCGGTGCAGTGCCATCTGGATACCTCATAAATAAATAAAGTACTACATGATACTAATATATGATACATGGCGCAGGAGTACTAAGTATTATTAATACAGTTTTGCTAGAACTCATCTAGATGAGATATAATTTGGTCTCATTCATCTTTTATGGCCATTAGATGTGATGCTATATAAGATGTGTGTGTGCTGACGTGGGTTGTATTTGTTCTTGTGCAACGAACTGACCACTACATGTCATGTTTGATAGTCTCAAGTCATTAAAAGCATACAAGTCCCAAATCTCTTCTTGGTTGATTCCTCTATTTATGTCAAAAAATAAGAAACAACGTGAGAGTTAATGCACCACGCCTATGTGTTTACTATTTGGTTTTCATAAGATGACTTAATACTCACTTAGACGGAGGGAGTATTCGATTTGACAGCGGGTGGCGCAGTTCCCGATACGGCTTTAATGCAGACGAGGGAGGGAGTAGCGGTTCCCGATATGTTGAACGACCAATGCATCCTCCTTCAATTAATGCATGAGGGAAGTAATGGGAGGAGGTCCAGGAAAAGAGGCTGCACGATGTGAATGCAACGCAGTTTGCCCTCATTGCCCTCATATAAAGGTGCACCTCCATTCCAATGAATCTACCACATCGTACGCACCTAAGCATTTGCCTAAGCACCTACACTAAGTGCAAAAGATCTCACTCCAGACCCATGGCGGCGATGCTTGTGAGCGGCCAGCGGCTGCGCCAGATTGTCCATGACGTCGGCCTGCGGCATGGCGCCGAGGATCGTCTCCAGACGGTGTTGGAGACCAGCTGGTGGATGGCCGCCTTCGACGCCAACTATGACTCTCAGTTGGACCAGATGATCGTTGTCACCAGCAACAAGTTCACCGTCCTCAAGAAGCTCGCAGACGACATCGCCGTACTCCTCCAGCCCGCGCTCGGGCTCCTCATTGCCTGCCACCCTGATCGGCCTCCATGGCCGGAACCTCTTCCAAGCACTGGTGGCCCTACGACTGCCCACTGACGCCACGAAGAATTTCCACCTGGAGGTCGCGCTTGCCGCGAGGCGCCTCGCCCTGCAAGAATTCGTCGACCTACACATCCACATGTACGAGGAAATCGTGTACATAGGTATCTACAAGGCCAGTGAGGACGCTACGACATTGGCCTTCCTCAACCGGCTGGAAGCCTTGGATGCCTTTGCTGAGAAACACCTCGACCTCGCCACAAAAGCTGCTGCTCCTTAGCCATCGGTCGGTGGCCCGACGCACTAAGTTGAGGAGGAAGAGGTCGTACGTTCGTGGATCCTTATTTCTTCTTGCCTTCTCTGACCACCAATGCGATCGCATCATCGTGGCCTTAATTCTTATTGTGCGATTGCATTCTCGTTCCAATCAATACCGACATGTCCGATCCCTTTGCTTAATTATATGCATTACTATAACTAGTACTCCATCCGTCAATTTATAAGTTGTGCTTACCTTTTCCATCAACTTTGTGCAACAAGTGGGCATCTTGCTAGAAACACTAGAATATGTCTATATAATCCGTATGTGATAGTCCATTTGAAATCTCAAAAAAGACAAATATTTAGGTACGGAGGGAGTAATATATTAGGAGTATATCAAAACAATAGTCATTTCTTTCAAGTTTGTGAACAAATACTACTATTCCACTACATTGGATCCGTCGCAACGCACATGCACATTGCTGGTAAAAGGAAAAGACCTACCGCTTTCGCGTCGCACCCCCACATGCCCGAAAATCGGGAGTACAACACGGCCCGTCCTGCACGACACATAGCTTAGGGAAGGCGTGTTGCCTAGCATTTTCACTTTCATGTGGGACCGCCGTTGAGCAAACCAACACCCCGCCCGCCGCCGGGTCGGAAAGCAGAAACGAGGGGAAGATCTAGCTGTAGCACGGAAGCCAAGAAATTTGGTGTCAGACGGGGCTCGTTGATAGACTAGGAGCATTCCGTACTAGTACTACTCCTACTAGTGCCAAGTTTGTACTCCTAATACTATATTACTTGTACTACCACTATACAACTAGTAGGTACGTGCACGGCACAACATCGTAGGAACAAAAAACGGGAAGATCTTGTTTTGCGTGATTTATCTTTTTTTCAATCAACATAGTATGAATAATATGATGTGGGGGGCACCCATGAGCTTATGTGGCTTGGTTGCATGGCTACGGAAGGTTAGAGAAAATAAATAGATAATGTGTTTAGAGTGCACTCCACTAAATAGATATATATATACTTTGGATCCATTGCAATGGACCGGCGCATCTATATCTATACCCCCTATATAGTGTGTGAAAAACTTTGAAAGTTGGTCGTTGGATGAAGCCAATCTGACGGTACAAAGATGGCTAATTCGAGCACTACTGGCCGTTGGATATCATCCACCAGATTCTGCCACATGTATAATCTAGAAGACTCCATGGTTTAACTTAATTCATGACTAAGGGCCTCTTTGATTCATAGGATTGCAGAAACACAGGAATAGGAAAAAAGTAGGATTGGAATGGCATGTTCATTGGATCCCTATAGGATTTGAGTTTGTTTGATTGTGTCACATGAAAAACAAAGGATTTCTTTCAAGAGGTTGGAGTGCATGTTAGAATTCCTGTGAAACGTAGTACAAATGAATCCTTAGGAAAATATTCTACATGATTCAATCCTACGAATCAAACGACCAACGTAGGAAAAATTCCTAAGGATTCTAATCCTTCAAAGATCCTAAAAAAATCCTTTGAATCAAACAGACCCTAACTTTGCCACAACTAAGCTTAGGCAAACTTATTAGTTCTTCAAAACGAGAGAAACAAGTTGGCAAGCCTAAGGGAATCTTGCCACATTTTTTGTGTGTATGTCATGTGGGGCCTTAGTGTGGCTTGCCTAAGGTGTGGCTTGAACCAAACACTCACCTAAGTTAATCAAACTTGCCTAACCTTACATTCCACCAGATTTTTCCACATGTTAGAATCCAGAAAGCTCCACATGTAGAAGCATAATGCACAAACCACCAGAATGTCATGCGTGCAATGCACGTGTACCTTACTAGTACTGGTTGGTAGTAGTAAGAAACAAATTCCAGTTTTGGCACGAGCTCGTATGGCAAGAGCACCACAAGGCCTGCCGCGGGAGTTACATTTACCTCTCGGGGCCCACGGGACCGAACTTCAGTGGCTTAGTGCCCGGCCTATGAGTCAATGACATGCAGACCTTAAATGCGGCTGGCCCACATGTCATTCTCATGGTGGTGGCATGGTTCGCGACTCACTCATTCGAGATGAACCGGACGGTGGTGGCATGGCCGTGGCGAGGGTGCCACAGCTGGGCGTCGGGGCTTTACGAGGCGTAGATGGCCACACCGGCGGGTACTACCTATAGTACATAAGTACTCCAACTACGGATTGATGCCCGGGATGAAATGTGTCACAACCACTGGATGAAAATTCGATGGTGTGGGAGTACGGATCGGAGCACAGTAGCGGAGCAGGCAAACCGCGTCCAATCGGGTGTGTCTGTGGTAGAAAGTTGATGGTCGCCGCAGTTCAGCTGGCCCGCATGTCATGCACACAAAGACAGAGGAGCGGTGGGGCCGAGAGGGATGAGGGGCACGTCGGGGGGATGAGGATCCCCTGACGCGAACAATCCTACCATTTTGTCACTGGCATGTGGGACCCATAAGCATGGGTCCCACCTGTCAGCGAAGGAAAGGCAGGGCAAGGCAGTGATAGCCACGTCAAAGGATCCATGTCCATGTCGGGGGACGTCGTGCCGTGGGTTGGAGCGGCATCGTGGGAATCGCATGTGGGTGTGGCAGTGGTTGAAACAAGAAACGTGATGGCCGCCGTGGTTCAACTTCGATGGACAAGCTGTCATGTCTGTTGACACATGTATATCAAAACTAGAGTGCTTATATTTCAAGCACGTGAAGAAGTATTATTCTACTACTTTGGATCCATTGCAAGGCATGGGCCAGCACATTGGTAGTAGTAGTGTCCATCTCTATCTCTAGAGGCCTTCCCTCGTTCATCCTTTTCTCTCACAAGATAAACTACTCATACAAATGCATCTTGATGTTCCGTGGAACGCACGAGGATGTTTCCTTGGGGGTCTCTCCAGCGCGGCGTGGTCGTAGTTGCAAGTTGACGCCCCTTGAGATGCCGACGTTGAGGGTCACTCGGATTTCCTCCGATGAGCAGGTAAGATGAGTTTGATCATGTAGTAAATGCATTCTAAAGACTACTTCTGTGTCCATTTCCTAATTCTCCCCCTGCCCACTGTTTCACAGATTAGGCTCGATGCGAGTGGAGATTGGCTTGCATATGTACAGGAGGGTACCAACATCAATTTGCACAACATTTACAACGGTGACACCGTTCCCGTAGAACCTTTGTCCAACATTGGGATCAGCCATGCAACGGGCCACTGCATGAATTGGTACGATGGAACCACGGTGAGATTGAATAAGATAGCAGGAACCTTGCACTTGGCGGTTAAAGGCGGACCATGCTGTCTGCGGCCGATTTGTTGTCGTACGAGTAGGAAGACGCTGTGCTCCTTTCTAACCGCATCTTCGCAGTGACAAACCAGGGGACTTATTTTGTATGGGACACATCCTATGATATACTCCCTCTCTCCTAGTTTATTTGTTTTGAATCTTTTCGTTTTATAAGTTTCAAATTCAAATTTAGAGCTCCCCATCACATGTTGAGATTACAATGTCCATTAAATCGTTGCGTGCATGTATAGTAAAGAAACAAATATCGAGTTTGGCACGAGTTCGTGCTGCGGGAGCACCACAAGCCCTGGCGCAGGAGTTACATTTCCCTCTCAGGGTCACCGGGACTGAGCTTCAGCGCCTTACTACACCTACCTTTGAGTCAATAACATGTGGACCCAATAGGTGACCGGTCCACATGTAATGCTCCCGTAGGCAGAGGGGCAGTGGGGCCAAGAGGGGTGAGCCGCGGGTCGGGGGACGTGTGGTTTCATGGGTTCGAGCGGCGTCGTGGGAATCATGGGTGACTGTGGTAGAAACTTGATGCTCGCTGCATTTTAGGTGGCCCACATGTCATGCACACAAGCTGTCATGTCTATGGACACATGCACTGCATACAGATCACTTGAAGGAGTAGCAGAGAAAGCTATATATGCGGATAAATAGTTCCTTATAGTCAAGCGGACCCGTGCTACTACTCTATTCCAAATACATGCACACCATCGAAATAGTCCATCTATATCAATATACACCGAGAGGGAATCATTTTTTTACAAGAGAAGAAATAGTGCATCCATCCATAATGCCCTCCTGCTGGTGCAGCCTTTTCTTCTTCTTCTTCTTCTTCTTCTTCTTCTTCTTCTTCTTCTTCTTCTTCTTCTTCTTCTTCTTCTCATTCTCTATGGGAGACGGCTTCGCAACAAGCTCTTTGCACCTTGCAGCTATCTCAAAACTCACACGGGCATCGAGGGCAGCAGATTTTATCCGCTCATACGTCAAGGGATAATTCTCCCATCCAGACGACCTTAATGCCACCGTCTCGTCACCCTTCTGAATATTTGTACCGAGCACAAAATTTGCTACATCGAATAGGGATGGTGTCTGTTTATCACAATATTCTACAGGAATTTTGATTCTGGTTTGTAGGTCAGCGATGCTTTCCAAATCAAGGTTGTACAGCTTCAGCTTCTGTTTGTCCCCTTCGATGGCTGCTCCACAGAAGTATACGTCCTCCCGAGACAAGAAATCGTGAAGCTCACATGGTATGGAGGGCGAGTGTATGATGTGGTACACCAAAACATCGTCTTCGTGGCACAGCTGAAGGACGGCGGCGCACTGGATCTTCCCAGGGGCACGCTCCGTGTACTCTGCGTCGAGACCGGTGACCCTCGTCTCTACCTTTTCGAGGGAGTTGGACACATTGTTGGACGGTGACGGTGGCAACTATGCGCATCGAGCCTTCGACGAGGACATGTTGGACGCTAAAAACCTGCATCTCGATCTCTTCCGCCATTTGGAACCACTGGAACGGAGGGCTAAGGTTTGGAGAATTAGGACTAGATGCCTAGTCTAACTGAAGTAGTAGATGATTATTTAAAGAGGTTAAAACAATGTGAACGCAGTCGGGTTTTGATGCAAATGAAGACGAAGGGGAGGTGAAGAAGCCGAGGAGAATCAGTTCCCGATGGAGAAGTAAATGGGAGAAGTGGCATGCAGGCAGTTGATTAGACGGCTAGGTAGACTAAACGAAAAGGCTATGCGGGTAGACTGATGAGTCGTGCATGTTCGTGTACGTGCCCATCCTTCCTGATAGGTGGGACCTATGCATGCAAACATATAAAAAAATGTCCTGGATGCAGAACATGGATAACACTGTATATTTAGTGTAGAATCTTTTTAGTACTTTGAATTTTGGCCACTACTTCTGCTGTTTAGTAACTTTTCTGAATTTTGGCCACTACCACAATAAGTTCAAGTGAGTAACTATAGTAACTTCAAGTGAGTAACTCCATTTTTGATTTTTTTTACATAAAACTAACCATGATATTTGTTCCTCTATTCTGGTCATAATTATAATCTGATTGCTGAACCGTTAATCATTCTTATAATGTTTACATGATGCACAATTATACTGCCGTCAAAACTACTCCATACACACACTATAGAAACTGACAATATGGTGGTGGAGGTGGGAATAACTGTTCAGTATTGGTGCATTTTCTGTGCTTACAAAATTCAGATTGAATTTCACTACCAAAAGAAAAGAAGTGGATATTAAATGTTGTTTTCCACTTACTTCACCTGTGTGTAACTCTTTTGGTGCATTTTCTGTAGAACCTATGTGTAGTTGCAGCATACAGGCCAGTTCATCAACTGCTCAAAGAAGAAAAGAAGGTGGCATTTCCTTGCCTTTAGCATACAGGCCAGTTCACTTAATGTCCTCTGGTGCTATATTTCTAAGAACATCCAAGTTTTTACTTATCACTTTGCTAGCATTCACAAGTCTATTGAAGCGTGCATGTCTCTGTGAATCTTGCTGTCTACTCCAAGTAGATGGTGTGTAGCCTGGCAAAGGATATTAGTACTTGGTGCATTCTAAGTTTAAAACCACTCTAGATTTACAGGTGTTTACTGAAGATGACAAGTGTTTATTCAGTTCTAAATTTGAAGTAACTAGTAGACGAAGAATATTCATCTTTTTCTATATATGAAGAAGAATAAACCTAGCTAATTCAAATAATTCCAATTTTAGGGACATGTTTTTATCAACTCTTAGTTAAGGGGTTGTGGCAGTTTTCAGTTTTCAGTTTTGTGCTGCTTGAATTGATTCTACATGAATATTTAGGGAAGAGTCATGGCTATGCTTAGCTCTCTGTAAAATGAATGACTGAAATTGGACAATTGGAAACTTTAGGTATGTTTGCAATTGGACAAATGGTGTATAAATACAAATAAAGCAAATAAATACAAATGATTCAAATAAATCCAAATAAACATGGTTGATCTTCATTTTGCATAAACCTGGTTGAGTATTACAGAGTAATTGACAACAAATTGACCTGGATGGAATTCATACAGCAACAGTAACAGTTAACTGAACTTCTTTTGCGTGCATTTATCACTCCAGAAAACTTTCAGTAACAAGTGAGCAGCCTCTGCATTTTCTCAGTGAACTTTTGAGTGCATTTATCACTTGTTGGAGTATGCTACAGCTTCTATAAATCACAAACTCCTTTAGTTTACATCTCAGTTTTAGCAAACACTATAGTTTCAGTAAAGGAGTCATAACTGAATTACAGGCACTGTAGTTTCTCTACAGTATTGGAACACTGAACATTTTCAGTTAACTGTAGCAAGAAAAACTTCCAAAAACTAGCAGATCTCTAAGAATGCCAAGAGTATTACTCAATGAATTTGATGGCATCAAACTAAATTTTCACTATAATCTGTTCATCATTTAGCAGCAGTGTACAACCTTTGTCTTGGATTATTTCTCTAGCTTTGTATCCCCTGACTGAATTTTCTCCCCTTGTACTGAGAACAGCAAATTCAAACTCACAGCAACAAATTGAACAGCAGCAGTAGCAGAGGCGGGCAGGGCAGACTCACCAGCACAGGCCGAGTGGCAGCAGAGGCGAGCCAGGGGAAAAGGCAAAAGCAGCATCAGAGGTCCACGGCACCAGTGTCGTCCACTAGTAGCAGCATGAGAGGCGGGAGTGGCTAGAATTGTCGATGGCGCCGGCGGCCGAAGCGGACGAAATCGGAGGCGCAGGTGGGCGGCGACCTTCAATGGGGCCGGCGGCGTAGCTCGAGGAGGGCACCGATGTAGGTCGCCTTCACGGCGGGCGGTGCAGGTGGTAAGCCGCGGCACAGGTGCAAGCGGGCGGCGGCGCTGTTGTTGGTCGCGGGCTGGGCCACGGTTCTGGTGTTGGTCGCGGCGCAGATCTAGGCGGGCAGCGGCGCAGGTGGGTATCCAGCGATGGCTGCAAGGTGGGGGCGACGGGGGAGGAGGAAGGAAGGAGATGAACTTCTTTGTGATGTGTTTAAAACTCTGTGAGTTTTTTTGCAAAAAAATACACTGCCCTGTGGACAACTTTTCCCGGACGGAGGGAGTACTAGTTAAATCCGAGCTATGGGTGTGAAGCACTGATATGCCAGTACATTTGATTGTGACCTATTCTAATTTTGTACCTGAACTTTTTTTAGAAAGGGATGTACGTCAACTTAATGTGCTAGCAGAACTTATTGTGTTGTCTGTCTGTTTTCTTTGCACAACATTCAAGATATTTCCCCGTCATTGATAAAGATGATGAACCATTATGTACGACTTCGTTGGTTTCAACATAGCCCTTCCCATAGCGATCCACTGCTTCCATCCTGATTGTGCCGCCTGCGTGAAATTTTTGTATGCAAGTTCAGTGTGCTATGATGTTCTATATGATTGTGTCAACTATATAAGTTTTTACTGAGCATTAGCAATGCATATGGCTGAAAGATGTATTTACGAGCATCGACTGATGGGTCTCTCTCTCTATCTCTCTCTCTCTCTCTCTCACACACACACACACGCACGCACACACACGCGCAGACGCACAAGTGGGACCCATTGAATTATTTATTTGCTCGTGACAACTTTTAATTAGGTTCCATTGTAATCTAACTTTTTCTTAAGTTATTAATTGAGCTCAGTGACTTCAAAAAGTTGTACAAAAGCCTTGTTTGGGCCTTTCCGGCATCGCTAAATGTGGGCTGAGTAACCATGTTAGGTTGTACTGTACTACACAGGCCTTTTTTTAAACATCAGCAATGCAACTGGGCCGACAGTTGTACACAATATCTGGGTCAACTTGTTATTCTCCGCCCCATTGGGCTGCAAACTTTCCTAGGAGGTATGCATTAGGCTTAACAAGAAAATGGACTTTAAGAAATAATAAATGGGATGTAATTATAATAACTGGACAATTACTATGCACCAAACACGTAATTAGTTTGAAAAATATATTTGGAATTTGAAAATTTTAATTTCATTACTTGTTACGCGCGCAATATTTCGTTGGATTTTAACGTAATACAACTTTATTTTGAAATTATATTTGACCTGACTAGAAATTTCAGATAAAAATATTTCGGATCCCATCAAAATGTGGGAATTTTTTTTGAATTCTGTTTTGAGCGGTTGTTTGAAATTATTAATCGTTGTCCTAGCTAGAAATTGGGTTGTACTTTTAACAAACTGTAAATGGGCTGTAGTAAATTCTATTAGAATTAAAAAATGGGCTGTACATTATTACAAATCGCAAATGGGCTCTATGTTCTCTGCCAAATCTGAGCTGTGGGCCTACTAAGTTGACGCGTACCAAGGGATTTGTTAACTTAGTCAATATAAACGATTCTAGCTGCAGTGATCGTACGATGTCCATCCAACGGCTGTAGTGCTTCTTCAACCTCTGGTCTTCTTGCTCCAGCTGCCCAAAGCAGTGCCGGTCGTGTCGCGTGCTACTGCCTCCCGTGGCCGGCTCTGATGCCACGGAGGCCTCACCGCCCCGTACTACTCCCACCGCTGGCCAGGTCATCCCTCTACTCACCCACACCCCCTGTTATTCTGCGGCGATGGCAGTCTCACACCACAGCCGAACCAGTGAACCCTCGTACTCCTCTCCGCGTGGGCTTCCACTGCCGCGTCTTCCCTGGCTCCATGTCGTCCCCTTCCTAGGCCTCGCCGTCGTCCAGACCACCACCCTGGTGCTCTCGGCGTGGCGTGGTCAACATGGTCAACGACCGACTTCCATCGGAAGAGTACTGTATGTGGAGAGGCTGACAGCTGGGTCCAGGCGGCCGCAAGGAAGTGCCTCCTTATTACGTGCAAAATAATTATTCCTCCACCTGACAGTAGGGACCCACTGGACAGGCCACCTTATTTCGCTAAAAAACGTTTCCCCCTGACTGTTGGGACCCACCGGACGGGCTAGCGTATTTCGCGAAAAAAACGTTCCCCCCGCTGTCAGGTCGGACTCACCGGAAGTGCCTCCTTATTACGCACAAAAAATGAATACTCCCCCTGCTAGCTGGGACCCACCATGGTGGGAGGCTGACTTGTGGGCCTACTAAGTTGACTGGGATGGTGGCCTTTGTCAACTTTAGTCAATATGAACGATTCTAGCTCCAGTGACCGTACGATGTCCATCCAACGGCCGTAGTGCTTCTTCAGCCTCTCGTCTTCTTGCTCCAACCGCCCAAAGCAGCCGGTCGTGCCGCATGCTCCTACCTCCCGTGGCCAGCTGTGCTGCCGCGGAGGCCTCATCACCCCCTACTATTCCCACCGCTGGCCAGGCCCTGCGGCGATGGTAGCCTCACACCGCAGCCGAACCAGTGAACCCTCGTACTCCTCTCCGCGCGGGCTTCCACTGTCGCGTCTTCCCCGGCTCCCCATCGCCCCCCTCCTAGGTCTCGCCGTCGTCCACCGCCCTGGTGCTCTTGGCGTGGTGTGGTCAACGTGGTCAAGGAACAACTTCCATCGGACGTGGACTGTACGTGGAGAGGCTGACAGCTGGGTCCACGGCCGCAGCAAGGAAGTGCCTCCTTATTACGCGGAAAATAATGATTCCTCCACCTGACAGCTGGGACCCACCGGACGGGCCACTGTATTTTGTGAAAAAAAACGTTTCCCCCTGACTGCTGGGACCCACCAGCTACATCTTCGCACGCAAGGAAGTGCATCCGGGCAAACAAAATGATTCGCCCCCCTGACTGCTGGGACCCACCAGCTACATCTTCGTTGGCAAGGAAGTGCCTGACAGTTGGGACCCACCTGGTCGAAGCGTACGTAGCATTGTCATTCTGGTCGCGAACGTGTACGTACATATATACTAGTGGATGTAGAGGCGTGCACGTGTCGTAGTAGAGGCACGTACGTGTCATAGTAGAGGCGCGCACGTAGCATGTACACGTACGTACAGCGGCCAGGGTGCAAGAAAGAAAATACGGCCACGTATGTGTACATACGGGCGGGGTCTCGAACACCTACTCGCGCATACGTACGGCCAGGGCTCGTGTACATGGCTGGGTCGGAACAGAGAAACAACGTCGTTGTCGTGTTCATGGGGAGGCAGCGGAATGCGTCGTGGTATGGGGAGGCAACGGAATGCGTCGTGTTCATCGGGAGGCAACGGAACGCGTGGGAGCCAACCGGCTGGGTCGGAACGGAATGCGTGGTCGTGTTCATCAGGAGGGCTTGGACGGAACAGGCGATGGAAACGAGGCCTGGCGTACCGCACAACGGAGGAAACTGACCTCCTACGTTCAGAACAGGGTCCTGTTGATCGGGAGGGGTCTGGCGTACCGCAAAACGGAGGAAACGGACCTCATATGGTCGAAACGGGGGTCCTGTTGATCAGGAGGGGTGTGGCGTACCGCAAAACAGACGAAGCGGACTTGTGTTGGAGCGCTACGGTCGACGGGGATCCTGTTCATCAGGAGGGGTGTGGCATATTGCAAAACGGGACTCCACGGGATACTGTTGATCTCCACCATCGACCTCCTCCAGCCTCCACGGGCTACCGTCGACCTCCTCCAGCCTCCATGGGCTCCTGTTCATCCAGCCTCCACCGTGCGCTACTCCACCGGCTACTGTTCAACCTCCCCTCCAACGCCTATTGTTCATCCAGCCCTCCACACCATGGGGTCCTGTTCAACCACCCCTCCACGGGCACCCCTCCACCGTCTACTGTTCATCCAACCCTCCACCACACCACAGGGTCCTGTTCATCCAGAGGCAACGCCACCGCTCACTATTCATCCAAACCCCCCGCAACACTCACTGTTCATCCCAGAGGCAGCATCGATCGGCTTCAGTTAGCAGCAGTAGCGAAGGAATCGCTCGATCGGGTTCAGTTAACAGCCATCGATCGATCGCTCGGGTTCAGTAACGCATAGCCTGCAGTGCAATCGCTCGGGTTCAGTTAGAGCCCAACGCCTCGCTCGGGTTCAGTTAGATCCAACTCCTCGCACACACGTGCGTACATGTACGAGAGAAACGCGCATCGCTCGGCCCCCGACCTCCCAACGTAACCGGGAACTCCCCAAAATTTTCCTCCCCCTCGCTTCTACCATGGTTTTTTCCGTCATGGACGACCCAAAGAATGTCATGCAGCTGCGTCTCCGGCCCGCCCAGGATGAAAAGCCCATTTTCTATCATGATTTTTTGTCATAGAAGTAGGAGCCCACCACATCTATGATGATACCGGGTTTTGTCGCAATTATCGTCATAGAAGTGTCATATGTATGACAGAAAAAAATTCGTTCGGCCCAAAATGTCACGGATGTGTCTTTTTTTGTAGTGCACTTAACCATCTAGTTCAGCTAACCCGCCAACAACTTCTGATACTAATGTGTTGATTATTGGTAGCCGGTTTGTTGAAGCGGGGACCCCCACTGTGTTAGCCCGGCACACTACTAAGCAAGAAGCCTTGGAGAAGCAGAAAAGTGCGTTTTGATATCTCTCACTACACTCATCTGAATGCTAGTGACATACTTTCCGGCTATCTCAGTCATGTTCATTCCAGCCGTGAGTCGGAAATTGAGATGGTCAAGCAATTGCAGCTAAAATATGTGGTATGTTCTCCGGTTCACTTATACTCTGCCAGCCGCCAAGTCTTCAGATGATGAACCTGAATGATCTGTAGACTTTATGATATAGATTGATACTTTGTCTCTAAGCTTCTTCGAAAGTCCAACAAAGTAGCGTAAACTTCACCTGTAGTCCCCAAGGGTCGGCTCAATTTATCATAAATGAACTGGCACTTAA
The DNA here is from genome assembly GCF_002162155.2 of Triticum dicoccoides. Classification (NCBI taxonomy): domain Eukaryota; kingdom Viridiplantae; phylum Streptophyta; class Magnoliopsida; order Poales; family Poaceae; genus Triticum; species Triticum dicoccoides. Next base: position 504,701,817 of record NC_041384.1, read on the forward strand.
CTTCATAACTGTCTTTTACTAGTCCAATAAGTATTGCAATCCGGCTTAATCTTGATAAACTTTCTGAATATCATGCATTAGCCCCCAAGTGCCAAGTGATGTTACTTTGTAAAACACTTGGGACTTGAAACATATAAGAGTCATAAAAAATTGCTTTGGCAGACATTAGCCCCCAAGTGTCAAGTGGTATTGCGGTGCATAGTACTTGAGACTTGAACCCTTATAACTTTTAGTTTAAGCCTTGACACACCTGTGTATGTTTTGTAGAACGCCCTATCTAAAATGGGCTCCCAATTAACTGATGCAAAGACCCGGCTGATGGATCAAGAGGCAGAAATCAAGACTGCTGACTCTAAACTCCAGTTGAGTCTTTCTGAGACAGAAAAATTGAAGACCAGCTTGACTGCAAAGAAGAAATCCTGGGCCGAAGAAAAGACGCTGCTAATACAACATGCCGAAACAGCTGAGGCGGCTCTTGAGGAGGTTACCACGGAGCTCACCGGCTTAAAGAACCGGGTGTCTCAAATGGTCTCCGTCATCTTTGGTAAGTCATCTGTATTAATCACGTATACCTTCTTTTGACCCAGAATATAAGCCGCCTGCTGAGCCTTTGTTTAAAAAACACTCGCATGTCCACGAAGCAAAAATCTGAGCCAAGACAGTGTGACCAAATGGAAGGCGGTTTATACCTTGGTGGAGAAATTGTATATTGGCGCTCAACGAGCACTTGCCACCATCTCCCCTGCCAACCAAGGACCCAATCGGTTGAGCGATGTCTTGAAGAAGTTATCAATCTTACCCGCCAGGTTTCAAGAGGTCAAATGATCTTGTGCCAGAGCCGGAGCCCTGACTGCCCTGAGCCGCTCCAAAGCCTGGGTGCCAGATCTAGATCCGGCGGGTGTAGCTAAGGGGTACCCTACCGTGAAGGAAGACGAGACTCTATTTGAGCAAGATGACTTGATTGCCTGTGTGAGGGGAGTTCGCCCTCAAGCTACCATTCTTGGAGATGAGACCAACATCGATAAATATCAGACGAGTTTTGATATGGAGAATAAGAAGATGGCGACTCCCTCTTATAAGGTGACATATCTTATCCCGCTGGTTCGTCAACACACTTTTGCTCCGGAAGTTGATCCTGCCGGCCTGATTGATGATGAAGCAGAGTTCATTGCTTTAAACGGCTTTGACTGGTCCAATCCCAGCTTCCAATCAGTAGAAGGAGGTGAACCGGCGAGGGGAGAGTCATAACCATCTTGTGGGCTCTCAAAGCCTTGTAATAGATTTAGCTTGAAACTGTATGTGTTGCTTATGCCATCGCACACAAAATGTTGCATACTACTCTTTGCCAGCACATCTTTAATTACATCTGCAATGTTTTAACTTTGCTCCTGCAAAAAGTGAAAAAGCTAGCCTGTGTTTTTGGACTGCCGGTTTTCATGATACAATCTTTTTGAGAAGTCAATGCTTCCATATACCTGATGACTATCATGCTTTGGTAGCTTATTGTCAAATAGTCAAGCCGAGTTAAATAAAAACCATACTGATAGTTTAGATTTGAGACAATAAAAACCAGTAAGACAAAATAGCAGATTTCAAACAACATAAATATGGGGGTTTCTGATTCGAATACGATCAGTAAATCGGACCAAAGGGGTTAAGCTAAGATTCGAATATGATCATATAGCCCCCAGTGGCTTTGGCGTTGCGCCGATCAAGAGGGTACCTACAGCTATGTTCTCTTTGGTTTGAATACGACCTATGTTTGAACAGGAAGCCCCCAAATGACTTTGAGAGGTTTTTAACAACCCTGATTCGAATACGGTCCAAGTCGGACCCAAAAGGGGTTAAGCTATGATTCGGATACGATCAAGAAGCCCCTTAGTGAGTTTGGCTTTGAGCCGATCAAGAGGGTTACGACAGCTATGTTCTCTTTGGTTCAAATATGACCTATGTTTGAACAGGAAGCCCCCAAGTAATCATGAGGTTTATAGCTAGATTCGAATACGATCATAAGCCAGACCAGAAAGGTTAAGCTGGATTCAAATATGATCAGCTCCTTAATAGTTATTTAAATAATGAAAATAGTAAAGATATATGATCTTTGAAGAGGAAAAAGACAGAGGTCCTGTTTTATTACTTATCATAATATATACAACATCAAAGTATGTACATGACGAGAGCCTGTAGCTCAGGTGTAGTATGGCCGAAGTTGGGCAATGTTCCACGGCCGGCGGGTCTCCTCCTCCGACTTACGTGAGTCTTTGTGCTCTCGAACGTCAATGAGGTAATATGACCCGTTGTTTAAATTCTTGCTGACCACAAAGGGTCCTTCCCAAGGTGGGGATAGTTTGTGTGCATCCCACAGATCCTGGATGAGCCGGAGCACCAGGTCACCTTCTTGAAAGGTCCTGGACTTAACCCGGCGGCTGTGATAACGGCGCAAGTCCTATTGATAAATTGTTGATCTTGCCGCCGCCAAGTCTCTCTCCTCATCTAACAAGTCAAGTGCATCCTATCTGGCTTGTTCATTATTAGCTTCAACGTAAGCCCCCACGCTAGGCGAGTCATGATGGATGTCACTAGGTAGCACCACTTCCGCTCCATAAACCATGAATAAAGGTGTATAACCTGTAGACCTATTAGGAGTGGTGTTGATACTCCACAGCACCGAGGGTAATTCCTCTACCCAACAACCCGGTGTCTGTTGTAAGGGAACCATAAGCCGGGGCTTGAGACCTTTTAAGATTTCCTGATTTGCTCTCTCAGCCTGACCATTAGATTGAGGGTGAGCTACGGAAGAAACATCAAGCCGGATATGCTCACGTTGACAAAACTCATCCATAGCACCTTGGGACAAATTAGTGCCATTGTTAGTGATAATCCTGTGTGGAAAACCAAAGCGAAAAATCACTTTTTCATGAACTGAACCGCCGTGGCTGCATCACACTTACTCACTGGCTCTGCCTCAACCCATTTTGTGAATTTGTAAGCTGCCACTAAAAGATATGTCTTTTTATCCTTGGACCTTTTGAAAGGTCCAACCATGTCAAGCCCCCAAACTGCAAACGGCCAAGTGATTAGAATCATCCGCAACTCTTGAGGCGGCACATGCGCTTGTCGCGCAAATTTTTGACATCCATCACACCTACTGACCAGATCCTCTGCATCAGCGTGAGCCTTAACAAGTAAAAACCATGATGAAAAGCTTTGGCCACAAGAGACTTTGACCCGGCGTGATGACCACAATCCCCTTCATGGATCTCACGAAGTATTTCTTGACCTTCTTCAAGAGAAACACACCACTGAAACACTCCAGTGACGCTGCGATGATACAACTCTCCGTCAGAAATTGTCATTGACTTGGACCACCGGGTTATCTGTCAGGCCAGGGCCTCGTCCTCTGGCAACTCGCCCCGGGTCATGTAAGCGAGGAACGGTACTGTCCAATCTGGAATAACATGAATGGCTGCCACTAACTGTGCCTCCGGATCAGGAATGGCCAAATCTTCCTCTGTAGGCAACTTAACAGACGGGTTATGTAAAACATCCAAAAAGGTGTTAGGCGGTACTGGCTTACGCTGAGATCCCAACCGGCTTAAGGCATCGGCCGCTTCGTTCTTTCTGCGGTCAATGTGTTCCACTTGATAACCCTTAAAATGCCCCGCAACAGCGTCAACCTCGCGGCGATAAGCCGCCATGAGAGGATCCTTGGAATCCCACTTGCCCGACACCTGTTGAGCCGCCAAATCTGAATCGCCAAAGCACCGGACCCGGCTCAGGCTCATCTCTTTAGCCATTCAAAGACCATGGAGCAAGGCTTCATATTCTGCTGTGTTGTTAGTACAAGGAAACATAAATCGCAACACATAACAAAACTTGTCCCCTCGAGGAGAAGTTAAAACAACTCCAGCCCCCGAGCCATCCAACTGTCTGGACCCATCAAAGTGAATCGTCCAATATGTGTTGTCTGGTTTCTCCTCTGGCATCTGCAACTCTGTCCAGTCATTAATGAAGTCAATCAACGCTTGAGATTTGATCGCAGTACGTGGCATATACTTCAAACCATGAGACCCAAGTTCAATAGCCCACTTGGCGACTCGTCCTGTGGCTTCTCTATTTTGAATGATGTCTCCTAGAGGAGTAGAGCTAACCGCAGTGATTGGGTGACCCTGAAAGTAATGTTTGAGCTTCCAGCCTGCCATGAACACCCCATAAACGAGCTTCTGCCAATGTGGATATCTTTGTTTAGATTCAATGAGCACCTCACTAACGTAGTAAACCGACCGTTGGACCGGATGTTCTTTGACAGCCTCCTTGCGCTCCACAACAATGGCCACACTGACAGCACGCGAGTTAGCAGCTACATATAACAACAATGGCTCTTTCTCAACCGGAGCAGCAAGAACCTGCGGCTTAGCGAGCTGTTTCTTCAGATCCTCAAAAGCAGAGTTAGCAGCATCACTCCAGACAAAGTCATTCGCCTTTTTCATCATTTGATACAAAGGCATCGCCTTCTCCCCTAACCGGCTTATGAACCGTCTTAAGGCAGCGACGCGTCCCGCCAAACGCTGAACGTCATTGATGCACACCGGTTTGGCTAGAGATGTAATTGCCTTATTTTTCTCCGGATTAGCCTCAATACCTCTGTTAGACACCAAAAAACCCAAAAGTTTGCCAGCTGGGACACCAAAAACACATTTGGCCGGGTTAAGCATCATCTTGTAGACCCGGAGGTTATCAAAGGTCTCCTTCAGATCAGTTACCAAGGTTTCCTTCTCTCTAGATTTCACCACTATGTCATCCACATAAGCATGCACGTTATGCCCAATCTGACAGTGAAGACAATTCTGTCCACATCGTTGATAAGTCGCCTGGGCACTTTTTAGTCCAAAAGGCATGGACACATAGCAGAAGGCTCCAAATGTAGTGATGAAAGCCGTCTTCTCCTGGTCTTTAACTGCCATCTTGATCTGATGTTAAACTGAATATGCATTCAAAAAACTCAAACGCTTGCAAACCGCTGTAGCATCAATGATCTGATCAATACGAGGGAGAGCAAAAGGATCGGCCGGACAAGCCTTGTTCAAATCGGAGTAATCCACACAATCCGCCAGGTGCCATTCTTCTTGAGTACAAGCACCGAGTTAGCCAACCACTCTAGGTGAAAAACTTCAACAATGAACCCAGCCGCCAAGAGCCGGGCCACCTCTTCTCCAATGGCCTTGCGCCTTTCCTTGTTAAACCATCGAAGAAACTGCCTGGCCGGCTTAAACTTCGGATCAATATTAAGAGTGTGCTCAGCGAGTTCTCTCGGGACACCCGGCATGTCAGAAGGTTTCCATGCAAAGATGTCCCGGTTCTCACGGATGAACTCGATAAGCGCACTTTCCTATTTTGGATCCATGTTGGCACTAATGATGAACTGTTTGGATGAGTCGCCAGGCACAAAATCAACCATCTTGGTGTCATCAGCTGACTTGAATTTCAACACCGGTTCATGCTCCATAGTTGGCTTCTTCAAAGATGTCATATCTGTCGGGTCAACATTATCTTTATAAAACTTTAACTCCTCTGTCGCACAAACAAACTCAGCATAAGTGGCATCACCTTCTTCACATTCCAGGGCTATTTTCCGGCTTCCATGTACTGTGATGGTGCCTTTATAACCCGGCATCTTGAGCTGCAGATACACAAAACACGGCCGAGCCATGAACTTGGCATAAGACGGCCGTCCAAACAGAGCATGATATGGGCTTTTGATCTTAACCACCTCAAAAGTTAACTTCTCAGCCCTGGAATCATATTCATCCCCATAGGCTACTTACAGTTCAATCTTACCAATTGGGTATGCCGACTTACCAGGCACAACACCATGAAAAACAGTGTTCGATTGTTTAAGACCCTTATCAGTCAACCCCATCCGATGAAACGTCTCATAATAGAGGATGTTGATGCTACCGCCTCCGTCCATGAGCACCTTAGTGAACTTATATCCACCAACCTGAGGTGCCACCACCAAGGCCAAGTGACCCGGATTAGCAACCCGGGGAGGGTGATCTTCCCTACTCCACACAATAGGCTGTTCTGACCACCTCAAATAACGTGGAATCGCCGGCTCAACAGCATTGACAACCCTCTTATGAAGCTTCTGGTCCCTCTTGCATAAACTAGTGGTAAATACATGGTACTGCCCACTATTCAACTGTTTTGGATTACTCTGATACCCGGGCTGTTGCTGCTGTTGCTGCTGATTACTTTGGCCGGGTGGCTGATTATAGCCACCCTGGTTACCCGGATGGCCCTGACCGTGAAAACCGCCCCCGCCTGAACCGGCGCCTGGGCCATGAAAGCCGCCTCCGCCTGAACCGCCGCCAGGTCCGTGGCTACCATCAAACATGTTGGAATTTTTAAATGCCTTCATGATCATACAGTCCTTCCACAGATGGGTAGTTGGCTTCTCCCGGGTGCCATGTCTTGGACAAGGTTCATTCAGTAGTTGCTCGAGGGTGGGACCTGACCCGCCTGACCGTGGAGGTGGCGTACCCTTCTGCCGTTGGTTGTTGCCCTGTGTATTGGTGTTAGCCACAAACTCGTCAGCCTTACGTTTATTACCTCCTTGATTCACCGGGTTATGCTAGTGACCCTTGACGTTGCCGTTCTTCTTTCCCTTATCTGTTTTTTCTTCATCAGACACGGGATTCTTGGTACTGTCAGAATCAGCATATTTGACCAGGGCCGCCATCAACTGGCCCATGTCATTACAATCACGCTTGAGATGCCCCAGCTTCTATTTCAGAGGTTCAAAACGGCAATTTTTCTCCAACATTAAGACCGCAGAGCCGGCATCCATCTTATCAGATGAATGTATTATCTCCTTGACCCGGCGCACCCAATGGGTCATGGACTCACCTTCCTCTTGCTTACAATTAGTCAGGTCCATGATTGACATGGGTTGTTTACATGTGTCCTTGAAGTTCTGAATGAACCGGGCTTTTAACTCCCCATGAGCCGATGGAGTTGGGTGGCAACCCTTTCAACCAAGTGCGAGCCATTACATCCAACATCATAGTGAAATATTTAGCCATTGCTGCATCGCTGACCTCCAACAGCTCCATCGCCATCTCATAACTTTCTATCCATGCCCCAGGCTGCAAGTCGGCCGTGTAATTAGGCACCTTATGAGGCCCCTTAAAGTCTTTTGGCAAGCGCTCATTACGTACAGCCGGCACCAGGGAAGGGACACCTCCTGTTCTTGTGGCTACTCCTGCCTCAACAGAGGTTGCCGGATAAACCGAAAAAGCCTAATGACCCGCTTGCTTAGCTGCCAGTTGAACCGCCCGCTCAACCTCTTGATGGATTCTCTCCTGATCCGCCAAGTTAAGGCCTCCACCCTGCGCCGGTTCATGCCTGCACGGTTGGTTACGGCGTTGATTGTTGCTCGACATAGCGGCTGAGTCCATATGCCTGCTATAGCTCAGGCTCCGGCTTGGGCGAGGGGTTGAATGGATTCTGTCTTGACTATAAGAGTACGCATCCTGCTGCGCCAGAGCCTTCTGAAGAAGTTCTCTCACCCTTCTTGTTTCAGTTGATGTTGGAGAGTCGCCTTCCATCGGGAGAGCCACCAAACGAGCCGACGCAGCAATGAGATTCTCCAAAGGGTTAGAAAAGTGACCCGATGGTATTGGTGTGTAATGAGGTGGAGCAGTATTCATACGGGCTGGCTCCATGGCCCGCGGTTGCGCCCCAGCCCCGGGTGTCGTGATCCGGTTTGCCTCCGGCAGGTTATTTTGACCAGCCCTGGGTGTGTGGAAAAGGTTCCTAGGATCGTAAGTCAGAGGCAGACGTGACTAAGTTTTCTGGTGCCTTCTTCTCATGACCTCGTTTGACGCGTTCAGATCCACCGAGAGCCGGAAAATCTCCGCTTGAAGCTGCTGAGCATGAGCATCCAAAGCCGCCCGCTCCGCAGCCATCCTGACCTCTTCTGCTGCTAAATTTTCCTTGGCCTCCGCGTCATGCCGAGCCTTATTCGCCGGCTCCACTACAGCAGTCAATAGAGCCGTAAACTTATCCATGAGGTCCATTAGCACCCGAGCCGGGGGACGTGCGGGGTCTCCTGACCCGGCTGCTGCAGACCCAGTGGTTATTGCTGCCGCAGCCGTAGAGTTCTACCCGGGTTGAGTGCCAGCCATGAAAACTCTGGCTAGATTGGGTGGCTCAGAGACGTCTGGAATACTACTGCCAATAGGAATAGCCACCAAGCACGCCATCTTGTAGCTGATACAAAGAATCTATCTCGCCTGAGGATGATTCACCGTCGGAACAAATGGCCGTCTCACCGCCATCCACTGATCCTTCAGAGAATTCACCTCCATGGATGCAACCCATGAAGGCATGCCTCACGGCCGGTTGAGCCCGGACGGATCTCACGCGCTGAGCCGTCTCGATGAGGTTGGTGCAGATGTCCAACTCAGGACCCGACTCGTCGATCCGGCTGATGAAGACATGGATTCCGCCAAATAGGACCCGGTACCCATACTAAATTGAGCTGGCCTCGGGGCCCCAGCCTTCGTCGTCGATGTAGAGCTTGCCGCGACGACTCTTGGTCATCTGGCCCACAGCGTATCCCTTGATCCCTTCGAAGTTACCCTTCAAGAACTCAAATCCACTGTGCGCTGGCCCCACGGTAGGTGCCAACTGTCATAAAATTGACACGGCAGATGTCCTTGCGAAAGGACTTAGTCGTAGGGCCATCACAACTAGGAAGCTTAAAGGGGTTAATCGGGACAAAGGATACGAGAGGTTTATACTGGTTCGGCCCCTTACGGTGAAGGTAAGGCCTAGTCCAGTTGATGTTGTATTGCTAGGTTTCGATGACCAAGGAGCGAATCTGCTAGCTTGGCTATCGATCTCTTGTTTCTTGTCCTAAGCCGCCACCGGGTCATCCCATTATATACACGGGTGGATGCCTGGCGGCCTACAGAGTCCCAGCCGGCGCATAAAACGTGTCCGGCTTGGTGACTTCTTTTATATGCCTTTCTTTAGAAGTCTTTCTTTACATATGGCAGTTTACAATATTGGGCCTTAAGCCGCCTCTCGGCTTAGGCCTTCTACAAGTCTTAATAAACCATCACCTTGAATATTACTGGGCTTCTTTTGTAACCCGCCGTTGGGGTTGACCCGGCCCCTCCTGGGGGGTCATACCTGGTAGCTATATCCCCAACAGAAACCCTTCTCCCATCTAGGGAGAAGGTCAAGGAATAAGAAGAACAAGAAGGGGGACTCTCTCCCCCTCTCTCTCCCGGTGGCGCCGGAACACCGACAGGGCCATCATCATCACCGCAATCTACACCAACAACTTCACTGCCGTCATCACCAACTCTCTCCCCCTCTATGCAGCGGTGTAACCCCTCTTTTACCCGCTGTAATCTCTACTTAAACATGGTGCTCAATGCTATATCTTATTTCCCAATGATGTATGGCTATCCTATGATGTTTGAGTAGATCCGTTTTGTCCTATGGGTTAATTGATGATCGTGATTGATGTGAGTTGCATGCTTTATTATTGGTGCTGTCCTATGGTGATCTCCATGTCGCACAAGCGTGTGGGATCCCCGCTATAGGGTTTGCAATATGTTCATGATTTGCTTATGGTGGGTGGCGTGAGTGACAGAAGCACAGACCCGAGTAAGTAGGTTGTTTGCGTATGGGAATAAAGAGGACTTGATACTTTAATGCTATGGTTGGGTTTTACCTTAATGATCTTTAGTAGTTGTGAATGCTTGCTAGAGTTCCAATCATAAGTGTGTATGATCCAAGAAGAGAAAGTATGTTATCTTATGCCTCTCCCTCAAATAGGAATTGCAATAATGATTACCGGTCTAGTTATTGATTGCCTAGGGACAAATAACTTTCTTGTGTGACAACAAGCTCTCTACTAAAACTAACTTAGTTGTGTCTTTTTTTGACACCTGAAACAGTAGGAGAGCCTCCTACTGCAAATTTAATAAAAAACTTAGTTGTGTCTTCATCTAAACAACCCCTACTTTTTATTTACACACTCTTTATTATCTTGCAAACCTATCCTACAACACCTACAAGGTACTTCTAGTTTCATACTTGTTCTAGGTAAAGTGAACGGTAAGCGTGAGTACAGTTGTATTGGTGGTTGATAGAGCTTGAGGGAATATTTGTTCTACCTTTAGCTCCTCGTTGGGTTCGACACTCTTAGTTATCGAAAGAGGCTACAATTGATCCCCTATACTTGTGGGTTATCACATACAAATCAAGCACTTCTCCGGAACCATCCGTTGTTATCTACTGTGGTTGTCATGCTTACTATATACTCCTCAATTAGTTTAATGTTTCCAACATCTTCTTGTGTAGTTCCACTAAAATATATGGTATCTTCAAAGAAGATCCCTGTTTGCACAAGTAGAAATAATTACATATTACATTAAGAGTGGCATCAAATCAGTGGAAAAACAATTGCTCGTTCCAGCCATAGCAAAGATGCAAAACTATATCATTACTTGTGTCATCACAGTTCCAGTGCTTCATTTCAGCATCGGGAGTTGATTTTTGTTTTTCTTCCGCATGTTCTTCCCCTTCATCACTTGGTTCAATAACAAACAAGCTTCGCCTTCAATCACTACAAGAAATATGTCAACTTATGACCTTCTGTCAGTGGCCCTCGAAGAATTGGTCATAAATTTATGACCATTTTAGACCAATTGGTCAAAAGCTGTTCAGGGGGCTCCAAACCCTAAACCATTGCGACCATTTTGGTCAGAAAGGTCGTAATTTCCATACACGAAATGGTCACAAAGCAAACAGTGCTAGTCCGCTGCCTTATTTCTAGTTGTTAATGACCAATATAGATGGTCATAGCCTTGTAGATTGTGGTGGGTTGTGATGACTAGGCGCCATCTCATCAGTTTTGCCTATGTGTCATGTCCATGTGGTAGTTTTTGCCCTAGGTTGTGAAGCAACCTATATTTCTATCATTCCCAAAAAAATCTCATAAATTCTTTGGGGCATATCTTCATCAAATATGTAAAAATCCTTCCTTGCCTAGTTCAAAACTAATTCAACAATATTCATTTTCCTATTCTGTTCACAACAACACTTTATGAAGGAAGTGCTATTTATATATTCTTGATTGCCCTTGTAATTTTTGGGCACTCTTTCCTATCCAAATCATTACCGCATGACAAAATTCAGCTCCATTTGCCTAGCAAATCTTCCTCGGCAAATTTCCAAAGTTTTTGTCCACCTAGAAGCATTGTGAAGGAAGTACCTTTTTATATCTCTAATTGACATGAAATTTATACAGTTCCTTCATATGCCCAAATTATCACCCTCTTCCAAATTGCAGCTCAGTCAAATCATCTATGTGATCCCAGGTTCAATTTATATTTTATGGCCAAATTGGCACGTTGCAAAGCAAGTGTTATATAGACCCCTCCTATTACCCTCAAACTTTTCGGGCACTCTTCCATACCCAAATAATTGCCACATGATAATAATCAGCTCAATTTTCCTAGTAAATCTTTCTCGGGAAATTTCCAAAGTTTCTACCTCGAGAGAAGCTTTGTCAAGTAAGTACTAGCTAGGCTTACCCAAATGATCTGATAATTTACCAGCGCATGACCATACCTATGTAACTTACCTACACCAATTTTTAGCTCATTTCATTCATCCAATCTCTCTCACTAGTTTTCCCAAGTTTTTGTCCATAGAAGAGCATTGCGAAGGAAGTACTACTTTGGCATGTCAAAATGATATCAATTTTCTACAATGCTTTCCTATGCCCAAATAACCATCCTCCACAAAAATTCAGCTCAATCCATTCATTATTTTGAGCCCAGCTTCAACATTCATATTTTTGTCCAGTGTGGTACTTTGCAAAGCAAGTACCACCTAGGATCCTCCTTTTGAGCTGAAAATTTGTGAATACATTCTCCGTAGTAGATGATCATCCTCGGCCAAAACTCACGCCCATTAGCCATGTGCATTTCCCGTACCGCTAATCAAACACTTGGCTGCTTATTCATGTTTGAGCATCGATCGGTCTCCTCATGAGAATCTTATGTTGTAATTTTCTTCCTGGCACCTACCTGGGGAGTGCCCAACCCACTAGACATGCCTATGCCGCCCAGAACACATGGCAATGCCAGGGTCACGCGGTGACCACGCGGCGGGCATGCGAGCTTACGCGCTCTAGAGTTGGGGCCCTCGGCCACCGTCCAAACCTTGATGTATCTCCATCAAACCATGCATTTCTGATTAAATAGATACTTATTTACCTAGAAATGATTTTTGGAAAAAATAAATAGCAAACTATGACGCAGCTGCAGTTCAAATTTGACCCGCTTCCAACTGAATCGACGGGAATTTGTCTTTTTCACCAGAGATGGATCAAAAATTTTGACACCCAACCATTTTGTCAATTATGCATTAAATATGGCCTAGTATTTTAGAAATTTGATTTGGTCCAATTTTGCAACAAATATATGGTAGGTCCTTCACAAAAAAAACTCATTTCACGCACTCGGAAAATGGAAAATGGTTTTTTCGTCCAAAGAAAATGAAAACTTCCTTAGGCAACATTGTTTCCCATTCCAATATGCACCCTTGTGCACAAAATGAGATCATTTGAACAAACTATGCCATGAATGTGGCCATAAGATTGATCGTTTGACTTGAAAGCCATGAATCTTCACACTTGATAGCTCATTTCTGAGAACACTTTTTTAAAATAATTGCCGTATTACAAATTTGTTATTTTTCCTAGGAACTTGGCCACATATAATGACACAATGCCAAGGTTTTCCAATTTTTTGATTTTTTTTCAATTTCTTATGCCCGTTTCAAAATGCGGTCAAAACGGCGGGCTTGACCGCTCCTAGCTAGTGGTTGAATCTTGGAATTTTTTTGGTGTTTCTATGATTAAATAGATACTTATGTACCTAGAAATGATTTTTGGAAAAAATAAAGAGCAAACTATGAGGCAGCTACAGTTCAAATTTGACCCGTTTCCAACTGAATCGACGGCAATTTGTCTTTTTCACCAGAGGTAGATCAAAACTTTTTTCACCCAACCATTTTGTCAGTTGTGCATTATATATGGCCTAGTATTTTATAAAAATGATTTGGTCCAATTTTGCAACAATTATTTGGTAGTTCCTTCACAAAAAACCCTCCTTTTGGGCCCTCGGAAAATGAAAAATGAATTTTCCGTGCAAAGAAAATGAAAACTTCCTTAGTCAACATTGTTTGGAATTCCAATATGCACCCTCGTGCACAATATGGGATCATTTGAACAAACTATGCCATGAATGTGGCCATATGATTGATCATTTGTCTTGAAAGCCATGAATCTTCACGCATGATAGCTCGTTTTTTAGAACACTTTTTTAAAATAATTTCCGTATTACAAGATTATTATTTTTCCTGGAAACTTGATCACATATAATGACACAATGCGAAGGTTTTCCAATTTTTTGATTTTTATTGAATTTTTTATGCCCGTTTCAAAATGCGGTCAAAACGGCGGGCTTGACCGTTCCAAGCTAGTGGTTGAATCTTGGAAAACTTTTGATGTTTCTCTGATTAAATAGATACACATGTACCTAGAAATGATTTTTGGAAAAAATAAAGAGCAAACTATGAGGCAGGTACAGTTCAAATTTGACCCGCTTCCAGCTGAATCGGCAGGAATTTGTCTTTTTCACCAGAGGTGGATCAAAACTTTTTTCACCCAACCATTTGGTCAATTGTCCATTATATATGTCCTAGTATTTTATAAAATTGATTTGGTCCAATTTTACAACAATTATTTGGTAGGTCCTTCACAAAAAAACCTCCTTTCGGGCACTCGAAAAATGGAAAATGAATTTTACATGCAAAGAAAATGAAAACTCATTTCTCATAAAACTTTTTAAAGATATTTGTCTTATTCCAATTCCAAGTTTGTTAGTTTTCCCAAAAAGTAGGTCAGATTTGCTGACACAATGAGAATGTTTTATTTTTATTTTTCATATCATAAAACTGTTTATATGATTCAACACCTTATTTTGACCAATTTAGATGGTCATAACGTTTACTGGGTTCTGATTGGTCCATAGGCATGTCACGCGGATCGCGCCTCCAATGCCGTTGGATGGCCCCGGATCCGACGGCAGCCCTCGTCCCCCTCACACTCTCATCCCTCTCACCCCCCTCGTCCAAACTCCAAACCCTAGCGCCCCCGCACGCCGCCCCCCGTCGCACCCTTACTCCCTCGTCCCCATCTCCACCGCCGCCACCGCGCCCCTCCCGATCCAACCCGCGCAGCAACCTACCTCGCCGCCCCCACCCGCTCCGCTCCGGGATCCATCCACCCAGTCATCTTCCTCCTTCTCCTCTCTGTCTCTCGATCCAACCCAAGCACTGCCGCCGACCCTTCCCAACCCCGGCCTCGTCCAGCGTCGGCGACCCCTTCTCTCCCTCCCTCCCTCCACCTCCAGCAGCGGATCCACTCGAGCAGCATCTCAGGCCACCGTCAGATCCACCCTCCTCGCGCTGGACGGAAACCCTAGCCGCCCGTCCATGGCGACCCACCGCAGCACCCAAAGGCCTCGACGACGGCGGTATGGTATGAACCCCCTCCCCCTCCCCCACTTCTTCTTCTCCTTCAAACTCCCTCTGTCTCACCCCCGTCTCTGTCTTTGCCTCTTCAGGTAGGAGCAACGGCGACCAGCGACGGCCATGGCGACCCACCGCAGCCTCGAAGACCTCGACAACGGTCGGTGCTACGGTATGAATCCCTCCTCCCCCTTCTCTTCTACTTCTCCTTTTTCTCAACGTCTCCCCCTAACCCCAATATCGTTTCGTCCCTTCCCTTCTTCTCTGTAGGTGAGGTACAGCAACCAGCGACGGGACGATGCCTAAATCCACCGGTACAGGAGAGCAGCCATGGAATGGAAGGTCCGTTCCACCCGTTCTTCCCCGCTTGATTGACTCTATTTAAGAGTTCTTCGGTTTCAAGTGGATTTTCTTCTGGGCTCCATAAGTCAAAATGGAGACCGCCACCACATGGTATGTGCTGCCGTTTTGCTTTCATGCGTGTGTGGCCATGGCCTTCTTTAGAATAGGGGTGCCACTGATCTACTAGAACTGAATTGCTCCCCTGTTTTGCTGTGGTCGTATGCTCTGTGGTCACTGATGCGTGCTGCATACCTGTAGATTAGGACCAAAATTTGAGCAGTTTCAGTCGTGCAGATTATAACTGAATCATGCCCTGCTTTCTTGTAGTTGTATGATCTTACTGCTGAATTGATTGCTGTATTGTTCAAACTGAAGTCTTCCAGTTGGCTTGCTACAATGTAGTATATCACTGTACTTCAGACTTATTGTAGTATTTAGGCCTGGGCGCTTTGGAATTTAGCTGTAGTATTTTACAGAGATAGGATTTGCCCTTTCCTTCATGTGGTAATTTTGTAAGTATGAAGAAACTGGTTAGTTTTGTCATGATATCCTTCCACTTTATTTTCTTTTTGCTTTTTAATGTTTTCCCTGTTTGCTTTTTAACATTGGATACCATGTTGGTCTGCTAGTCTAAAACAAACAGAAATTGAGTTGCATGTCCAACACAACCACAGAAAGAAACACTAGCAGCACTACTGCCTATGCTTGATTTCTGCAGTAAACATGTTATCTGAAATTCTGTAATGATGTTAACTGATGTGAGTTTGTGCACTTGATGTTTTATACTTGGAAGACAAATGAACTTGTTTTGGTTATATCTCTCCCTGTTAATTATGGGTGATTTCC
>NC_041384.1:504717639-504723452 GCF_002162155.2 Triticum dicoccoides
TTCTTCTCCTTCAAACTCCCTCTGTCTCACCCCCGTCTCTGTCTTTGCCTCTTCAGGTAGGAGCAACAACGACTAGCGACGGCCATGGCGACCCACCGCAGCCTCCAAGACCTCGACAACGGTCGGTGCTACGGTATGAATCCCTCCTCCCCCTTCTCTTCTACTTCTCCTTTTTCTCAACGTCTCCCCCTAACCCCAATCTCGTTTCGTCCCTTCCCTTCTTCTCTGTAGGTGAGGTACAGCAACCAGCGACAGGACGGCGCCTAAATCCACCGGTACAGGAGAGCAGCCATGGAATGGAAGGTCCGTTCCACCCGTTCTTCCCGCTTGATTGACTCTATCTAAGAGTTCTTCGGTTTCAAGTGGATTTTCTTTTGGGCTCCATAAGTCAAAATGGAGACTGCCACCACATGGTATGTGCTGCCATTTTGCTTTCATGTGTGTGTGGCCATGGCCTTCTTTAGAATAGGGGTGCCACTGATCTACTAGAACTGAATTGCTCCCCTGTTTTGCTGTGGTCGTATGCTCTATGGTCACTGATGCGTGCTGCATACCTGTAGATTAGGACCAAAATTTGAGCAGTTTCAATCGTGCAGATTATAACTGAATCATGCCCTGCTTTGTTGTAGTTGTATGATCTTACTGCTGAATTGATTGCTGTATTGTTCAAACTGAAGTCTTCCAGTTGGCTTGCTACAATGTAGTATATCACTGTACTTCAGACTTATTGTAGTATTTAGGCCTGGGCGCTTTGGAATTTAGCTGTAGTATTTTACAGAGATAGGATTTGCCCTTTCCTTCATGTGGTAATTTTGTAAGTATGAAGAAACTGGTTAGTTTTGTCATGATATCCTTCCACTTTATTTTCTTTTTGCTTTTTAATGTTTTCCCTGTTTGCTTTTTAACATTGGATACCATGTTGGTCTGCTAGTCTAAAACAAACAGAAATTGAGTTGCATGTCCAACACAACCACAGAAAGAAACACTAGCATCAATACTGCCTATGCTTGATTTCTGCAGTAAACATGTTATCTGAAATTCTGTAATGATGTTAACTGATATGAGTTTGTGCACTTGATGTTTTATACTTGGAAGACAAATGAACTTGTTTTGGTTATATCTCTCCCTGTTAATTATGGGTGATTTCCTTCTTGCAAATTATATATGTTCTGTTTTGAGCTATCTCTCTTCCTGGTAATAAAAGTATGTGCATTGGTTGATATTTAGTATTCGTATGTCTAGTTCACGATGATGGTCACTTGCGGCAGAGGCACCGATATTTTGGTGTCTAGATATTCGTCGCCGATAACTAAGCATGCAATGCTTGTATATACCCAGTTTTTACTGCCTAGTAGTGAGCACACCTAGCCCCAGTCACCTACTTCAATCAAAGAAACTAAGAATGTTCATAATAATTTGAAAAGTATCTCATGCTTGATGCTCATACACTTACAGTCTCTTTTATTCTACCAGGACCTTTGTTTGTTTCTGTGAGCTTGCCTCTGTGGCTAGCACATATCATATGTGATCCATGCTGTCTCTTTTTCGCCCACTGAAGCTTGGAGCAAAGTGGCATATTACTTTTGTGATAACTGAGAGAACTGCGAGGCTTTCTTTTCTACTTTGGCATATAATATTAGAATTAATACTGTTTTTATTTGAAATTTGTTATTAGGCTATTAGTGCGAAACTTCCAAGTTATAACTATCCCTGCATTTCTTACTCCAATTGTGAAAGGACTATATATAGTCTGTGTGCTTCTGTGAATATATTTGAGTACATTTTTATCATGCTGCTGTAATATGTAATGTAGTTTTCGAAGCATGTCTGCTGTTGTAATTCAGTATTTATATGCATCAACAGATTATCCAGTACCGTTGCCTACATGCTTCTGGCCGTTGATACTTTTCATTTTTCTCAGTTCCTCTTGCTTTGGATTGCTTCCTCCCTGACACCCTGATCCAGATGACAGCAACAGCGATGGCGTCCACACTCAAGCGTGCCTAACTCTCCATCTATAACTGGTCCGTCTTCTTTGGACGGTTAGTTGCTTCCTCCCCACTTTGAAATCTCGATCTCCTTTCTTGTTGATGGGCTTGTTGAATGATTCGTATATGTGTGGATGTAGGGTGCAGGTGCTCTACTACACGCTGCTGGATAGTTTACCTGGACGTGTACGTCGCCAGTCGAGAGGCGTCTCCAGCTTGCACAGACCGCCATCTGGCTCTATCATTGATCAATTATCTGTTACTTGCCGACGTGCTTTCTAGGCCTCTAGTTTTGTATTTTGCCTATAACTGCATGAGTCATTCTCGCTGAAATGACATGATTTAGCTTTTAGTTCTTCTGGCCAAAGATGTGTTTTAGCCTTTTGCCTTTGCTTATCAACAGTTGTTTTGCTTGTTTTTGAGCTACTGCCACTTTGAGCTGATGTAGGCCTGTAGTTATTTATTGCAACTGAGCTTCTATATTGCATTGTTGGACCATTGATTGCCACCTCTTAGATTTACTGTCATATGGAGTGGATAAATTTGCACCCAGCTTACTAGTAATCTGAGCACTTGTTAGTTTAGTCAGGTAGGATTAGAGTGAAATGATAATGTAGGAAGTACATATCATAAATATATGAAAGGCTACAATCCTTGAGAGAACCTGGTTCTACTTTTGCAAATGCTCAGTTTACTCATGATATAGTTTCTGTAGCTATGTGTTGCAACATACATATATACTGCTGCCTTGGAACAGTAATAAAATATGAATATGTGCTATTTGCTAGCAGTCCTTCCCTTTCCAAGATACATGAAAGTGCAGAGACTATCAATCCGAAAATATGAATATGTACATTTTGTTCTCATTTCTCAGTTTTGGCGCCTCTTGTTGATGCAGGTGCACGTGACTGTTGTTGAGGACATGGTGTTCTTTTTGGCGCGCCCAAGTATTGGGTGATGCTTGCCTGCATGGTTACTGCAGCTCCAGTTCATCCCTCATGCCAAGTTTCGCCAGCGCGAGGCAAGCGACCGAGGTGGCTGTTGCTGTGACCGAAGATCAGAAGAAGCTTGGAGATGTCCACAATAGTTTTGGTGCCTCTGTATTTGTTTCTGATTGTATGTACACTTGATGGATCATGCAGATGTGTTGTTCTGAGTTTCATAGAGTGATTTTTGGATTTGATCATTTAATTGTGAGAATTATTTATTGTTTGCTATTGAAATGTGTAAAATTGAAATCTGTGAATGAAAAAGGCTGAATGTTCGTCTATTGGATCGAATAATATTTGGGCTCTAAAAAGGCTATGGCCCAAACAATAGTGGACTGGAATATTGTGCATTTATGAAAAACAAAAACAAAAGGCTGAATGAAACGGAATGCAAAATGGCCTAAGCCCAGAAAATAAAAAGGCCGAATTGTAGGGCTTGGCCCATGAACCTGATCAAAATTTGATGGAAAAAAACACAAATAGGCTAAATTAATGGGCTCGGCCCATGTAAAACACCTAATCGGACCGGGCTGAATCTTGTGCCACGTCAGCTTGCCACGCTGGATGCCTACATGGCCTGGGGAGGTTGCTAGTGACCAAAAAGCCACAGTAGGAATATTTTGGTCATAAACGTCTACGACCATTCCAGAAGAAAGGTCGCTATAGTTAGTTTACGACGGCCAGCTTTTGACCTTATTTTTTTGGTCACAAAAAGGTCATAAATGGAAATTTGTGACCATTCAGTGACCAATAGTGGTGGTCACAAGTTGACATATTTCTTGTAGTGAATGTAAGATTTGGCATGTCAATTAGGGAGCCCAAGTATAGTACTAAACAATGATATTAATTTTCTGATGAAAGTCACAAAATACACGCCAAAAGTTGTGAAATATCCTTATCTTACCTCAATGGGGTATTACGGTGCACATACAGATTGTAAGTCTTGTCTCCATTTGTGCAGTTCGGTAAAATCAAGCAACATTATCGTACAAGTAGCACGACATATGAAAGCACACTGCACAATCATGTGAAAGAAGACTAGTACTGACCTCTCATGACGTGGAATTCAAACAACTCACAAGGAGAAGATTTGAATCAAATTTGCCAACACCGATAGGAAGTAAGATCTCCTCTTGTGTAGTTCCACTAAGATCAAGCAATCAAGCAACATTGTCGGTGTGACATTTTGATTGAACTACACAAAACACTCTTAAAACAAAAGTGTTTTGTGATGTGCAACAAAAGGTCACAATAGCAACGAGGTGAAGTAGATAACCCTGTTTACACAGATGTGCAAAGGATACAACAAGTGGTAAATAATGGTGGATGACACAGAAGCCAACAAAAGAAGCATCTAACTTATCTAAATGGGAAAGAAAGCAAGACAGTAGCATTTCTTAAACGGTGGCATTGATTCATATTAACAGAGAGATTATATTAACAATAAAATTTGTTAAACATGTTATTTTCTTTTAACTGTGGCATTGCATCAATTTTCCAGCGGCATTATTAGAGGGTGTTTGTTTACAGGGAATTTTTGGTGTAGGGACTAAAAAAGTCCCTTTCAGTCCGATCTAAACCAAAACAGGAGGGACTTTTAGACTAGCCATAGTGGAGAGTAACATACACTAGTAACATACACATATCCCTAGGCTATGTTACTACCTTCATAGTGGGTAGTAACTTCGGTGTGGTGTCATGCAAAGCTTCATTTATTAGGTTATAGACTCATATTCCATTGGGAGATGTGATGTTACAGTAACTAGCTAAGTTACTAGAACTACCTCTCTCTTCATTAACTCATTGCCACATAGACAAATTTGCTGAGTTGGACTCGAAGTTACTGCTGAAGTTACTCCCACTGTGGCTAGTCTTAGGGACTAAAAGTGGGCATTTGGGACTAAAGAAAGAAGACCCCGAGGGAGAGTCTTTTTGGGACTTTTTCCAACAGTTGCCCTTGCCCCGCATCGCACCTTATCTCTATTAGGTCATTACTAGGGGTAACATGGTTATTTAGCATGTCATTTAATAACCTCTAGTCCATGTATAGTCCTTGGAACCAAGCAGGTATGGACTAGGGACTTTTTAGTAGGGACTAAAAAAAGTCCTAGGACTTTTTAACCAATGTAACATCCCAAATTTTCAATTTGGAATGTTATATATTAGATCATCATTGCATATCATATTTTATTGCTTTTGGTGGGTCCTAGAAATTTTACGCAACTCAAGGACCTTTCGGAGAGAGTTGGGGATTTCGTTATTTTCATATTTGAGTTTTTCTCAAATTTTGAAAATAGGATCATTTGATTTTATTTATTTTATCTTCAATTATTTCTGTTATCAAAATATGAGAGAGGGAATAAAATGAATTTCCCAAAAATAAAGAAATATTGAGGATTTAATAAAAAAATCAAATAAGGTTTTATTTTGGTTTTATTTGCTATATTATTGGAATTTAGGAAAAATTGCACGTTTTCAAAAATTGCATTTAGAGCCAAAAAATGTTCATCCTGTTCTAAATATTTTATTTAGACGGAGAAAATTTGTTTTGCCATTTTTAGGCACAGTGAAATTGTTTAAAAAAACACGCGCCCGACTGGGCCAAGGGCCCAGCCGAGCCAGGCCGGCCCAAGCCGCCGCCGCCTTTGCTGCTCGTGCAGCCGCCGAACTCGGGAGTCCGATCCCGAGCCACCGCCACCCGTCGCCCCCTTCCCCAAGCCATGGCCGCCCCCCCTTTATAACCCCACCGGAGCCCCCCCTAGAGCCCCGAGCCGCCGCTGCCGCCACCCCACGCCGCCCCGCACCGCCTGTCGCTGCCCCAGTGCCGCCCGGAGCC
>NC_041384.1:504723545-504731605 GCF_002162155.2 Triticum dicoccoides
CGGAGCCGCCGCCCCACTGCCTCGCGCCACCCGCCGCCCCGCCGGAGCCTCACCGGAGCGCCGCTGTCGAGGTAGCCGCCAGCCGGTTTTTGAGAAAAAGTTGTTTCGGTTTTTTTTTAAAACCCTAGTTTTCGTTTTTTTAAATAGATTGGTTTTTCTCAAGTTTATTTATTTAGCAAGCGCCCGCTCGTACGTTCGTTTTAACGAACGCGTTTTTTGTTTAGTTCTTGTTAATGAACGTTTGTTCGTTAACCTGTTCGTCGTTTTTCTTTTTCTTGGATTAATTCCACGGTTTTTCTGATCGCGATCTCTGATCCGATGTTCGTTCTAGTTTATCTTTTCGCTCGTTTATCGGAATCAGGCGATTCAAGCGCCTGGTGTTTTGTCTCGAAACCCTCTTTACGTTTAACCAACTCAAACAAATTTTTGCCACTGTAAAAAAAATTGCCCTAGGTCCAGGATAGTAAACGAAGCTTGTTTCTTTTGCCGTTTGTCTTTCGTTGCTTCGTTCATTTTGATTCTTTTTGCCAACCGGAGTTCTTAAGTTGAACTTTCTGGTTAGATCTCTTACTCGTGTTTTACTTGTGCATTAGTTGAGTACTTATTGTGTGCTTGTTTGTTTGTGATAGAGTACCCGGAGTGCTCCACTTGCTACTTCGAATCGCTAGATTTCCCGGATCATCAGCAAGGCAAGTAACACTTTGATCATATCTCCTACTACCCAGTTTTATTGCATTAGATCAATCCTCACACATTGCATGATTAGGATCTAATTAAATTGTGGGTTTGGGGAGTAGTTGAGGTAGAACCTATTACCTATTTTTTTATCAAACCTTTGGGAGTTACTCTATGTTTGCTTATTATTGCTATGCTATGCTAGTAGACGTGGATTGGGTGAGTGTATCCATGACAGATGTGAGATTTGTTAATTAATGGTTTATTTAAGGTGGCAACCTAAACACACATCTGGGTGGACTGAGGCACCTGGGTATTCCAGCGATTGCCTGTTTTCTTTTGGACCGCCACCCAGGCTCAAAGGGATCATGAGATTATTCATGCTAGAAACTTCCGTGTGCAGCCACAAGCTACTATGGGCTTTAGCATAGTTGACTAAGTCGTGCGAACTCTTAAAGTGGTACACTAGCAGATGTAGGGGATGTAGGTTGGTACGGTCTACCCGTTCGTAAGGTGCTAGCGCTTCTGAAAGATTATGTCTCGGTCATCCGTTTCTCAAACACCTTGTAGTGCGAGAAATCCAACGGAGGAGATCGGGTCTTGTGGGGAAAAGTGCGCAAACCTCTGCAGAGTGTATAAACTAATCATGGTTAGCCGTGTCCCCGATTATGGACATCTTGAGTATCTAGTACCTGGATTATCATGTGAATCTCATCATGTTACTCTAATTAATTTTGTTGGGTTTTTAATGATGTTGCTTAATTGGGATTGAGAATGCTGTCAACCATTCTCAATGTTTAACAACTACCATGATAGTTAAATAAAATTTATGCCTGTGCAGTAGGGAAAAATTGGCTTTACGCAAAACTGTAACCATAGAGCTTTCCACCAGCCATATATGCATATAGAATAGCCATATTCTTTTATTACTCTCTATGTGTTACATTGCCAGCATATTCCATGTGCTGACCCGTTTCGGGCTGCAACGTTAATGTTGCAGACTTTTCAGACGACGGTTAAGGTGCCTTAGGTCGTGGTTCTATACTCAGTGATGCCGTTGGAGTTGATGGACTCACTTATCTTCCAAGCCTTCTGTTGTTATCGTTATTAGATGGCCTTAAGCCATATTTATTGTAATAAGTTCTCTTTTGAGACACTCGATGTAATAAGTGTGTGATTGCTACTCTGTTATAAATCCTTCAAGTACTGTGTGGTGTCAGCATTACTGATCCAGGGATGACACCTGAGCAGAGAGATTGGACCGTTTGAGGTCTGGTCGCTACAAGATGGTATCAGAGCACACGCTGACTGTAGGACACAACCACTAAGCTAAAGACCTAGATCACTACTCACTCTTCTCCTTCTGACCTCTCATCTTTTCTACTCTTTTAGGATGGCGGATGCAAGGAACAAGTTCACGCAACCGGATGAAGATACAACCTTTGGACGTCACTTGAAGGAAGTCACTAGATACCTGAACACAGGAGTACCAAGCTTCACCGGAACCTACAACACCACTCTACCTGAAGAAGAGCGCTGGATGATTCAAGTTCAAGTTCCAGGAAGGACGTTCATGCCAGTCACTGAGCCCATAGAGTTTTCTTTTGATGCACCAACTTGGAATCTAGGAAAGAGCATGGCAGCTCACATCGCCATGGGACGCATTGGAGAAGTTTACCGCAATGATCTCAAGGATACCATCTACCAGATTTGTGCACCGAGATGAGCACTGGGAGATGATCAGTACCAGGAAGGATAGATCAGTTGCAGCTTTTATCCAGGAGTTAAACCAACACATTCGACGTCAGGAGAACCAGATGTGCGCCGACATGATAGATCTGAAGAAGGCGAGGACAAGAATCAAGGAATTGGAGGAAGAACTCAAGGCTACACGTGAAGATTATGAAGAGGAAATCGAAGTATTAGTGGAGAAGAATGATGATCTGGTCAAGAAGATTGGGATATTTATGGGAGGCCCTACACCAGTAGAAGAAGACAAAGAACCCAAGGAGATTCGCCCGAAAGATTACATCATCATCGACGACATCGACTCGGACCCAGACAATAGCGATGATGACTATGTTGATGAAGCTGGGGCAGATATCATGGAGTCTGCAACCGAGGAATATTTCTAGTAGACCACCCCATCAGTAGTAGTAGTCCACCATGTAAATATAGTAGTTCGAGCACTTTTGCGATTGTTAGATCGATTGTATGCCCTTGTTTGATTGATTGAATGAAGTGAATTGTTTGCTTTTGTCTCATGTGCATATGGGTAGTGTTTTCTCTTTAGACCCCCTCTATTCTTAAATCTCATCTTTTCTAAACCCTCAGATGCCTCCGAGACGTGACCCCGGATTTACCTTCCCACCGGAGCTCACCCAGTTGATCCAGCAGCAGAACATGTTGATGCAGTTGCTAGTCCAGAACCAGAATCAGGGGAACAACAACAATAACCCACCACCACCACCACCTGTTGATCACTTAGCCCATTTTCTTAGGCTCAATCCGCTGGTGTTTTCCAGTAGCACCGAGCCGATAGTAGCAGATGATTGGCTCCACAAGACAGCAAGAGAGTTGACCACGGCAGGATGCACAGATGCGGAAAAGGTGAAGTTTGCCACACATCAGCTGGAAGGACCCGCAGCATCATGGTGGGAGAATTTCACAGCCCCTTTCCCTGTCGACACTGTCATGTGGGACCAGTTTCAGCAGGCTTTTCGTACTACCCATGTTTCAACAGGAGCTATGGCCATGAAGAAGCGAGAGTTTCGCAACTTGCGCCAAGGAGGACGGACAGTTGGGCAGTATGTGGAGGACTTTAGTAAGTTAGCACGTTATGCCCCAGATGACGTTGCTACGGATGCAGCTAAGCAGGAGCAATTTCTGGAAGGATTGAATGATGAGTTGAGCATGTAGTTGATGGTAGCAACCTTCAACAACTACCAGGAGTTGGTAGATCGTGCTCTCATGATTGAAGGGAAGCAGCAGCAGATTGAGAATCGCAAGCAGAAGTATGGACAAGGGAAGTACAATTCTGGAGCTCAGCAGAAGCCACGTTTTACCCCTAGACCGGGAGGACATTTTCAGCATACCCATGGAGGAGGTAGCTCGCACAATCACAATGGCCCCAAGAATGGTAATGGGAATGGAGGAAGCAACGGCTAGAACTGCACAAACCCATCAACCCCAGCCAAGAATGACTTGAGCCAAGTCACTTGCTTTAAGTGCCAGAAGACCGGACGTTATGCTAATGAATTTCCTGAATCCCAGAATGCAAATGGTAGTGGAAGCTCTGGGAAGAAGCCGAACCCTTTCAATAGGGGACAGGTGAACCACGTTACCGTGGAGGAGGTTGAAGAGCAGCCCAATGCAGTAATAGGTAAGTTTTTGGTTAAGTCATTTACTGCACTCGTTCTTTTTGATACCGGTGCATCGCATTCATACATATCAAGGGGATTTGTGGATAAGTATAAACTGCCAACCCAAGCCCTTAGGTCACCCATGTTAGTAACCTCGCCTGGAGCAGAGTATATGGCTAGTCTATGGTGTGACCAGTTACCCTTAAGGATTGGTAACTACGTATTTCCCTCAGATCTAATAGTATTGGAATCTCAAGGATTGGATGTGATATTAGGCATGGATTGGTTATCAAAGTATGAAGGGAATATTGAGTGTGCCAGTAAGTCAATTTTGCTTACAACGCCATAAGGAAGAAGGGTCAAGTATGTATCCCGGCATGTGCCAAATAGGACTCAAGTAAATTGTTTAACAGGAGTTGTGCAAGAGGAAGTACCAATGGTGAAGGATTTCTCGGATGTATTTCCAGAGGAATTGCAAGGCATGCCACCGGATAGAGATATTGAGTTTTTGATTGAGCTTTTGCCAGGCACAGGGCCAATATCAAAGAGACCATATAGGATGCCCGCAAAGGATTTGATTGAGATTAAGAAGCAGATTAAGGAGTTATTGGATAAAGGATATATTCGCCCAAGTTCTTCACCTTGGGGATCGCCGGTACTTCTAGTGGAGAAGAAGGATGGATCGTTAAGGATGGTTGTTGATTATTGAGGATTGAATGAAGTAACCATCAAGAACAAGTACCCACTACCGATGATCAATGATATGTTTGATCGATTGCAAGGATCTAAGCTATTTTCAAAGATCGATCTGCGATCAGGATATCACCAATTGAAGATTCCAGAACAGGATATACCTAAGACGGCTTTTACCACCAGGTATGGGTTGTACGAGTATACCGTTATGTCATTTGGTCTGACTAACGCACCGCATATTTTATGAACATGATGAACAAGGTGTTTATGGAGTTTCTGGATAAGTTTGTCGTAGTGTTCATTGATGATATCCTGGTTTACTCAAAGAACGAAGAGGAGCATAAGGAGCATTTGCGTTTGGTACTTGGAAAGCTCAGAGAACATCAATTATATGCCAAGTTTAGCAAATGTGAGTTTTGGTTGAAGGAAGTTGGATTTCTCGGACATGTTATATCCGGAGAAGGTATAGCAGTAGATCCCACTAAAGTTGATACCGTGACCAATTGGGAAGCGCCAACAATAGTTGGAGAGATCCAGAGTTTTCTTGGACTTGCAGGATACTACCGGAGATTCATTGAGAATTTCTCAAAGACTGCGAAGCCTATGACGGAGTTGTTGAAAAAGGATACCAAGTTCAAATGGACCGAGGAGTGTGAGGCTAGTTTCTAGGAGTTGAAGAAACGGTTGGTTACTTCACCTGTGTTGATTTTGCCAGATCAGACCAAGGATTATGAGGTGTATTGCGACGCTTCACCTCGAGGACTTGGAGCAGTGCTTATGCAAGAAGGAAGAGTTGTTTCATATGCCTCACGATAGCTTAAGCCTCATGAGTTACATTATGCTACGCATGATTTGGAGTTAGCAGCCGTAGTGCATGCATTGAAAACTTGGAGACACTTTCTCATTGGAAACCATTGTGAGGTGTACACGGATCACAAGAGTTTGAAGTATATTTTCACGTAGAAAGAGTTGAATCTCAGGCAAAGAAGATGGTTGGAGCTCATCAAGGATTATGATATGAGATTACATTATCACCCCGCAAAGGCTAACGTAGTAGCTGATGCGTTGAGCCGTAAAAGCCATGTCAACACCTTAATGACGGGAGATTTACCAAGGGAGTTAACTGAAAATCTTCGTGATCTATGTTTGGAGATAGTTCCAAGAGGATATGTAGCGGCATTGGAGATTCAGTCTACCTTGATGGATAAGATCAGAGAAGCTCAAAGGACTGACAAGGAGATTGCTTCTATTAAGGAGAAAATGAGCAAAGGAAAAGCTAAGGGATTTCGTGAGGATGAGCACGATACCCTATGGTTTGAAGACCATGTTTATGTGCCTAATGATTCGGAGATCGGGAAGTTAATTCTGCAATAGGCACATGATTCACCATATTCGATTCACCCAGGAAATACCAAGATGTATTTGGATTTGAAGGATACTTTCTGGTGGACCGGAATGAAGAAGAATATTGTGGAGTTTGTAGCAGTTTGTGATGTATGTCAGAGAGTAAAGGCAGAGCATCAGAAGCCAGCAGGATTGCTACAGCCATTGCTGATACCCGAATGGAAGTGGGATAAGTTAGGCATGGATTTTATTATGGGTTTACCCAGAACTCATTTAGGCTATGACTCAATATGGGTTGTAGTCGATCGTTTGACAAAGGTAGCTCATTTCATTCCAGTGAAGACTACCTATACCAGTGCAAAGTTGGCAAAGATATACATGACCAGAATCGTATGTCTGCATGGAGTTCCAAGGATCATTGTATCAGATAGAGGAACCCAATTTACCTCAAAGTTTTGGAATCAGTTGCATGAAACTTCGGGTACCAGACTAGAGTTTAGTACAGCTTTCCATCCGCAGACAGATGGACAGACCGAGCGAGTCAATCAGATTTTGGAGGATATGTTAAGAGCTTGTGCGCTAGATTACGGATCTAGTTGGGACGAGAATTTGCCATATGCAGAGTTCTCTTACAATGAAAGTTATCAATCCAGTTTGAAGATGGCCCCTTTCGAGGCCTTGTACGGAAGGAGGTGCAGGACCACATTGTCTTGGGATGAAGTTGGAGACCGTTAGTTGTTTGGACCGGATCTGATTAAGGAGTCTGAACAGAAGGTGAAATTGATTCGCAATATGCTCAAGGTAGCTCAGTCCAGGCAGAAGAGCTACGCAGATTCAAAACGCAAGGAGACAGTTTACTAAGTCGAAGACCGAGTTTATCTTCGAGTATCTCCACTTCGAGGACTTAAGCGCTTTGGAGTTAAGGGAAAGTTAGCGCCACGTTTTGTAGGCCCATACAAAGTTTTGGAACATATGGGAGAAGTAGCCTACAAGTTGGAATTGCTCGAAGGATTGTCAGGAGTTCACGACGTGTTCCACGTTTCCCAGTTGAAGAAGTGCCACGCAGAGGTGGCTGACATACCGCTGAGAGATACAGTGCCGCTGGAAGCAATACAGTTGGACTGTGATTTGACCTATGAGGAGAAACCAGTCAGGATTCTAGAGTATGCCAATCGAGTCACCCGCAACAAGGTTATCAAGTTTTGCAAAGTTCAATGGAGCCACCACATGGAGGATGAAGCCACCTAGGAACGAGAGGAAGAATTGCTGAAGGACCACCCTCCCCTATTTTCTAGCCAACCCGAATCTCGAGGGTGAGATTCATCTTAAGGGGCTAGGTTCGTAACATCCCAAATTTTCAATTTGGAATGTTATACATTAGATCATCATTGCATATCATATTTTATTTCTTTTAGTGGATCCTAGAAATTCAACACAACTCAAGGACCCTCGGAGAGAGTTGGGGATTTCGTTATTTTCATATTTGAGTTTTTCTCAAATTTTGAAAATAGGATCATTTGATTTTATTTATTTTATCTTCAATTATTTCTATTATCAAAATATGAGAGAGGGAATAAAATGACTTTCCCAAAAATAAAGAAATATTGAGCATTTAATAAAAAATCAAATAAGGTTTTATTTTGGTTTTATTTGCTATTTTATTTGAATTTAGGAAAAATTGCATGTTTTCAAAATTGCATTTAGACCCAAAAAATGTTCATCCTGTTCTAAATATTTTGTTTAGACGAAGAAAATTTGTTTTGGCATTTTTAGATTTTTATTTATTTTTCTAGAATTTTTTAGGCGCAGCGAAATTGTTTAAAAAAAACCGCGCCCGACTGGGCCAAGGGCCCAGCCGAGCCAGGCCGGCCCAAGCCACCGCCGCCTTCGCCGCTCATGCAGCCGCTGGACTCGGCAGTCTGATCCCGAGTCACCGCCGCCCATAGCCCCCTCCCCCAAGCCATGGCCGCCCCCCCCCCTTTATCA
>NC_041384.1:504731962-504813998 GCF_002162155.2 Triticum dicoccoides
CGGAGCCGCCGCCTCGCGCCACCCGCCGCCCCGCCGGAGCCTCGCCGGAGCGCCGCTGTCGAGGTAGCCGCCGGTCGGTTTTTGAGAAAAAGCGGTTTCGTTTTTTTTAAAACCCTAGTTTTCGTTTTTTTAAAATAGATCGGTTTTTCTCCGGTTTATTTATTTAGCGCGCGCCCGCTCGGCTGTTCGTTTTAACGAACGCGTTTTTCATTTAGTTCCTGTTAATGAACGTTCGTTCGTTAACCTGTTCGTCGTTTTTCTTTTTCTCGGATTAAATCCATGGTTTTTCTGATCGCGATCTCTGATCTGATGTTCGTTCTAGTTTATCTTTTCGCTCGTTTATCAGAATCAGGCGATTCAAGCGCCTGGAGTTTCGTCTCGAAACCCTCTTTCCGTTTAGCCAACTCAAACAAGTTTTTGCCACTGTAAAAAAAATTGCCCTAGGTCCAGGATAGTAAACGAAGCTTGTTTCTTTTGCCGTTTGTCTTTCGTTGCTTCATTCACTTTGATTCTTTTTGCCAACCGGAGTTCTTAAGTTGAACTTTCTGGTTAGATCTCTTACTCGTGTTTTACCTGTGCATTATTTGAGTACTTATTGTGCTTGTTTGTTTGCGATAGAGTACCTGGAGTGCACCGCTTGCTACATCGAATCGCTAGGTTTCCCGGATCATCAGCAAGGCAAGTAACACTTTGATCATATCTCCTACTACCCAGTTTTATTGCATTAGATCAATCCTCACACATTGCATGATTAGGATCTAATTAAATTGTTGGTTTGGGGAGTAGTTGAGGTAGAACCTATTACCTATTTTTTTATCAAACCTTTGGGAGTTACTATACGTTTGCTTATTATTGCTATGCTATGCTAGTAGACGTGGATTGAGTGAGTGTATCCATGACAGATGTGAGATTTGTTAATTGATGGTTTATTTAAGGTGGCAACTTAAACACACATCTGGGTGGACTGAGGCACCTGGGTATTCTAGCGATTCCCTGTTTTCTTTTGGACCGCCACCCAGGCTCAAAGGGATCATGAGATTATTCATGCTAGAAACTTTCGTGTGCAGCCACAAGCTACTATGGGCTCTAGCATAGTTGACTAAGTCATGCGAACTCTTAAAGTGGTAGACTAGCAGATGTAGGGGATGTAGGTTGGTATGGTTTACCCGTTCATAAGGTGCTAGCGCTTCTGAAAGACTATGTCTCGGTCATCCATTTCTCAAACACCTTGTAGTGCGAGAAATCCAACGGAGGAGATCGGGTCTTGTGGGGAAAAGTGTGCAAACCTTTGCAGAGTGTATAAACTAATCATGGTTAGCCGTGTCCCCGGTTTTGGACATCTTGAGTATCTAGTACCTGGATTATCATGTGAATCTCATCATGTTACTCTAATTAATTTTGTTGGGTTTTTAATGATGTTGCTTAATTGGGATTGAGAATGCTGTCAACCATTCTCAATGTTTAACAACTGCCATGATAGTTAAATAAAATTTATTCCTTTGCAGTAGGGAAAAATTGGCTTTACGCAAAACTGTAACCATAGAGCTTTCCACCAGCCATATATGCATATAGAATAGCCATATTTTTTTATTAGTCTCTATGTGTTACATTGCCAGCATATTCCATGTGCTGACCCATTTCGGGCTACAACGTTAATGTTGCAGACTTTTCAGACGATGACTAAGGTGCCTTAGGTCGTGGTTCTATACTCAGTGATGCCGTTGCAGTTGATGGACTCACTTATCTTCCAAGCCTTCCGCTGTTACCGTTATTAGATGGCCTTAAGCCGTATTTATTGTAATAAGTTCTCTTTTGAGACACTCGATGTAATAAGTGTGTGATTGTTACTTTGTTATAAATCCTTCAAGTACTGTGTGGTGTCTGCATTACTAATCCAGGGATGACACCTGAGCACAAAGATTGGATCTTTTGAGGTCTGGTCGCTGGATTATCATGTGAATCTCATTATGTTACTCTAATTAATTTTGTTGGGTTTTTAATGATGTTGCTTAATTGGGATTGAGAATGATGTCAACCATTCTCAATGTTTAACAACTACCATGATAGTTAAATAAAATTTATTCCTTTGTAGTAGGGAAAAATTGGCTTTACGGAAAACTGTAACCATAGAGCTTTCCACCAGCCATATATGCATATAGAATAGCCATATTCTTTTATTACTCTCTATGTGTTACATTGCCAGCATATTCCATGTGCTGACCCGTTTCGGGCTGCAACATTAATGTTGCAGACTTATCAGACGATGATTAAGGTGCCTTAGGTCGTGGTTCTATACTCAGTGATGCCGTTGGAGTTGATGGACTCACTTATCTTCCAAGCCTTCCGCTGTTATTGTTATTAGATGGCCTTAAGCCATATTTATTGTAATAAGTTCTCTTTTGAGACACTTGATGTAATAAGAGTGTGATTGCTACTCTGTTATAAATCCTTCAAGTACTGTGTGGTGTTAGCATTACTGATCCAGGGATGACACATGAGCACAGAGATTGGACCGTTTGAGGTCTGGTCGCTACAACCAAACAGGGCCTTAGATTAACAATGGCTAAAGAGTTACACGGGATAATGGACTCACCATCACCATGTGCATCTACCGATGTATGAAGGGGTGATGCACAGTATGTTGCAACAAAAAACAAACAACCAAGGAGCATATTTGTGTTGGTCCCAGTTTTGTTATCTTTAGATACCTTTCCCTATGTGACCGCAGCAAATCTAGTCCTGCTCAAACTCACAGCCTTGTCCCCCAAAACAAAAAGATCAGTTCGTTACACATGTGCATACTACGTTTGTCATTGTTTTCCATTTTTGACCAACATAGGTGCTGGATAGCCAGTCTGTACTAGTACTTTCCCCCTTCCTTTCCTCTTTGAACCACGTCCTAGATTCATGATATACAACTTTCCCCCTTCCTTTCCTCTTTGAACCATGTCCTAGAATCATGCTATACAACTTTCCCCACTACTTCCCCCCTTCCTTTCCTTTTTGAACCACGTCCTAGAATCATTCTATACAACTTTCCCCACAACTTCCCCCCATTCCTTTCCTCTTTGAACCACGTCCTAGATTCATGATATACAACTTTCCCCACTACTTTCCTGTTTGATCCAACACCTAGATTCGAGTGCAGAAGCGGAAAAAGCCCACATGCAGCTAGAGAAATGCATGTGGAATAAGTAAATTATACCTTAAGGTTCTTGGGGTGTGGTTCGGTGGGCGACCGGAGGCCGTTCTACCCACACTATGTGCGGTGGCGAGGAAGAAGGGGTCGGAGGCCCTCCCGCGCCGCCGCTGGGTGAAAGAGAACAGTTGCGTCATTAGTGGATTCCCTCCCTCACCGACGGTGACAACGTTAAGCCTCCTTCCCTTCCCAGCAAATGGATCCTGCGAGCTCTTTGACCAGCAGTGAGTGGAGAGAGAGAGAGAGGCCAACGAAGTCTTGTTTAGATCTGGAGAGGGTGAGAGAGTGTGAAGAGAGCAACTACAAGCAATGAGGATCCAGCATGTATAAATATAGTGGAGAGAGAGTGTGATGAGTGCAAACCCTAGAAAACAAGCGCCAAGGCCGAGATCGTACCACTCTGTATCCATCCATTTTGACCAGTCAAAGAATCCTACTAGAACTGCCCAGATCACTTTCTCTCTCTGTCATGCGGGGCCTACCTGTCATTGGGTGGAAGAAAGAAGTTGAACAAAAACAAAATTATGCTCAAGTATGGTTATCGAACCCGAGACCTCAAGTTTGATGAGTGAACAGGCTAACCAGCTACACCAACCTCACGTTATGTTTAATGAGAGGAAAATAACCTTCTATAGTACATTCCTGCATTTGTGTGACAAGCATGCCATGTTTTTTTTGCGTGGGAGTCATTGGGATTTAAATCATAACCGTGTCATGTGGCTTTGGTGGTAAGGTCTTTTGGTATTTAAAGCAGTGTTGGTAGTACAGAAATAATGCAACCTTAGTCACCTTACATCTCTCCACGTAGTACGTTGAGTCTCACCAGTCAGAGGGTGAAACAAGCAAATTAATACGAAAAATTAAAAGCGCCAGCGGTGTATCTTACCTCACACATCTCGCTATTGCTCGTGAACACTGTCCAATTGATCCCTCTATTCGCTCACGTACTATTTTAAGTGAATCCTTATTATAACATATGCACACAA
Source organism: Triticum dicoccoides (assembly GCF_002162155.2). NCBI lineage: Eukaryota > Viridiplantae > Streptophyta > Magnoliopsida > Poales > Poaceae > Triticum > Triticum dicoccoides. The sequence goes on from NC_041384.1 coordinate 504,736,148, forward strand.
TTTTGGGCACTTGTATTCGACCTAAGTCAGTGTGCCACCGTATCTCGTACTACTCCCTCCGTCTAGGTGTAATAAGTCACGTTAGAAGGTGCAGCGGGACCAAGGTGCAAGCAGATTGGAGGAGAAGGAGAAACTTGACCAGTCCTTCCTCCAATCAAAGCCCTAATTTCTGTCTCTAAACGTTAATCACAACAACTAAGAGATGTCGTGTTAGCTACCATGCAGGTCCACGTATTAACTCTTATGCAAGCCGACTTTCATTTCTTGACTGATCAACGCGTAGTTGTGCTCCATGCATTGGGTTTCCGGGGGAGATAACAAGGCAGAGTAAGGAACATTTGGTTACATTGCTAGGCTGGTCATAGTGGTGAGTAACTTGGACTAGTAACATGCATATGTTAATACCTTCATACTGGGTAGTAACATATGGATGGTAACATGCAAGTCTTCATTAATTGAGATATAGACTCATTTTACCTTGGCGTGTGTGTTTAACAGCATGTGTGTGTTAGAGAGAGTGACACATCGACCTACTCCTACAGAGAGATCATGTGTAGTGTATGATTTAGCCGCGAGAGTCGGTGCATCCTCTCGTTTTTGGGCGTCCGGTCGGGACAAGCGGACAGCTGCCACGCCCGCCCCTGACTAGCCTGGCCCACCCAAAGCCCCTCCATCGCCCGCGCGCGCTTCCTGCCCGAAACGGTCAGCGCCGCTCCAAAGAATCGGTGCCGCATTCATGCCCAGGTAGAGCGTACGCGACCTCTCACTGGCTCCTGCTTTGAAGGGAGAAGCGGATTCAAGAGTGATGGTTGCTTCGTCCGTGCAACTTACTGCTAGGTCTATGTGATTTGACGACTCATTGGTCATTATTACTGAGGTGGTACAACTGCTGGATGTCCCACCCTTTCGGGGAAAGGAGGTACTACTAGATTACAATTTATCCATTCTTACAGCGGAGAAGTGCGAAAGCAGTGAAAACACGTAGGCTCAGTGATTACATGGCCCATCTCACACTATCACCATATTTTCTGGACACCGCGCGACACCTAACTCTTTACATCGTACTATACTAGTATAGTACATAATGTAATTTCTCAGCGAGATAAATTTGTACAATGCTATGAAGCTTCCAACTTTTGTTTCATGTATCTTGCATCCAAGGTTTCCCATTGCAACATTTCATCAAATACAAAGGAGAGTAACATGCATGCTATTGCATTTCAATGATTGACAAATCATAGCCAATATGTACTCCCTCCGTTCCAAAATAAGTGTCTCAACTTTATGCAAACTTTAGTACTCCCTCCGTAAACTAATATAAGAGCGTTTAGATCACTACTTTAGTTGTCTAAACGCTCTTATATTAGTTTACAAAGGGAGTCAAAGTTGTACTACTACTAAAGTTGACACTTATTTTGGAACAGAGACAGCTAAAGAAAAAATGACCCATGCAGTCCCTAGCCCTTGAACCGTAAACCCTAACCAGGCGTTAATTTGCTGGCAATGTTGGAGCTTCCGAATAAATGAAGTTTTCAAACTGAGGGAGTCCTCGATTAGGGGGTCTTCGGACAGCCGGACTATATCCTTTGGCCGGACTGTTGGACTATGAAGATACGAGATTGAAGACTTCGCCCCGTGTCCGGATGGGACTCTACTTTGCGTGGAAGGCAAGCTAGGCAATACGGATATGTATATCTCCTCCTTTGTAACTGACCTTGGGTAACCCTAGCCCTCTCCGGTGTCTATATAAACCGAAGGGTTTTAGTCCGTAGGACAACATACAATCATACCATAGGCTAGCTTCTAGGGTTTAGCCTCTTCGATCTCGTGGTATATCAACTCTTGTACTACTCATATTATCAAGAATAAATCAAGCAGGACGTAGGGTTTTACCTCCATCAAGAGGGCCCGAACCTGGGTAAAACATCGTGTCCCCTGCCTCCTGTTACCATCCGCCTTAGACGCACAGTTCGGGACCCCCTACCCGAGATCCGCCGGTTTTGACACCGACATTGGTGCTTTCATTGAGAGTTCCTCTGTGTCGTCGTCATTAGGCTAGATGGCTCCTTCGATCATCGATAGCGATGCAGTCCAGGGTGAGACTTTTCTCCCCGGACAGATCTTTGTGTTCGGCGGCTTCGCACTGCGGGCCAACTCACTTGGCCATCTGGAGCAGATCGAGAGTTACGCCCCTGGCCACCAGGTGAGGTTTGGAAGCTTAAACTACACGATCGATATCCATGGAGACTTGATCTTCGACGGATTCGAACCCCTTCTTAGTGCACCACACGGTCACGATGAGCATGATTTAGCTCTGCCATCGGACAGTGTCCAGGAGATCGCGCCGGCAACCGCTCCGACCCTCAATTCAGAGCCAGTTGCGCCATCCATGGACGGGCAGATAGACCCCGCCACGGAGGCCGCACTCTCATCGGCGATCGAGCTGAGTATCGACCTTACCCTTCACGGGAGCCGTGACGCCGAACTGCCGGATTCCTCCCCGGCCAGGGACTCCTAATCTCCTGCGCCCGTGCCTATCGAATCCGATTGGGCGCCGATCGTGGAGTTTACCTCCGCGGATATTTTTCAGCACTCGCCCTCCGGCGACATACTGAACTCGTTAAGGTCTCTCTCCTTGTCAGGAGAGTCTTGGCTGAACTATGTTCGGCAGGATTGGGATGCGGATGACGAAGAAATTCGCCGCCAACCCACCACCCACTTAGTAGCCACTGTCGAGGATTTGACCGACATGCTCGACTTCGACTCCGAAGACATCAACGGCATGGACGACGATGCAGGAGGCGAACAAGAACCACTGCCCACATGGCACTGGACGGCCACCTCATCATATGACATATATATGGTGGACACACCCAAAGAAGGTAATGGCAACGGGACAGCGGAGGATGACCCCTCCAAGAAGCAACCCAAGCACCGACGTCAGCGACGCCGCTCTAAGTATCGCCAAAGCAAAAGCGGTAACACCAGCACAGGAGATAATAGCACTCCGGACAGTACCGAAGATGACAACAATCCCCTCTAGCAAGATTTAGGGCAGGAGGATGGAGAAGCCAGCCCTCCCGAGAGAGCGGCAGATGGAGAGGCGGAGGATGATAATTACATGCCTCCCTCCGAAGATGAGGCAAGCCTCGACGATGACGAATTCATCGTGCCTGAGGATCCCGTCGAACAAGAGCGCTTCAAGCGCCGGCTTATAGCCACGGCAAATAGCCTTAAGAAAAAGCAACAACAGCTTCAAGCTGTTGCTAGCTGACAGATGGACTGAAGTCCTTGTGGCCGAGGAATATAAACTCGAGCGCCCCTCCAAGAGTTACCCAATGCGCAAGTTGCTACCCCGACTGGAGGAGGAAGCACCAAAACCTACATCCCCAGCATATGACGCGGCTGATCGGCCACCTCGTGGCCGCGACAAAGAGGCATTCCAGCCAAAAGTTTAGCCCGCACCCCGACGCCACTCAAATAAAAATGTCAAGACATGGGGAAATACGCCAGACCTGCGAGACGTATTGGAGGACAAAGCAAAACACGCAAGATCGATCTACGGATCGCGGGGGCGTGCCCCTATGCGAGACAATAACCATCACGCCAGATACAGTAAAAGTAAGTCCGGCCAGGCCGAACACAGCGGAAAAGACTCATTTGAGTTGCGTCGCAATATAGCCCAGTACATAGGTGCCACACACCCCCTATGCTTCACAGACAAAGTAATGGATCATCAAATCCCAGAGGGTTTCAAACCCGTAAATATAGAATCATATGATAGCACAACAGATCCTGCGGTATGGATCGAGGACTTCCTCCTGCACATCCACATGGCCCGTGGTGACGATCTACACGCCATAAAATACCTCCCACTTAAACTCAAAGGACCAGCTCGGCATTGGCTCAACAGCCTGCCAGCAGAATCCATTAGCTGTTGGGAAGATCTGGAAGCCGCATTCCTTGACAACTTCCAGGGCACTTATGTGCAACCACCAGATGCTGATGACTTGAGCCACATATATCAGCAGCCAGAGGAATCGGCCAGGCAATTCTGGACACGGTTCCTAACAAAGAAAAATCAAATCGTTGACTGTCCAGATGTAGAGGCCCTAGCAGCTTTTAAGCACAACATCCGAGACGAGTGGCTCGCTCGGCACCTTGGCCAGGAAAAGCCGAAATCTATGGCAGTCCTCACGACACTCATGACCCGCTTTTGCACGGGAGAAGACAGCTGGTTGGCGCGCAGCAATAACATATCAAAGAACCATGGTACTTCGGATACCAAGGATGGCAATGCCAGGTCACGTCACAACAACATAAGCGCCACATTATCGGCGACAATACCAAGGATACGGTAGTCAATGCCGGATTCAGAGGCTCTAAACCCGGTCAGCGGAAAAAGCCATTCAAAAGAAGCACTCCGGGCCCGTCCAGTTTGGACCATATACTCGACCACTCGTGTCAAATACACGGCACCCCCGACAAGCCAGCCAACCACACCAACAGGGATTGTTGGGTGTTCAAGCAGGCCGGCAAGTTAAATGCCGAAAACAAAGATAAGGGGTCACATAGCGACGACAAGGAGGAGCCCCGGCAGCCAAACACCGGAGGACAGAAGAGGTTCCCCCCCACAAGTGCGGACGATGAACATGATATATGCAACCCACATCCCCAAGAGGGAGCGGAAGCGTGCGCTAAGGGACGTATATGCGTTGGAGCCAGTCGCCCCAAAGTTCAACCCATGGTCCTCCTGTCCGACCACCTTCGATCACAGGGACCACCCCACTAGTATCCGTCATGGCAGATTCACCGCACTAGTCTTAGACCCAATCATCGACGGATTTCACCTCACTCGAGTCCTTATGGACGGTGGCAGCAGCCTGAACCTGCTTTATCAGGACACAGTGCGTAAAATGGGCATAGACCCCTCAAGGATCAAACCCACAAAAACGACCTTCAAAGGCGTCATACCAGGTGTAGAGGCTCATTGCATAGGCTCAGTCACACTGGAAGTGGTCTTTGGATCCCCGGATAACTTCCGAAGCGAGGAGTTAATCTTCGATATAGTCCCGTTCCGTAGTGGCTATCATGCACTGCTCGGGCGAACCGCATTTGCGAGATTCAATGCGGTACCGCATTATGCATACCTCAAGCTCAAGTGTCGGGTGGTAGGTGCGACATATGGCAACGGGTGGCTTATCATTGTGGGAGCCAGTAAGACATCGCCGGTGCCTGGAAATGGGATGAGGCGAAGACATGCACACCGGCGAATCTTACCCAGCTTCGGGGCTCTCCATGGAGATAACACCCCTACTGCTGCTCTGTGGGGTCTCCGCATGATCACTAGATGAACAAGTAGCTACACGATGCTCCTTGAGCTGTTTGGTGAGAGGAGGAAGAAGGGCATGGCTCGCTCTCTTCTCCTCCCTATGTGGTGTCTAAAACTAGCAGGGATCAACCCTTTGCATGGGTGTCCCGGGGGGTTTATATAGGCCTACCCCCCAGGGGTACAATGGTAATCTGGCTGGGCGTGGGGCCCAGCCGTCTGTGTCTACGCTCGCCGGCTTCTGCGCCGGCTGCCGGCTCCTTGGTCGACGGCCAGGCCCCACTGTCCAGTGCCTGGTCGGGGGCTGGTTACTGTTGCTCGATCCTGGTGACGAGGGCTTCGTCGAGGTGGGCGTGGCTACAGTGCCGCAGTCCGGCGGGTGATGGCTGTAGCCTCACCGCATCTTGTCTCCTTAATGGGGCGTCTCCTTCGAGGAAGGTGGCATGCCGGCTATAGAGAGCCGGCTTTGTCTTGGGCCAATTGGAGGAGGCACGGCCGCCTTCGGGTGTCTCTCTGCCCGAAGGGGCCCACCGCCCGTGGGCTGTACTGGCGGTCCATCGTGGATGACATCAGGGTCAACGTGGCAACAGTGCCGCGCTGGACGGGCCATGGCCACCCGTACGGCGCACTGTGCCAGTCGTGCTCCGGGATTCAGGGGTGGCAGGCTTCACTGTAGCCACGCCCTGTCACATCGCCGTTATGTGGATGCAGACTTCTCGCGGACGGCTTCTCGGAGCCGGCCCTCCCACGGCTTTCTTCATGAGGGATGGAGTCGGGCCGCCTTCCGATAGCCGGCCTGGGAGATAGCCGGCAAGGGGAAGGCGGCCCCATGTCCTGGATTCTTGAGGGCCGGATCGGCTCGTAATTTTTTCAGAAAGGCCAGGGGGAGCCGGCTTGGCTACCCGTGGTCATCTACTCCGACAGTAGTCCCCGAAGCTGATCGAGCTCCGAGGCTGACAAAGGGACGAGAAGCTTGGTCAGCTTCCTACCCTGAGGGGCCGGCTTCGCTTGCGCGCGCCGTCTTTGGAAAGCCCCGTTTCTCGTAGGAGGGAACGCGGGTCGGCCTGCGAGCTGACCGCGCGCCGTCCCGCGGGCCACGTGGCAAGGAGATCCTGCCAACGCACACGCGCGACGGGACGCCGCCGCAGGCCCGGGCCCGCCACTCCTAGGCCTCGGTCTGAGCATGGATCTTCTGCGGCCCACATGGACCGCTCGCCTTCCTGTGGCGGTTTTATCATGCCATCAGGGTGCAATAATCGTGGTACGTGGGGGAGTGGGCACAGTTGATCCCCACGTTCCCCCACGCCGCGCCTCCTCGGCTCCGCCGCGCGGGTCTATAAGTAGGGGGAGGAGGGGGAGCGGCAGAGGCTCGCACACTCTCCCTCGCTCCGTCCCTCCTTACACTCTTTCTTCTTCCTTCCGCTACTGCAGCACCCATCGCTGCGTCGTTTCGCCATCGAACCTCTCGGTTTCCTCGGTCCCGCCGTAGCGGGGTCGTGCGCGTCTCTGCCGTCGCTTCATCTTGCTCCCCGCCGCATCGCCCCCATGGCGCTGTCGAGCTCGTGGGACAGCTCCAATGTCCACGAGGATCACGTCGAGTTCCTCCGCCGGACGCGGCGCCTGCTGGGCGAGAACTTCATGCGGGTTCGTCGGGCGCCGGAGAGGGAGATCTCGCTGGCGCCGGAGGAGGGCGAGCGGGTGATCATCCGCTCACACTGCCTGCGCGGCTTCGGCCTCCCGGCGAGCGGATTCCTTCAAGCTTTCCTCCAATTTTACCACCTCCAGCCGCATCACCTCACGCCCAACGCGGTGATGCTGCTGTCGGCCTTCGTCACCCTGTGCGAGGGCTTTCTTGGGGTTCTCCCCACTCTCGAGCTCTGGGGGGAATTCTTCCAAAGCAATCTCGGCACTGTTGTCGCGGGCGTGCCCGCCCCCTGCGGAGCCTTCATCGCCATGAGGCGGGCGGGGGAGAACAATCCGTTCCCGCCCATCCCGCTGATCCAGACGGTGAAGCTTTGGCAGAAGTCCTACTTCTACAGGAAGAATGTCGCCCAGCAAGGCGACTACGTCAACCTGCCGGCTTACATAGCCGGCCCACCGGCTGGGAGGCAACCCTCGTGGAGCTACCGGGCCAGGTCATTGTCTCAGGCCGGGAACGCTGCCGTCTCCCGGCTCCGGGTGATGATCTAGTCGGAAGGCCTGACCGGAGCCGACTTGGTGGCCGCCTTCGTGGAGCTCCAGGTACTTCCTCTCCAAGGCCGGCCACACATGATTTGCCAGATGAGCGGCCGCTTCGACCCCTGCCGGCTGAGCACCAGGGAGATGCCTCATGCGGAGGTGTCTTACATGGTGAACTACATCTCCAACTGCAAGCTCACCGAAGATTGGCGATACGGCAAGGGTCCGTATTCCCGCGCCAACCCTCCGCCGACAGTAAGTTTTTCCTCTTTTCTTCCTTTGGTAGCCGGCCTTATGATAGCTGACCTCCGACAAGTTGGTTCTCCCTTGGCACTTGGAAGAACCCTCTTCTTCCACCGACGACCGGGGCCACAGGGGTAGAGCGCCAGCTCCTCCCCGACCGCACGGTGGACGACGCCGACGATCCGGACCTGGGAGCGGCCGCCATGGAAGACGCCATCGTGGGGGAAGGCGACGAGGCAGGAAGCGCGAGGCTCGGAGACGGCTTCGAGGACTGGCCGGACAGTGACGAGGTCGAAGCCGTCCCGCACCGCCAGCCGGCGCCTGATCATCAAGGCGCGGGCTCGTCCGCCGTGCCGGCTGCCCGTGGCGGTGCGTAGAAGCGTCGGGCCACGTCGACCTTCTTCGGCAGCCGTCGAAGAAATCCAAGGCTTCCACGGCAGCGACCAAGCGGGACGAGGTGGCCGCGAAGGCGGCCCGCTTCCGCAAGGCGGTGAAACAGCCGCAGGCGATCTCGGCGTAAGTCGTCGAATGTCTTGTATATTTCATATATATTTTTTGTTGTCCTTTTCGATTGAAACCCTTCTAACCCTTTCTTCGCTGGCCGGGCAGGGCACCGCTTTCCCTTGAGCGCGGTCCTGGCGGCTCCATAGTCGGGCCGACTGGAGGGTCCTCCGGCTCCCGTCGCGTGGACCCCCGCGCCGACCTTAGGGAGGCCACGGAGCGGAACGCACGTGAGGCGCGGGAGGAGCGGGAGGTGGCGGAGCGAAGGGCCGCCCAGGCGGCGAAGGAGCAGGCCGATGCGGCAGCCAAGGCCCAGGCGGAGGCGGCAACCGCGGAGACGGAGGCGGAGGCTTCGCACAACCAGCCTCCGCTGCTCGTCGTTCCCCTCCGCGCCGTGGCCCCCGACATCCCCGTGCCCCCGTCGGAGGAGGTCGACCAAGACCCACCGGTGATGGAGAGGAGGGAGGTCCATGTGGCCTCCATGGAAGGGACGCCGCAGACGGCACCGACCGGAGCGGGCCAAAGTGGCCAATCCGCTGCAGCGCCAGAGCAGCCGGCCGGGGGTGAGCCGGAAGCAGGAGCCGGCCTCGAGGTGCAGCCGGCAATGCGTCGGCGCGCAGGGGGAGGCACCGCCGCGCCGGAGCCGCATCGAGTTACGGGCGCCAGCCAGACGGCGGATACCCTGGAGGCGGCCAGCACCAGCACGTCCGAGTGGACTCCCAGCGGGGGGACGGGCAAGCTGAACGTGGCGGCCCAGGAGGTTCGGAACCGGCTTCAAGCCCAAGCCGCCTCGCTGCAGCAATACACCCAAGTGTTCCTTGCGACGCGGGCCGTCATCCGGGTGAGTCTTCTGGCCTCGGTTGTTTTGTTCTCCTAATTTATTCCATGGGGGCGCGTCAGCGCACCCACTGTGTGTAGTCCCCGAGTTCCGAGTCGGCTGCTGCGCAGGCGGCTTGGAACTTACTAGGTCCTGACAACCATTTTATACTCGCCTCCTATCTGTTCTTCCAGGAGTATCATAACCTCCGCGCTGCTGCCTTCAACTCCCAGGCTCAGGAGCTGGGCCGGAGAACCGAAGACCCGATCAGCAGCCGGAGTGCGTACTTGGTTTCGTTCATCTCCTGTGGGGGCACGTTAGCGCACCCACTGGGTGTAGTCCCCGAGATTCGGGCCGACTGCTAAGCAGTCGGGTCGGATCTTCCCTGACGACTTCTTCCTTATTGGTTTTTCTTTTCTCTTTCGTGCTTGCAGGAGCCAATGCCGACTTGAGGGGGCAGCTCAGCGAGGCGCAGGCCGCCCTTTGCACCAAGGAAACCGAGTACGACGCCTTGGTCCTGGAGCATGACCGCCTGGCCAAGAAGTTGGCTGACCAGGAGGAGAGCCACAAGGCGGCCCTGAAGAAGGCGCAGGATAACGAAGACGCCCTGAAGGCCGAGTTCGAGACTAAAGCGGCGGGCTGGGCTGAGACCAAGCAAGCGCTGAACGAAAGCTTCGGCCATATTGAGGATTTGATCGACGGTAAGCCGCCTTCCTCGCTCCTTGCTTGCCCCTTGCCGCCTGATTTGTGTTCTGACTTGTGCCTGCTTTTTATTCTCTGTGCAGACTACTTTCCCGGCTACTCCGTCTTCTCCACCCAAACCATCGAGGCCCATCATGAAGTGCGCCGTCAGGCGGGGGCCGACATCGCGCCGGACGCGAGCCGGACGCTTGAGGAGCAACTCTTGGCGGTCCAAGCGCGGCTGCAGTCGGCTCATCGTATGCTCCGCCGCCTCCAGTGCGCCGGAGCGCAGGTGTTGGCCGCCCTCTGGCCAGGCGAGACGATTCCCTGCACCCCGAGCCAGACTACCGACTAGCTGGAGGTTGCGGTTGGCCGCTTCGAGGCCTGGAAAGCATCGACAGCCCGGCTTGGAGCTGGGCGGGCGCTGGAGTTCGTCCGTGCTTGGTATCCGGGGCTGAACCTGGACCAGGTGCGCACCTGGCGGCTGGAGGCCAACGAGGAGATAGAGGAGGTGTGGCCGGCTATAGCTGAGCGCGCATCGACGATCGCCGAGTGCACTGACATCAGCGTCTTCGCTCCTGAAATAAATGACGACGGCGTTGCCCAGCTGGAGGAGTGGTTCGGGCTGGACCTGGCAGCGGGTGAGGACTCGGCAGAGGAGATCGCCTCCAGCGATGAAGGCGAAGACAACGAAGAAGAGGAAGGCGAAGACGTCGAGCCGGCCGGTGAAGTAGCCAGCCAACCTTAGCCTGACCGTGCCTCTAGCAACGAGGCGCGCGCAAGCGCGCCTTCAGCGGGAGGCGGTCATCATGCCGAGGTTCGCTAGCCGGCCACTCCTCCAGCCGGCACTGCCGTCTCCGCCGACCTGCCTGACTCGCCAGTCGCTCCCCTGGCTTAGTCTGTCGTCCTTGCTGTTCCTGCTTGTTACCCTTTGAACAATTTTTATTAAACTTGCGCAGTTCCACCCACTGGGGGTGTATTCGAACTATGTTGAATCCTGGCCTTGCGAAGGTCTTTTGTGTAAATATGATTGTGTGCATGTTTGGTTTCCATTCACGTATGATTTTTATCCTTAGGTTGTTTCCTTTGCCGCCTTCCCCTTTTGGGGAGGCAAGTACTCGAGCTTTCTTAGATTGAAGTGAAGTGAATGGAAGCCGGCCGGCCGGCTACTCTGGTAGTCGGTCGGTGGTAGGAGACAAACCAGCTTTTGTTATATTAGTCCGTTAGTCCCTAGCCATTTTTCGTGTGGACATCCTTTCCTGCCTTTAACTCTTGCCAGCCGGACAACCGGTTCTTCAAACTGCGACTTTTGGTAAGAGAAAGCTTGGGTGCCGGCACACTACTTGTCTGACCGTGGGTAGGACTTCTAATATAACTCTAGGCGGCCAGTCCCCGGGCCGACTAGTTGAACCCGGTGCCGGACGAAAAAAAAGTGAATGTAATGACAAAGTCATAAGCATAATGTTCTTCATTTATAGATAGAAGATGGCAGTCCCCGAGCTCTCCTCGGGGGGCCTATTGTCTCGTACTTAGTACAAAAGTTAGCGTGATACATACTGCATTTCAACTGTAAAATCTTCGGAGGAGGTTGGCGTTCAATGGTCGTTCCGACTCCTTGCCGGAATCGTCTCTCTTGCGTACCTTCGGCTTCTGTGCGTCGATTAGGTAGTAGGAGTCGTTGCCTAAAGCTCTGCTGATGACGAAGGGGCCTTCCCAAGGGGCCGAGAGCTTGTGCTGGCCGGCTGTTCGCTGGATCAGCCGGAGCACAAGATCGCCCTCTTGGAAGGATCTTGGCCTGACCTTCCGACTGTGGTAGCGGCACAAGCCCTGCTGGTAGATGGCAGATCGGCTGAGGGCTAACAGCCGGCCTTCTTCCAGCAGGTCGACACCGTCTTCTCGTGCTTCCTGGGCCTCCGCCTCCGTGTACATGGTTACCCGAGGCGAGTCGAACTCGATGTCAATTGGGATGACCGCCTCGGCACCATACACAAGGAAAAAAGGAGTGAAGCCGGTTGACTTGTTTGGGGTTGCGCGCAGACTCCAGAGGACGGCCGGCTGCTCATCGAGCCAATAGTCGGCCGAACGCTCCAGTGGTACGACTAGTCGGGGCTTGATGCCGGAAAGTTGGCTCGTTCGACCTGGCCGTTTGACTGTGGGTGGGCAACGGACGCTAGGTCCAACTGGATGCCCTGCGTCGCACAGAAACGTGCCAAGGCTCCCTTGGCGAAATTCATGCCATTATCGGTGATGATGCTGTGTGGCATGCCGTACCGAGTTGTTATATCTGCGATGAATGTGACGGCAGTCGGCCCATTCAGCTTCTTAATCGGTTTTGCCTCAATCCACTTGGTGAATTTGTCCACAGCGACTAGCAGATGCGTCATGCCGCCGTGCGCCGTCTTGAACGGGCCCATCATGTCCAGTCCCCAAACGGCGAAGGGCCAAGTGAGGGGAATGGTCTTGAGTGCCGAAGCCGACATGTGTTGCTTGGAGCTGAAGAATTGGCACCCCTTGTAGTGTTTAACTAACTCCTTGGTGTCATCCAAAGCAGTCGGCCAAAAGAAACCATGGCGGAAAGCTTTGGCGACGAGTGATCTTGAGGCCGCATGGTGGCTGCATTCTCCTTGGTGGATGTCTCTGAGGATTGCAATGCCCTTCTCTTGCTCGACACATCGCTGGAGGACTCTAGTGACACTGCACTTGACGAGTTCTCTGTTGACGATTGTGTATGCCCCGGCTCGACGTTGGACTTGTCTTGCCTCTGTTTCATCAGCCGACAGATCTTGGTTCACTAGGAAGTTGAGGATGGGTTGTGCCCATGATGGGGCTGTGACTTCTTCTATTGCCAACACTGCTACTGCGACCAGGGCGGGCGGGCTGGATGGTGAAATGCTGGAGTCGGCCATCGCCTGTTGTGTTGGCGTGGTTCCTGGGCCGACTACCGCAGTCCCCGGGTCGGGCGTAACTACGAAAGTCCCCGAGCCGCCTGCTGACGTCCCTGGGCCGACTATCGAAGTCCCCAGATCACCCGCCTGGTTCTTCAAGCCGGACCCGGCTGCATCGGGGTCAGGCGGCACAAAGATGGAATCGGATTCCGAAGACGGCTTGATAGACGGTTTGAGGAGGCGCTGTAGAGAGACGCCGGTTGGTATTGCTTCCCGAGTGGAGCCTATTCGAGCCAGGGCATCAGCTGGCTCGTTGTCGGCTCGCGGTACATGGAGGAACTCGCATCCTTCAAAATACCCACTGATTTGCTGAACAAGGAAGCGGTAGCTTGCCATATTTGCGTCCTTGGCATCCCAGTCGCCGGATGATTGCTGGACCACCAAGTCCGAGTCGCCATAACATAGGATCCGGCGAATGTCGAGTTCTTTGGCAAGCCGGAGCCCGTGTATGAGCGCCTCGTACTCGGCCACGTTGTTGGAGGCGGCAAAGTGAATTTGCAGCGTGTATCTGAGCTTGTCGCCTTTGGGAGAGGTGAGGACGATGCCGGCTCCCAACTGGTGCGCATCTTGGACCCATCGAAGTGCATGCGCCAATGAGTGGAGTCGGGAGCCGGCGGTAGGTACTAGGTCTCGGCCCAGTCGATGAGGAAGTCGGCCAATGCTTGGGACTTGATGGCGGTGCGAGGTTGGTAGAAGATCGTGTAGGGGGCCAGCTCGATGGCCCATTTCGCCACCCGGCCAGATGCATCCCGGCTGCCTATGATCTCGGCCAGCGGGGCAGTGCATACGGCCGTGATGGGATGCTCTTGGAAATAGGGCTTCAGCTTCTTGGCGGCGAAGTACACGCCATAGCACATCTTCTGGTAGTGCGAGTAGTTCTGCTTCGAGGCAGACATCACCTCGCTCAAATAGTACATTGGCCTCTGGACCGGCTGGGCTCGGCCCTCTTCTGGGCGCTGGACTACGACGACGGTGCTGACCACCCGGCTGGTTGCAGCAATCTAGAGGAGCATGGGCTCTTCCTCAGTCGGCGCCACCAGGATAGGCGGTGTGGCCAGCATCTTCTTCAGCTCGTGAAAAGCTTGGTCGGCCTGGTCATTCCACTCGAAGTGAGTGGTCTTCTTCATGAGGCGGTAGAGGGGGAGGGCTTTCTCTCCGAGCCGGCTGATGAAGCGGTTCAGGGAGGCCAAGCATCCGGTGAACTTCTGGATGTCTCGAAGTTTGGTGGGAATCACCATTCTCTCAATGGCCTTGATCTTTACCGGGTTGCATTCGATGCCACGTTCGGAGACCAGGAAGCCTAGGAGTTGGCCGACTGGCACTCCGAACACGCATTTCTCGGGGTTGAGCTTGATTTGGAATCGGCGCAGGTTCTCAAATGTTTCCTTGAGGTCTTCCAGCAGAGTACCGCGCTTCTCCGTCTTCACCACAATGTCGTCTATGTAGACGTGGGCATTTCTGCCGAGCTGCTTGAGGAGGCACTTCTGCATGCAACGCTGAAAAGTGGCACCGGCATTTCTTAAGCTGAATGTCATAGTCAGGTAGCAGAAGGCTCCGAATGGCGTGATGAAGGCGGTCTTCAGGCGGTCTGCCGGATCTAACTTTATTTGGTGGTACCCTGAGTAAGCATCCAAGAAACTCAACAGCTCGCATCCGGCCGTGGAGTCTATCACTTGATCAATCCTCGGCAGGGCGAAGGGATCTTTGGGGCAGGCCTTGTTGAGGCTTGTGTAGTCTATGCACATGCGCCACTTGTTGTTCTTCTTTAGCACGAGAACCGGGTTGGCGAGCCACTCTAGAAAGAAAACTTCCATAATGAAGCCAGCTGCCAGAAGCCGGGCTATCTCTTCTCCTACAATTTTTTTTGTCCTCCGACAACCGGCGGAGGGGTTGTTTGACTGGTTTTGCGTCTTCTCGGACGTGTAGCTTGTGATCGGCGAATTCCTTCGGAACACCCGGCATGTCCTTGGGGGACCATGCGAAGATGTCCCGATTCTCATGGAGGAAATCGGTGAGCTTGCCTTCCTATTTGTTGTTTAGGTTTGCCCCAATGACGGCAAACCTCTCTAGGTGCTCGGGGTCGAGAGGTATCTTCTTCGTCTCCTTGGCCGGCTGGAAAGACCCTTGGGCATCATAGTCCTTGGGGTCGAGGGACAAGGCCGACTGCTTGCCGGCCATGGCCACCACTCGGTCCAATATCTTCTTTTCTTCGGCAATCACAAGGGACTCAGCCAGCCGGCTGCTGGCTGCTGCGCACTCGGAGGACTTTTTGTAATCGCCGGCTATGGTGATGATGCCCTTGGTGCTTGGCATCTTCATCTTGAGGTAAGCATAGTGGGGAACTGCCATGAACCTGGCCAAGGCAGGTCGGCCATGCAACGCATGGTAGGGGCTCTCCAGGGCCACCACTTCAAACCAGATCGCTTCCGGCGGAAATGATCCTTGTCCCCAAAGAGCACATCAATCTTGATCTTGCCAATGGAGGCGCAGGACAGGCCGGGTACAATGCCATGGAACACAGTCCGAGTCAGCATGAGTTGCTTCGTCTTGACGTTCAGCTTCTCCAGGGTGTCACGGTACAGGATGTTGATGCTGCTCCCACCGTCTATCATCACGCGAGAGAAACGGGCGGCGCGTCTATCCGTTCCAAGGGTGGCATCCAAAACCAATGCATAAGAGCCGGGAGATGGCATCACCTCCGGGTGGTCGGCCCGGCTCCAGCCGATAGGTTTTTCTGACCAGTGCATGTGCTCGGCGGGGGTGGCAGCGACCATGCTGACTTCCAGGTGCTCTCGGCGTTTGCTGCGGCGGTCTTCCAGCTGGCTCATAAAGATGACCTAGGTGGCCTGCTCGTCGGGGAACTCATCGTGCACGGCTCCGACTGCAGGCCGAGCGGTCGGCAGCTGTGGAGCTAGAGGTGGCGGAGGCGGCGCGAGCCCTTCGCCCTTGGAGATTCGGGTGAGCCAATAGCACTTCCGGGTTGTGTGGTTGGACGGCTTCGCGCCGCTGTGGAACTTGCATGGGGCGTCGAGAGTTTGCTCGTAGGAGAAGGCCGGCTGCCAAGCCGGCTTGCCGCCCCTCTGCTTCTTTGGTGCGGGCCGCCCCTCGGGCGGCTCGTCTTTGACGGTGGCCACCTGCCGACTGGTGGAAGGCGGCATTGGGCCCTTGCGCTTGTGGTCGTTCTGGTGTGGGCGTCGGCCGGAGTCCCCAGCCGGCATCTTGGGTGCCGGATTGAGTACTTTCCCGGACGCATCTACCCGGAGTTCGGTCTTCATCGAGGAGTCGGCGGTGGCGTATTTGTCCGCTATGACCAGAAGCTCGTCGAGGGTAGTCGGCTCGTCGCAGAGGAGCTTGTGCTTGAGGAGGGTGCCTTCTCAGCATCCGGCAGTGAAGTATTCTATGGCTTGCACCTCGTGTACCCCTTCGCAAGAGTTGCGGAGCTCGGCCCAGCGCGTGAGGTAGTCACGGGTGGACTCGGCGGGGCCTTGCACACACAAGGAGAGCTGTGGGCTTGGGAGCCCGCTTGTAGGTGCTGGTGAAGTTGCGGATGAAGGCTTCTGTGAAGTCTAGCCAGCTGTTGATGCTGTATGGCTTGAGGCTGTTGAGCCAAGTCCGCGCCGTGCCTTGCAGCATGAGGGGCACATACTTCACGGCAACGCGCCTGTTGCCGTTTGCTATGCTAACCGCCGTGGAGTAGTCGATCAACCAATCTTCCGGCTTCACGGAGCCGTTGTACTTGGGCATGTCTCTTGGGAGCGAGAACCCTTTGGGGAAAGGCTCGTCACGGATGCGGGGGCCGAAACAAGGCGGGCCGACATCGTCTTCTTCTTCCAACGCCAGGGATCGCGCTAGGCGGCCGATCCGATGGCGGGCGTCGTTCTCGCCGACTCCCTCGTGGCGACCTAGCCGGCCGCTGAGAGTCGGATGCGCAACAGGCGGTGGGGTGGGATATCTCTCCCCACGGGGCCGAGGCGGGGGTGGGCTACCTCGCCACTCCATGGCCTGGGGATGGCCTTCTGCGTCTCGCTCGATGGAGATTCGGGTTCGGCTTCGGCTGGCAGCCGGCTCTTTCTCGCACCGCGCGCGGGCTTTGCCCGCGGTCGGCGTCCGGGACGTCGCGCCGTGATCTCGGCGCGGGGGGAGGCTTTCCGTGAGGGCATCGGCTTCGTGCCGCTGCGCGGCCGCATCAATTAGCTGCTGGATGCGTCTGGTCATGTGGGGGAGTTCTTCGGCCCCCAATCCATCTAGCTCGTCTACGGCCGCCTGGGCGGCATGCAGGTTCTCGAGTGGAGTGGCATAGACTGGGCGGTCGACTCCCATCGTGTCGGCGAGGACAGCACCGCGCTGTCTGACAACGCCGGCCCGGCTTGGCCCGCCTAGGAGCGGCGTGCCAAAGGCGGCGCGGTCAGCTTCGCACTGGTGGGCCTCAGTGAGGCGTCTCATGGAGGCCAGCCTCCGGCCCTCCGCGAGGAGGGCGAGGCGGCGAGCCTCCAGTGCTTCGTCGTCGGCATCAGCCGGGAGGGGGATGGACAAATCGTGGACTGCCGCATGCGGGGCGTCGTGGGTGCTTTTGTCGGGAGCGTCGCCGTGGCCGATGACCATCACCTCGGTGGTGACAGCGTCGCAGCCATCGGCCCGGGGAAGCGGGTCGTTGTAGATCGTGACGTCGGTGGGGAAAGTGTCGAGTGAGGCCGTGTCGGAGTCGACAGGCATCGGATCGGTGGAACCAACCGACTCCAAGTCCACGGCGGGCTCGCCGGAGACGTGAAGCTGGCCGAGGAGGTTGACGAGGTGGTCGGTGCCCGCGTCAGAGGCGAGCTCGTCGGAGATGAAGGTCTTGTCAAGGAGACCGGCGAAGCTGCTCGCCGCGCAGATGTTGGCGACGCCTTGCAGCGCGTCGTGGCAAACACCATCGAGCGTGCCGGGCTGGCTACGCTCGCTGGGGAGGAAGAGGGTTCCTGTCCAGAACAGGTCTCCGGACGACGGTGCACCTGGCCCCATGGTGGGCGCCAAATGTCAGGTGGTAGGTGCGACATATGCCAACGGGTGGCTTATCATTGTGGGAGCCAGTAAGACATCGCCGGTGCCTGGAAACGGAATGAGGCGAAGACATGCACGGCGGCGAATCTTACCCAGCTTTGGGGCTCTCCGTGGAGATAACACCCCTACTGCTGCTCTGCGGGGTCTCCGCATGATCACTAGTTGAACAAGTAGCTACACGATGCTCCTTGAGCTGTTTGGTGAGAGGAGGAAGAAGAGCACGACTCGCTCTCTTCTCCTGCCTATGTGGTGTCTAAAACTAGAAGGGATCAACCCTTTGCATGGGTGTCCCGGGGGGTTAATATAGGCCTACCCCCCGGGGGTACAATGGTAATCCGGCTGGGCGTGGGGCCCAGCCGTCTGTGTCTACGCTCGCCGGCTTCTGCGCCGGCTGCTGGGGCCCGCCGACTGGTGGGTCCCGCCGGCTGCCGGCTCCTTGGTCGACAGCCAGGCCCCACTGTCCAGGGCCTGGTCGGGGGCTGGTTACTGTTGCTCGATCCTGGTGATGAGGGCTTCGTCGAGGTGGGCGTGGCTACAGTGCCGCCGTCCGGCGGGTGATCGCTGTAGCATCACCGCATCTTGTCTCCTTAATGGGGCGTCTCCTTCGAGGGAGGTGGCATGCCGGCTATGGAGAGCCGGCTTTGTGTTGG
The DNA here is from genome assembly GCF_002162155.2 of Triticum dicoccoides. Taxonomy (NCBI): domain Eukaryota; kingdom Viridiplantae; phylum Streptophyta; class Magnoliopsida; order Poales; family Poaceae; genus Triticum; species Triticum dicoccoides. The sequence continues at coordinate 504,754,532 of NC_041384.1, forward strand.
GCCGACTGGAGGAGGCGCGGCCGCCTTCGGGTGTCTCTCTGCCCAAAGGGGCCCACCGCCCGTGGGCCGTACTGGCGGTCCATCGTGGATGACATCAGGGTCAATGTGGCAACAGTGCCGCGCCGGACGGGCCATGGCCACTCGTACGGCGCACTGTGCCAGTCGTGCTCCGGGATTCGGGGGTGGCAGGCTTCACTGTAGCCACGCCCTTTCACATCGCCGTTATGTGGATGCAGACTTCTCGCAGCCGGCTTCTCGGAGCCGGCCCTCCCGCGGCTTTCTTCATGAGGGCTGGAGTCGGGCCGCCTTCCGATAGCCGGCCCGGGAGACAGCCGGCAAGGGGAAGGCGGCCCCACATCTTGGATTCTTGAGGGCCGGATCGGCTCATAATTTTTTCAGAAAGGCCAGGGGGAGCCGGCTTGGCTACCCGTGGTCATCTACTCTGACATCAAGATGCCAAGAACTCGGGGGGTCATCACAGTCAATGGAAACACAGAGCGCTCTCTCCGCACGGAGGAGCACGCTGCGTCCCTCGTAGCAGAAGCGCAAAGCAGCCTCTTAAGGCAATCCACCAGTTCGGCGATTCAAGACCCGGACACCTTCAAGCGCGCCCAGAGTAATCGGCAGCAAGACCGCCTGGCATGTTCCGAGCTCGGATAGCAATGCGGCCCCCACCCCAGTACCAGCCAAACGGCAAAACCCGTGCCCCGCGTACATAATTACGCATTGAAAATACATGGGCACAGGTGGGGAGGGGGGCACGACTACGGCACGCCCCAAGACGCGGCTCAACCGCACTAGGGGCTTCCCGCCTTATTATTTTTTTCTCTCTTTCAGGACTTTACTCTCTGGAAACCCCGTCCGGTAGTATGTTTGCCGGACACACGATACAACAACCAAGGAGGCAGAAAGCTACGTCGCATCATGGAATTCCTAGGTGGTCTCCGATAACGAGTGAAATACCTGCTTTCAAAACCATTCCTCAGCTTGCCCTTGGAGGGGACATGTCAAATAGTCCTACTTTTTGCTTATCCCACTAATTGTATCATTCTGCTTCGACGTACCTTTTTGAATAAACAATGCATAGCACTAGACTATTACCGCATTCTCTATTCTCTCTTTTTTATACATATATATGTTCATTCATGACATTCAGCACCCGTACACTCTGGTACGGCCAATATGCCAGGGGCTTAAGTGTACCCCATAATACGGCGTGAGAAGTCCGAACACTTTGACAGTGCGGCACCCCGAACTTATAGCATTATATGCATCAGCTCCGAATCATGTCTTGGGTCAATAGTTGGGTTTGCCCGGCTCCCATGTTTTGGTACCTTACATTCCGCTATATCGGCTAAGGTAGCACTGAGAGAACTACTGCGATTGTGCCCCGGTTCAGCTGGGCTAAGCACCTCAGTAGAGAAAGCTAAAACTGACTGTCATGATAAGGCGAGAGACTGGTCGCTGTTCGAGAGGTTTCGAGTCCCTAAAGACTTATGCCGATTAGAGCGAGGAGTCGGCTTTGTCCGGCTTAAGGCGTGTATAGCACCCCGAATTCGGCCTTCCGAATACTAGGGGCTTCGCCAAAATTTAAAATTATAGAATTCTATGGCTAAGTGAGAGTGATAAAGCATTATAGTCCGATTGCCTTGTTTGTTGTGCTGAGCACCCCCCTTGAAGGACCCAAAAATGGGAACAAGAGTCCTCAGTTTTATCCCGAACACCCCAGCACTCGTGGCATGGGGGAAGAAGCCGACGACTAGCCATCTCTCAGATTTGATAAACAGCCGAACAGAAGGTAATATTTTAAATTCAAACAAGCGTTGCATAGCGCATATGAACAAGTTTTCATAATACAGGATCACACAAGCAAGTTCATTCAAATATTACATCTTTCGCACACTCGTCCACTACAAGACGGGCACCCTTCAGGACACCCTCATAATACATCTCGGGGTGGCGATGCTCCTTGCCCTGCGGTGGCCCCTCCTTCACCAGCTTCTCGGCGTCCATCTTGGCCCAGTGCACCTTTGCACGGGCAAAAGCCCGGCGTGCACCTTCGATGCATATTGTCCTCTTGATGACATCCAGCTGTGGGCAGGCATCCACAAGCCGCCTCACCAGGCCAAAGTAGCTGTTGGGAAGGGAGTCGCCAGGCCACATCTGGACTATAAAGCCCTTCATGGCCTGTTCGGCCGCCTTGTGCAGCTCGACCAGTTGCTTCAGTTGGTCGCTCACAGGCATCGGGTGTTCGGTCCTAGTATACTGAGACCAGAACAACTTCTCCGTCGAGCTTCCCTCCTCGGCCTGGTAATACTCCGCGGCATCCGACATGCTACAGGGCAAATTTGCGAATACTCCTGGAGAGCTCCGGACTCGGGTAAGTAACAAGTAATTTACTTGCGCATGCTTGCTTTGCATATTGAATGCCTTACCCGCTGCTATCTTCCTCGTCGCCTCAATCTCCTGGAGGGCTTTTTGGGCTTCGGCCTTGTCATTCTTTGCGCTCTCGAGGGCCGTGGCAAGCTCAGACTCTCGCGGCTTCGAGTCAAGCTCCAAAGCCTCGTGCTTCGTCACGAGAGCCTGGAGCTCTTGCTGCACCTTGCCCACCCGTGCCTCTTGCTTTTCCCGCTTGGTGCGCTCCTGGGACGCTTTGTTTTCGGCCTCGGACAGCGCTTGCTTCAGGGTCGCCACTTCGGTCGTGGCCCCTGGCAAATTCATGATGATCCTGTCATTTCGCAATCGCATCTTTTTTGTATGTATATATATAGACAAGGTATTACTTACCTTTGTTCTCCTCGAGATGCCTCTTGGCAAGGTCGAGCTCTTTCTCGGACCCCTCAAGGTCCTGCTTCAGTGCGGCGACCTCCGCAGTCAGTGCGGCAGAGGTCAGCAGTGAAGCCTGCATACGCATATAGACATACTTATATTAGACTCCTGCAGATATTATTTGATCCTCTATTCGGCTTTTCTTTGTGAACACCAAACAGAGCATCAGGGGCTACTGTCTATGCGGTAATATTTTTCCTATATTTTAAATACTTACCTCAAAGCCTGTTAGATGGCTGGCACAGGCTTCAGTCAGTCCGCTCTTGGCGGACTGAACCTTCTTGATCACCGCACTCATAATAGTGCGGTGCTCTTCGTCGATGGAAGCACCGCGAAGCGCTCCCAGCAGGTTGTCCGGTGCCTCTGGATGGATAGAGGTCACCGGCACGGGCGTCTTACCCCTTTTGGAAGGGGGCCGCCTGCCCGAGCCCGGAACCACTGGAGGTTCCGATGCGGTGTTCGGCTAAGAGGCGAACTTGGAGCCCCCAGGAGCCTTGCTCCCTTTGCTCCTGGAGTCCGAAAGGTCGCCCTGAGGCGCCTACGGGACTGTCTCCCCCCGGCTCGGTGCCCCTTGAGACAATACCTCGACATTGTCCGTAGGGCAAGGGGAGGAGGCGGTCGGAAGTGGATCGCTATCCATATCCGACGAGTCCAAGGAACCGTCCGACGAGGATACGTCGATACGGGCTTGGGGTGGTCTGCATAATCATATTTAGCGCTAGGAGAAGCAGTGCAACAAAGGTATGCTATGAGTTACTCTGGCATCCGAATACTTACGACTTCGCCAGGGGCTTGGCCCTGAGCAGCCGCTCGTCTTCGCCTTCGGCGGCGGTGGTGGAGCAGTCCGGAAGAAGAGTCCTTCCCTTCTTGGACCCTTCGGCCTCCCCGGTTGGGGCCGCCTTCCTTTTCTTGTCTCCCCCGGCTAGAGGGGGAGCATCTTCATCTTCCTCCTTGTTTTCATGGGAGGAGTGCGTCGTGGAGTTATCGGACGATGAGTTCGATACCACCTGACGCCGGGAACTCTTTCAGGTTCCCTTGGCCTTCTTCTTGGTCTTCTCCGGCACCTCATAAGGAGTCGGAGTCAGCATCTCCGTCAGGAGAGCGTCCGCAGTGTCTTCGGGCAGAGGGGCCGGACAGTCAATCTGTTCCGATGCCTCCACCCAGTCCTGTCAAAGGCATGGGAGCTCAGACCCCGGACATGGTTAAGCTATGGGAAATAAATATCCTACCAGATGTATAGAACTTACGAGGGTGCTTCGCGCTTAGCCCGCGATCCTCGGTAAGAGAAGGAGGGACCTCGGCGCCCTTGAACAGCACCCTCAGACGTCCTTATGTGTCGTGTCGAAGAGCTCGTGTAGAGTCTGGTGTTGGGCCGGGTCGAACTCCCATAAGTTGAAATCCCGTTGTTGACATGGGAGGATCTGGCGGAAGAGCATGACCTGGACTATGTTGACAAGCTTAAGTTTCTTGCTTATCATGTTCCGGATACACTTCTGGAGTCCGTCTAGCTCCACTGACGAACCCCAGGACAGGCCCTTCTCCTTCGAGGAAGTGAGCCGTGTGGGGATTCCGGATCGAAACTCGGGGGCCGCCACCCAGTTGGTGTCGCGTGGCTCGGTGATGTAGAACCACCCCGATTGCCACCCCTTTACGGTCTCCACGAAGGAGCCCTCGAGCCATGCAACGTTTGGCATTTTGCCCACCATGGCTCCGCCGCATTCCGCATGTTGGCCGCGTACAACCTTCGGCTTGATATTGAAGGTCTTCAGCCATAGGCCGAAGTGGAGCCGGATGCGGAGGAAAGCCTCACACACGACGATGAACGCCGAGATGTTGAGGATGAAATTCGGGGCCAGTTCATGAAAGTCCAGCCTGTAGTAGAACATGAGGCCGCGGATGAATGGATGGAGGGGAAACCCCAATCCGCGGACGAAATGCGGGAGGAAAACCACCCTTTCGTGAGGTTTCGGGGTAGGGATGACCAGCCCGCGGCTGGCAGCCGGTGCGCGATATCCGCGGCTAAGTATCTGGCTCCACGTAACTTTTTGATGTGCCCCTCCGTGACGGAGGAGGCCATCCACTTGCCTCCCGCTTCGGACATGTTTGGAGAGAGTTGAGGAGGAGGATGCAGACTTGGGCGCTGGAGCTCGAGTGCGCGATAATGGATGAGCAAGGAGGAAGAAGGCATGGGTAGAAAAAGGTGAGATCTTATACCTTTATAAGGGCGGACTAAACTATGTGCCCCCCACTAGCCTGGTAAAACTCGCTTATCCCTCAAGCGACGTAATTGATGGCGCGGTTGGGTTACCCATGTCCGTATTGATGAGAATACCGTAATAAGGTGAACACGATCTCTGCTTTGACAAGACGTGTCAAGAAACCACCTCATGTTATGTGTGGGGGCTGGTTAAAGAAAAACGTTTCAAATAATTACTGGGCCGTTGCGTGATGTCATGTTGCCAAAACGTGTCAGCAGATTAGATTTGTGGTAATATTATTCTCTCTACGGTGGTATGTGGAACTTATTTTGCAGGGTCGGACACTATCCTTGTATTCAAATTCTTCCGTGGTGTATTCGGAGGAGGAACCCGCCTTGCAATGCCGAAGACAACACTGCACGCCAGACTCATTGTCATTGAAGCCTGGTTCAGGGGCTACTGAGGGACTCCTGGATTTGGGGGTCTCGGGACAGCCGGACTGTATCCTTTGGCCGGACTGTTGGACTATGAAGATACGAGATTGAAGACTTCGTCCCGTGTCCTGATGGGACTCTACTTGGCGTGGAAGGCAAGCTAGGAAATACGGATATGTATATCTCCTCCTTTGTAACCGACCTTGGGTAACCCTAGCCCTCTCCGGTGTTTATATAAACCGGAGGGTTTTAGTCCGTAGGACAATATACAATCATACCATAGGCTAGCTTCTAGGGTTTAGCCTCTCCGATCTCGTGGTAGATCAACTCTTGTACTACTCATATTATTAAGAATAAATCAAGCAGGACATAGGGTTTTACCTCCATCAAGAGGGCCCGAACCTGGGTAAAACATCATGTCCCCTGCCTCCTGTTACCATCCGCCTTAGACGCACAGTTCGGGATCATTTTGTGCAGTTTCACCAAAATCGAGATGAGCATCCCAGTGGCAAAGAAATTGAAGAAGCGTGATTAGAATAATATTACTGGGACTAGTTGATGAGACATATAAACTCATCACAAATATAGTACGTAGAAGCCAGTAGAGGTCTCTACGAGGCAAAGAAGTAGAGAAATATCCACAAGGAGTGATGTTGGCAGATGGAGCAGTGGTGCAAGCCGGCTGTAAAGGAAGTTGTACCTGAGGGATGTTGGGATGTAGCTCAACCTAGAGGAGGGTGGCAGGGAGGAGGCAACTACCCACGTCGCGGCAGTGAGCAAGGGACGAAGGCAACCTCATCGGCTTTGTGAGAGAGAACGGCAGGGACCCCTAATCGGGACGTGCCGACAGTGGGTTTTCGCCATCGGTGATGGTGACGACATATACACTAAGCATCCACCCCTTCCCCCGGCGGACGTGATCCGCCGGGATGTTAGAGATGTGGCCACATTTGTTTTGTGCGAGAGAGTGTGAAGAGAGCAACCCCAGCAAGCAACCGTGTAGGCTCATCCTGGCTATGTATATAGTGGAGCGGTTTCCTTTTCTCTCCATATGAACCTATTTATATTGCGTACGTGCCACTAAAGAAAAAAAACTTTATTTATAAATGATGTGGCACTGCTCATGCGTGGTTCCCGACCCTCAGTTATTTATAAGTGAGTAACTACTACTAGACGCGTCAAATTATCACGTGGGTTGCATCACCTTACAGAAATGAGCTCCACCGTGTCACGTGTGTGGTTGCGGAAGACGCAAAAGACGCAAAGAGTGCTACTAGTACAATACGTGCGTGGGTGTGTGCACCTCTTCTCTTCGAGCATGGTTATTAAAAGTATAGCCCACTACTGTACTACCACACGGTTATTATATATGGGCATAGAGTATAGGCAGTAATAATGACTAATAAGCCGTGAAATCACGAGGCCCACCTTTCTCTATGTTTGACCGAGGAAGTAGTCATCATTTCACTCCTCGTTGAATATCCATCCGTTGCTACCTCCGCGAATAAATAAAAATCCTCTTCTACCTCCATAGCATGGTTAATAATATAGCCATGTCAATCAAGACGTAGAAATATCATTCACTGATACAATAGGGCTAGATCTAAGGCTGGTGATTTTTTTTACTTTGTCTCTATCTCTTTTTGTCTCATTTACTCATTTTACATAGGAGCACGTGTAGAGGATGGCTATTCCTTTCGATGGGACTTCTTCATGGGGTTTAAGACTAAGCAGCTCCAAATTATGCCCGCTATGCACCACTCTGAATCATGCCATCTATGATAGGGAGTAGTCCCATTGCAACAATGAGGTCCACTAGGTCTAGCACGTCCTGTAAGAAGAGACTGTCACACAAAACATACATCTTGTTGCCTTCTTCCTCATACAGTACGTACCACTGGTATGTACTACTACTACTACTACTACTACTACTCGTTCTCCTATAAACCTTGCGCTTGGCATCTCCAAAATATTAACCTTGCGATTGGCTCTTCGCCTCTTCAGGAAGTCGAGCAATAATGGTACTGCAGTATATATTGTTCTAGCTATATAAGACCGAATGAATTGCTACACGTCCACCACGTGGTCAAGGGTCGAGGGGTGAGGGAGAGTACACTACATACGGAGCAACATGAGTGAATCTACACTCTAAAATACGTCTATATACATCAGTGTTTGGAGTATGTACTAGTACTTCATATTGAAATCTACTAAAGGACATATATTCCAAACAATATGATAATCTCTCTAACCAAGGTAGGGACGAGGAGTAAACAGAGGGAGTAGTAAAATTTTCTTGTCGTCCTGCGAGCCACCGCGCACGTGGGCGAGGGAGCGGGCGTAAGGCGTAGTAAGCAAGCTTCACCCGTCCTGCGAGCCACCACGCCCGTGGGCGGGGGAGACGGCGTACTAAGCAAGCTTCTCCTCATTCTGCGAGTTGACGGGACACATCAAAAGTAATACGCACAAAGCATCTCGAGTGTATAGAGAATTGCCTCTAAGGTAGGCCCCACATGGTTTGCCTCTTTTTTAACATAACGCGTCAAGTCACAATTTGTTTGTTCACCCGTGGTAGGCGATCGTCCATCAAGTGGACAACCAGTACATGTGTCAAATTACCACATCGGCTGCCTTTTCGTACAGAAATGAGCTCCACCGTGTACCCGCGCATGTGTGGTTGCGAAAGAGACGGGAGTACGTGCGTCGTGCATGCACCTCTTCTCTTCGTGCATGTCCCCCACCTATGTGGGTGTGTGTGAGAGAGATACAAACCAAGATTGATGGCATGTAACGCCGGGATAAATAGACTATAGTAAATCCCTGCTAATGATGCCACGTCACCTCGGTTACTGTTGATAATCTCGGGTTAGTTCAAAAACCGATTCGAATTCAAAATTAAATTAAAGGCAAACAACAAAAGTTTTCAAACTTTAAAACTAAAATGTTCGAGTTGTGTCGGATAATGCAAAGGTAATTGTGGTGAAGAAACCCCACTTTTATAAAGTGTTTATAAAACTCTAAAATGAACAAAACAGTAACAAAACCAATTATTTAAAAGCTTTTAAAATATTAATCAATCACAAACTATTCTATTTTAGGTGCCATGTTAATTGTGGTGGTGGCATATTTGTTAATACTAATTTAGGTACAACTAATGTATTTTATAAAACTAAGATATTTAAAATATAAATTTAAAACAGAATAAGAGAAAAACAAAAACAAAACAAAAAAAGGAAAGATAGAAGGAAAACCCCCTGCTGGGCCATGGCCAAGCTGGACATCGCGCCAACCAGGCCGGCCCAGCCGCGCCCCACCCCACTCTCCATTTCCCCCACCCCAGTCAAATCCTAACCCGTAACCCCCCAATCGCCCCCCACTATGCTCTCCTCAGATTGGATCGGGGCTTTGCCTCGTCGCCCCTGACGCCGCCCGTCGCCGCCCCGTCTACGACCGTCGCCGCCCCGTCTACGACCGTCGCTCCGACTCGCCGGGCCACCTCGCCGCTCGTCGAACGCCTCCCCGCTGCACCCCGATGACCACGCCTCGCCGCCCGGCGTTGCACGACATCATCTTCCCCGCGCCCGTCGCCGGATCGCCAAGCGCCGCGCCTCCTCATCACCACCTCACCGGACAGCCGCGCCAGAACGTCGTCCCTGTCCTCCTCCCCATGCACTACTGCACCGTGCCCTACAACCCAGGTGAGGCCCCGGCCTCATCCTCTCCTCGCACGCGCACCGCCCGCGCTCGCGCGAGGCCTCGCCCCGCTCACCGCTTGCCTTGCCTGCCGTTACCACTGCCGGCCCCGCCCAAGGCCATGGCCATCTCCGCCCGCACCCGGCTCCGGCCTCCCATGGCCTCGCAGCTGCCGCTGCTGGCTGCACCTCTCCTCCTCTCCCCTACCCGCCTCTGCTCCCCGCGCCGACATGTCGCGCCCGGCCCTCGCCCCGCAACCACCGCTCCCCGGCGTCGCCAGCCATGTGCTTGCCCCGCTGCGTCCCGCCCGCGGCCACGCCTGCAACTGCTGCTGCTTTCGCACGCCCGCGTTGCCGCTTGCCCCGCGACCGCGCCGGCCGCGCCCAGCGCATGCCCTGTCGTGCCCTGGCTCGCGCTCAACCGCAGCCCCGCTCGCCGCCCACGCTGACCATCCCCTCCCCGCGCCGTGCTGCGCTACTGCGCGCCATGCTGCTGCTGCTCATCGCAGCCGCCTTGCTCCGCCGCCTCCTCTGCACCCGCGCAGCCTCTCCACTCGCGGCGTCCACTGCTGCCGGCCAGCGCCCGCGCCCCCTCCTCTCTGAGAACGTAAAAAAACAAATAAAAAATAAAATAAAATAAATTAATTAAGATTAATAATAATAATGAAATTTAATCAATAAATTAATTAAGATAATTAATCATGTTAATTAATCTAATTAACCCTCTTAATTAACCTTAATTATCTAATTAGACAAACAGTCTATGACAGTGGGACCCACCTGTCAGCTTGACTGGTCAATGGTCAAAGCTGATCACTGACATCACCCTGACATCATGCTGATGTCATAATAGCATTTTCTAATTTAATTAATTCTTATAATTCTAAAAGTGATTTAAATCTTTAAAAGTTAATGTAAAATAATCCATAACCCGGATGAAAATACTTTGTACAGGAAAGTTGCTCAGAACGACGAGACGAATCCGAATACGCGGCCCGTTCGTCCGCCACACATCTCTAGCATAGCGAACGCTCTTTTTCCCGGAAAGAAGGCATGGGCGTTAATATGCCTTTGAAAATAGTATCTTGCAATAAAGACGGCGCGCCTTACCGCTGCGCCGGTGTCTCAATCCGGGCTGCGGATCTTTTCAGCCTGCCTGGCCTCGCGGCCCCTTGTTGGCTAGTTGCCACAGGCTCGGCCTTCTGCCCCGAGGACCTCCCCTGCAAAACACGGCTGTTATACGGCAATCAAAAAAGCGCAAGGATGAATCCCTTTTTAAGTGCTGGGACTTCGGTCTCAGTCACCTGTGAGGCTGGAACTAGCCCGGGGTAATCGGCCATAATGGCCACCAAGGCGTTGTCATTACTCCATTGGTAAAATACCCCGTCGATCAGCTCCACAGATATGTCCGGATCCTCCTGGGAGGCCGGGTCAAGGGACCGTCCAGGGTCCTTGGGTTGTGGAGGAGGGTTGTTTATCTCCTTTACTGCCTGGCGCAGCTCCTGTGATGAAATCGCTAGAATGAATACTTAACTACGGGAATACGAAATGGATGGGCGATAAAAAGTCTCTACTTACACAGCTCGGAGGATTGTACAGAGAAAATCCGCCCTGCGGGTTGACACGAAGGAATTCCTCCTCTTCTCCCTTGTACAAAGTGGATAAGATCTTTATTAGATCGGCAGCCGATCCCGGCCCTTTGCAGCCGTGGCGGGTGGCGTCATCCTCCCCGTTGAAATCCCACATGGGGTGGCCTCTATACTGAAGCAACTGCACCCCCCGCATGATGCATGTGGCCATGACCTCGATCATGGTCAATCCGGATCGAGCTAAAAAACTTATCCGGCTCATCAGGTAAAGAATGTCCCTGTCATCTTCCTCCAGGGAGCTCCGTGGACGCCAGCTCCGGCACTTCTTCAAAGGGGCGTTGTCGAACTCCGGAAGGCCGATCCGAATATGATCCGGGAGGGGGACGTCTTCTATATAAAACCATTCTGAAGGCCAGTCTTCGGACGTCTTCTTCGGGGTCCCGGACAAGTATCCGGTCCCGGCAATATGCCACACTTCGGCTCCGCCCACTTGATATATTGATCCCTTCTGAGAACGGGGCACAAGGTAGAACAGCTTCTTCCACAGAGCGAAATGAGCCTCACAGCCGAAAAACAACTCGCGAAGGGCTACGAATCCCGCGATATGCAGCAGGGAGGCAGGCGTAAGGTTGTGCAACTGGAGGCCGTAGAACTCCAGGAGCCCCCAGGGAAACGGATGAATTGGGAATCCGAGCCCTCTTACCAAATAAGGGACAAGGCATACCCGCTCTCCCTTGGAGGGATTGGGAAGGCTCTCTGCTTGCTCTCCGCCATTATAGGTGGCAAGCCCAGCTTGAACCGGGACCAGGTACGCTAGGGGAAGAAATCCCTTGGTCTGAAGCATCACTAATTTGCTATGCGGGACGGAACATCTCTCCCAACTCCAGGCTTGGAGATAGGGGCGTGAGAGGAGGAGTTGCATCGACCGGCCATGATGGAATGGATCTCTATCGGGTGCGCTCCGATGAAGGCTCGCCGTGGGAGGATGGTGTGATTCGGATCTGAATCCTCGTCTTTTTAAATAGGCGTCTCATTTGCGCAGCTAGGGGGTAAATGAGAAAACACCCTGACTCTTCATATTTCGCTCGACACGTGGAAAGCGGCTATTATTGGGTGTGGAAGCCAAGGAGTGCAACATTCACAAGAAACCGAACACTATTTCGACAGGTACACAGAATTTGAAGAGGAACCCGCCTTGCAATGCCGAAGACAGTACTGCGTGCCGGACTCATCGTCATTGAAGCCTGGTTCGGGGGCTACTGAGGGAGTCCTGGATTAGGGGTCTCCGGACAGCCGGACTATCTCCATCGGCCGGACTGTTAGACTATGAAGATACAAGATTGAAGACTTCGTCTCGTGTCCGGATGGGACTCTACTTGGCGTGGAAGGCAAGCTAGGCAATACGGATATGAATATCTCCTCCTTTTTAACCGACCCTGTGTAACCCTAACCCTCTCTGGTGTCTATATAAACCGAAGGGTTTTAGTCCGTAGGACAACAATCACGACATACAATCATACCATAGGCTAGCGTCTAGGGTTTAGCCTCTCTGATCTCGTGGTAGATCTACTCTTGTACTACCCATATCATCAATATTAATCAAGCAGAACGTAGGGTTTTACCTCCATCAAGAGGGCCCGAACCTGGGTAAAACTTCGTGTCCCCTGCCTCCTGCTACCATCCGGCCTAGACGCACAGTTCGGGACACCCTACCCGAGATCCGCCGGTTTTGACACCGACATTGGTGCTTTCATTGAGAGTTCCGCTGTGCCATCGCCACCAGGAAGGATGTCTCGTCTCGTCTTTAAAGACGACACTATCGCTGAGGGAGCTTTGGCTATCGGCCAAACTCTCTGGCTAGGTGGTTTTCTTACGACCGCCTGTTCGGCTGCTGCGCCGACGATGACTTCTCGAGTCATCGAAAGAAATCTTCACGTCAACTCGGAACTCGTCGAGCAGTTAGATCCAATGGAGCTCTCTTCCCTGAACGAGCTCTTAGATCACATCGCCGCCCTAGGAGTCGCTACAGACTAGGATCGGATTGGGCCTAAACCCGATCTGAGAGAGATTAACTCTCCCCAGGTCACACATCACGTTGCAGTGGTGGAGGAACAATGTGGGAACCCTTCATCTATATTAAGGACTAGCTATGTCCGGATTCCCGATCCCTCCAAGCCGGATACCCTCGGAGGGGAGGACGTCACTCAAGGCCTGAACCTAGAATCAGGCACCGGGCTAGATTTATCGGAAAACATCCAAGAATCCAAACTTTCGAGTTCGGAAACTCCTTGTGCCCTGAGACTCAGATCGGGTGAGCATTCGGATTCAATTCCACCCACCCACCCAAACATACACGATCTATCCCAAATTAGGCAAGAGCCCGAAGAAACAATACATCATTACTGGGCCAGATTCCTCCTAGTCATGAACATGATAAAGGACTGCCGCGAGGAAGACGCAATTTCATTCTTTTGCAATAATTGCACGGACAAGGGAATCCTCAATGCCATAAGTCGCCGCGAAATTACACGCTTTGCCGACTTGGTGTCCATAGTACGAAAGTACTGTGCGATGGAAAGCGCCTGGAAAACTGAAATAAAATTTTGGGATAATCCGGCCCTGAATACAAACCCAGTCCGAAATAAAAGGGTGCATTATCACAATACACCTGGGTTAACTACCAAAAAGCAAAAGCCCTTTACGGGGCAAGGAACCGTACTGGAGGGATGGCTCAACGGACCCTGCAAAATTCATAGTACAACGGATGCAATACCAACGCACAGCCTTAGAGCATGTTGGATACTCCGGCAGGTGGCCAAAAGTGGTGAGGATCTACTCCTCCCAAAAACCACAGAGCACCATCCCGCGGACAACAATACGGTGTTAACGGTCTTTGAGACCTTCGCATCAAATAATAGACGCAAGCGAACACTCCGCAGCACGGCCGAAATCTGCCACATAGCAGAAATAAATCCTTGGAGTGACACGGCTATTACCTTCAATGCCAGTGACGAACCCAAATTCCGAACAGCCCGAGCACCAGTCGCACTGGTCCGCAGTCCAATCATGGACGGCTTTCAACTCACCAAGGTACTCATGGACGGCGGCAGCGGATTAAACCTCATCTATGAGGAAACTCTTCAAAAGATGGAAATAGACTGGAGCCGCATTGAGCACAGTAGCATAACCTTTAGAGGAATCATCCTCAGTCAGGAAGCATGATGTGCTGGGAAAATCACACTAGATGTGGTATTCGGCACGCCGGATAATTACAGGTCCAAAGAAATTACATTCCAAGTGGCCGCGTTCAGCAGCGGATACCATGCTCTACTAGGGCGGGAGGCGTTTACAATCTTCCAATCCATAACCCATTACGGGTACATCAAGCTCAAAATGCCCGGGCCCAATGGAATCATCACTCTTGCTAGTGATCCGGACATAGCACTCCGCGCCGAAAATAAGACAGCCGCACCGGCCCTCGAGGCACTGTCCATAGCCCTAGCGGCTGAGGAACTAACTGCGCCATGCTCCATGGTGAACAGGGACGATGTGATACTCGATAAAAGATCCAAGTCCACCTCCTTTAAACCGGCGGACGAAATAGTCAAATTCCAAGTTCATCCAACGGACCCTACAAAAACAGCTTCCATCGGGGCACAATTAAACCCTGATGTCGACGCCGCACTGCGAGAGTTCCTACGCGAGAACTGGGACATTTTCGCCTAGCACCCTTCAGACATGCCAGGAATCCCACACAGGCTGGCTGAGCACAGCCTAAATATCCTAAAAGGATTCAAGCCAGTCAAGCAGGCTCTTCGACGTTTCTCCGAGCCTAAGAGACAAGCCATGGGAGAGGAACTAGCCAAGCTATTGGAGGCCGGATTCATCAGAGACATAAAACATCCAGACTGGCTAGCAAACCTGGTGATGGTACCAAAGAAGGACAAATCTTGGCGCTTGTGCGTCGATTTTAAGGACCTTAACAAGGCCTGCCCAAAGGATCCCTTCCCCCTCCCCCGTATCGATCAAATCATCGATGCTACCGCAGGACACAATTCATTGTGTTTCCTCGACCCACACTCCGGCTACCATCAAATTAAAATGGCGGAGCCAGACCAAGCCGCAACGGCATTCATCACACCATACAGCCCATTCTGCTTCAACACAATGCCCTTCGGGCTCAAAAACGCCGGCGCAACATATCAGCACATGATTCAGACATGTCTGGCAAACCAGATCGGCAAAACAGTGGAGGCATACGTGGACGACGTGGTCGTTAAAACCAAGCATGTCGAAACTCTGGTAGACGACTTGAGGCTCACATTCGACAACCTCCGAACATATGACATCAAGCTCAATCCGGAAAAATGCGTTTTCGGCGTACCAGCCGGAAAGCTCCTGGGATTCATTGTCTCCAGTAGAGGTATTGAAGCTAATCCGGCCAAAATCCGAGCGTTGTCACAGTTGGCTACCCCAAAAGACCTCAAACAAATACAAAAATTGACTGGATGCGTGGCGGCTCTAAGCCGCTTTATCTCCCGCTTGGGAGAAAAGGCATTGCCCCTTTATCGCCTCCTCCGGCGCACCGAACACTTCGAGTGGACGGATGCCGCCTCGGCCGGACTCAACGAAATAAAAGCCATATTGGCAACAAACCCAGTCCTGGCGGTGCCAAACATTGGCGAACCAATGCTATTATACATTGCGGCAACTCATCAAGTAGTAAGCGTAGTGCTCATCGTTGAGCGAGAAGTGGACGGACACAAATTCCCCCTTCAAAAGCCGGTTTACTATGTGTCCGCTGTCCTCACTCCATGCAAATCACGGTACCTGCATTATCAAAAGATAGTGTGCATGGTATTTATGGCATCCCGGAAGCTGCAACACTACTTTCAAGAGTGTTCGATAACGGTAGCCTCGGTAGTACCGCTTAACGATATTATAAACAACCGCGACGTGACGGGCCGGATTACCAAATGGGCCATTGAGCTCCTCTCGTTCGACATAACTTACAAGCCACGGCGAGCTATCAAGTCGCAAGTTTTGGCTGACTTCGTCGCTGAGTGGACGGAAGCCGAACTCCCTAAAGAGTACGACACATATTCAAACTGGATCATGCACTTCGACGGCTCCAAAATGTTGGCTGGTCTGGGGACTGGCATCGTTTTGACGTCCCCAACAGGAGATACCATCCAATACGTACTACAGATAATGTATACGGACTCCAACAACGCGGTCGAATATGAGGCCCTTCTACATGGTTTCCGGATGGCAGTATCTATGGGCATTCAACGCCTAGAGGTGCGCGGGGATTCGAACCTCGCGATATCCCAAATAAATGGAGACTTCGATGCCAAGGATCCGAAAATGGCAGCTTATCGCAATGCCGTCCTAAAAATGTCAGCTCGGTTCGAGGGGCTCGAATTTCACCATGTGGCTCGGGAAAACAATCAGGCGGCGGATATCCTCGCCCGCATCGGTGCAAAACGCGACGTGGTCCATCCCAACATATTTCTGGAACGGCTCTTCAAGCCATCCGTAGCATGGGAAGGGGACACCGGTAACAACAGTCCGGACCCGGCCAAAATACCCGATACCGAACTGTCTGACACAATCGGAGGCCCCGCCACCGAAATAACACAATCAGCCCACGAAATAATGGCCATTATTGCCCCGTGGACAGAACCATTCCTGGCCTACCTAACTAGACAGGAACTTCCAGAGGACCAAAATGAGGCACGCTGGATAGTGCGGCGATCCAAGGCCTACAGGGTCCATGAGGGAGAATTGTACAAAAAAGCGCTACTGGAGTCCTTCAAAGGTGCATCTCCGAAGAGGAAGGGCGGAACCTTTTGGTAGAAATTCATGCCGGACTCGGTGGTCATCACGCTGCAGCCCGGGCTCTTGTAAGCAAGGCCTTTCGTACAGGATTTTATTGGCCAACGGCCCGGGCAGATGCATAGGACTTGGTCCAACGTTGCGCCGGTTGCCAGCTCTTTGCAAATCAAAGCCACATGCCACCCACCGCCCTCCAGACAATCCCCATTACATGGCCCTTCGCAGTGTGGGGGCTTGACATGGTTGGACCCCTTAAAGGGGGAACTCACAAGAAAAAATACTTACTGGTCATGGTGGATAAATTCACCAAATGGATAGAGGCTAAACCTGTGAAAACAGCCGAATCCGGACTGGTGATAGATTTCATATCCGGGGTTGTACACCGTTACGGCGTCCCCCATAGCATCATCACTGATAACGGCACGAACTTCACGACCGACGAGGTAAAACTCTGGTGTAGCAAAATGGGCATCAAGCTCGATTATGCTTTAGTCTATCACCCACAAACCAACGGTCAAGTCGAACGAGCAAATGGTCTTATAATGAGCGGCATTAAACCCAGATTAGTGCGCTCCTTAACGGAGTCTGACACGCACTGGGTAGAGGAGCTCGACTCCGTACTCTGGGGGCTGCAGACCATGCCGAATCGTAGTACCAGATATACACCATTTTTTATGGTGTACGGCGCAGAGGCAGTCCTGCCCTGTGACATAATTCATGACTCACCTCGAGTGCGCATGTACGAAGAAAGAGAAGCCGAGCTCGATCGGCAGGACAGTCTGGACACCTTGGAGGAAGAGCGCGACGTAGCCAAAGCCTGTTCCGCATTTTACCAGCAACAGGCTCGCAGATACGAAAGCAAAGAAGTACGGGCCAAAACTTATAACGTTGGCGAACTAGTTCTACAGCTGTCGGATAAGAAAAAGAACAAGCTCGAGCCCAAATGGGAAGGTCCCTTCATTATCGACCAAGTTCTGACCGGTGGAGCGTACCGACTACGGGATGCATCGAGTAGTCGACTCGAGCCGAACCCATGGAACGCAGCAAGGCTCCGAAGATTCTACGCCTAGCACCGGACTTTATGTTAGTCCCCTCCCTTTGTCCATTTTCTGCATATGCATCACCTGTCTTGTTTCCCTTTCTTTCTTTTATTTCTCTAGGCCTTCAAGGGTCACCTTGTGCCTCACTCATACATCACAGATGCGCTAGCCGCACTCTTCATACCTGGGGGCTTCTTTCATAGAAGCTTAAATTATTTACCTGGGCCTCACGCCCAACACATGTGTTATACTTCCGCATGTACCTTTTTTCACCATTACATGCATCGATATGACTTAAGTTTTGGCCAAGCTGGGTTGCCTGGCTCTTGTATTTATGCCCTACGTTCCTGTTAATTCGGCTAGGGCATAAGGGGAGCACCTCTACGATTGTTACCGCCGGGTCAGCCGGACGTGTACCTCAGACTGGGTGAAGCCGAAAGCTAGCGCTCTTAAGAGAATATTCGGTCGGTGAGCAAAATATGACTTTTATTTATTATCCATATCTGCCCCAGATGTTTTTTTGCGCTTCTTGTCGCAGTCCGGACATGCACTTTAGGGCATGCCTACCCAGGGAAAGGAACCCTTAACGGAACTATTCTCTCTGGAAGATGTTTCTTACTACCCATGTAATATAACATAACTAGTTGGGCACTTGTCTTATAAAGCACTAATGACCGCTACGCCTGGTCTCCACGCATGCCCCGGTTCTTACATAACCGAGAGGGTATTCGGATACACTCCGGACTGTCGGGTCCCGAGGTTGAAGCGAAAAGGTCCGCCACGACAAACGATCTACAATCGGGCTAGAAGGCATCATACATGTCACTTTAAAATTACATAGTCAATTTGACTGGTTGAATTCCTCTTCAATGCCATCCAATAGGCTGTCTAGTCTACAGTCCTGTTGGGAATATTTTGCGGCCAATTCTACTTGGTCGTACACTAAACTCACAGGGATCTCCTTGCCATCAGGCCCCACAGGTCCAACTTCGGCCATGTGGTTCGGGTCAGCCTTCCTGTACCGTGTCTTCACCATTGCCCAGGCTTCCCTAGCACCCTGACGGCAGGCCGATATCTTCCATAATCGGAAGCGCCGCCGTGCTCCCTTCAGCTTTTCTACAAGCTCTCCAAGGCCTTCGGGTATGGAGACGGACGGCCACAAGGCCCGGGCGACCCCTTGCATCACCTGCCGAACTCGTTCGTGGAACTGTGCGAGCTCGGGAAGAAGATCACCCGTGGAACCAGGCATCTCCTCGGTAGGACGACCTGTTAGCATACCTACAGACATAACTCTGTCAGCCAGCTTCCTCGCCGAACTCTTTTTCAAATTCGTTCAAGCACTTACTAAATATGCCGCGTCGAAGCCGCCGATTATCCTTAACAGAATCCGACAGTTGGGCACGAACATCTTTTAGTTCCACGCCCAGCTTGGTGTTGGCATCTTGGAGATCATTCTTCTCCTGCCTCACCCTCGTAAGCACGCTCTCACCAGCCTTCAGCTGGCGTATGAGCTGTTGCTTATCTGGATTTACTCCAGCGTCATCTGCAATTTTATCGTCAGATCTTCATATACATTGCATTCTAATATGATACTTATCATTCGAAGGATATGTTACCAGAGGGGGTCTCTTTGGGCTCCCCTGCTGCGGCCAGTACGGCCTGAAGTTGGGCTTTGCACTCTTCCAGCTCCTGGGACAGTTGAGTACACTTTTCTGTAAGAACGTGCATAACAAATGCTCCTTAAAGCAGTTATCCTAACTGTTTCAAGTCTCAGGGGATACTGATATATATAATCATCAAATTTTATCACCCGCATGTCTTTTACATACTGCTCCGTGGCTCTGGCTAGACCATTTTGAGCGGCACGGAGGTGCGCGTCTCCCGAGCTGAAGGCATTCAATGCCTCTTGGGAGAAACAAGCGTCACGAAGAATAGTCCGGCGACTCCTGTGGTTCATGGCACTTTCCACCTCGGAATGGGTGGCGGACAGTTTATCCGCATCCTCTGTCGGAGGAGCACCCGGTGCACGCCTTGTATTCGTTCCCGCCTCTGAATCCGGCCTTGGAGCCTGGCTTGTGGAGGCACGATTGGTAGCCTCTCCAGGTATAGTCCGGCGAGCGCTCTTTTTCCTGGAAAGAAGGCATGGGCGTTAATATGCCTTTGAAAATAATATCTTGCAATAAAGACGGCGCGCCGTACCGCTGCGCCGGTGTCTCAATCCGGGCTGCGGATCTTTTCAGCCTGCCTGGCCTCGCGGCCCCTTGTTGGCTAGTTGCCACAGGCTCGGCCTTCTGCCCCGAGGACCTCCCCTACAAAACATGGCTGTTATACGACAATCAAAAAAGCGCAAGGATGAATCCCTTTTTAAGTGCTAGGACTTCGGTCTCAGTCACCTGTGAGGCTAGAACTAGCCCGGGGTAATCGGCCGTAATGGCCACCAAGGCGTTGTCATTACTCCATTGGTAAAATACCCCATCGATCAGCTCCACAGATATGTCCGGATCCTCCTGGGAGGCCGGGTCAAGGGACCGTCCAGGGTCCTCGGGTTGTGGAGGAGGGCTGTTTATCTCCTTTACTGCCTGGCGCAGCTCCTGCGATGAAATTGCTAGAATGAATACTTAACTATGGGAATATGAAATGCATGGGCGATAAAAAGTCTCCGCTTACCCAGCTCGGAGGATTGTACATAGAAAATCTGCCCTGCGGGTTGACACGAAGGAATTCCTCCTCTTCTCCCTTGTACAAAGTGGATAAGATCTTTATTAGATCGACAAGCGATCCCGGCCCTTTGCAGCCGTGGCGGGTGGCGTCATCCTCCCCAATGAAATCCCACATGGGGTGGCCTCTATACTGAAGTGGATGCACCCCCCGCATGATGCATGTGGCCATGACCTCGATCATGATCAATCCGGATCGAGCTAAAAAACTTATCCAGCTCATCAGGTAAAGAATGTTCCTGTCATCTTCCTCCAGGGAGCTCCGTGGATGCCAGCTCCGGCGCTTCTTCAAAGGGGCATTGTCGAACTCCAGAAGGCCGATCCGAATAGGATCCGAGAGGGGGACGTCTTCTATATAAAACCATTCTGAAGGCCAGTCCTCGGACGTCTTCTTCGGGGTCCCGGACAGGTATCCGGTCCCGGCAATATGCCACACTTCGGCTCCGCCCACTTGATATATTGATCCCTTCTGAGAACGGGGCACAAGGCGGAACAGCTTCTTCCACAGAGCGAAATGAGCCTCACAGCCGAAAAACAACTCGCAAAGGGCTACGAATCCCGCGATATGCAGCAGGGAGGCAGGCGTAAGGTTGTGCAAATGGAGGCCGTAGAACTCCAGGAGCCCCCGGAGAAACATATGAATTGGGAATCCGAGCCCTCTTACCAAATAAGGGACAAGGCATACCCGCTCTCCCTTGGAGGGATTGGGAAGGCTCTCTGCTTGCTCTCCGCCATTATAGGTGGCAAGCCCGGCTCGAACCGGGACCAGGTACACTGGGGGAAGAAATCCCTTGGTCTGAAGCATCACTAATTTGTTGTGCGGGACGGAACATCTCTCCCAATCTCCAGGCCTGGAGATAGGGGTGTGAGAGGAGGAGCTGCGTCGACCGGCCATGATGGAATGGATCTCTGTCGGGTGCGCTCCGGTGAAGGCTCGCCAAGGGAGGATGGTGTGATTTGGATCTGAATCCTCGTCTTCTTAAATAGGCGGCTCATTTGCGCAGCTAGCGGGGTAAATGCGAAATTACCCTGACTCTTCATATTTCACTCGACACGTGGAAAGCGGCCATTATTGGGCGTGGAAGCCAAGGAGTGCAACATTCACAAGAAACCGGACACTATTTCGACAGGTACACAGAATTTGAAGAGGAACCCGCCTTGCAATGCCGAAGACAGTACTGCGCGCCGGACTCATCGTCATTGAAGCCTGGTTCGGGGGCTACTAAGGGAGTCCTGGATTAGGGGGTCTCTGGACAGCCGGACTATCTCCATTGGCCGGACTGTTAGACTATGAAGATACAAGATTGAAGACTTCGTCTCATGTCCGGATGGGACTCTACTTGGCGTGGAAGGCAAGCTAGGCAATACAGATATGAATATCTCCTCCTTTGTAACCGACCCTGTGTAACCCTAACCTTCTCCGGTGTCTATATAAACCGAAGGGTTTTAGTCCGTAGGACAACAATCACGACATACAATCATACCATAGGCTAGCGTCTAGGGTTTAGCCTCTCTGATCTCGTGGTAGATCTACTCTTGTACTACCCATATCATCAATATTAATCAAGCAGGACGTAGGGTTTTACCTCCATCAAGAGGGCCCGAACCTGATTAAAACTTCGTGTCCCCTGCCTCCTGTTACCATCTAGTCTAGACGCACAGTTCGGGACCCCTACCCGAGATCCACCGGTTTTGACACCGACAGGTGGTGATTAAAGTCGAGTCAGCTCGTAGAGTACCCACAAGTGATTCCGATGTGGGGGCTGAAAGGACAGGTGGTTCCATCCCGGTAGTGGTGGGCCTGGGTTCCTGACGGCCCCCGACTGTTACTTTGTGGCGGAGCGACAGGGCAGGTTGAGACGACCTAGGAGAGAGGTGGGCCTGGCCCTGGTCGGCATTCGCAGTTACATCAATTAACACGCTTAACGAGATCTTGGTATTTAATCTGAGTCTGGCCACTGGCCTATACGCACTAACAAACTACGCGGGAACAGTTATGGGCACTCGGCGTTGTGGTATCAACCGAAGCCTTAGTGACGTCAGCGACTGAGTGGCGCGTGCCGGATTGGATTGGAACGCCTGCTCTTGTATTAGGGAGGCTAGGTCTGTTGCCGGACGCCCTCGCAATGTGCAGGTGTGCAATGGGCGATGGGCCTAGACCCCTGCGCCATAGGATTTAGACCGGCGTGCTGACCTCTCTGTTGTGACTAGGTAGGGCTGCGACGTGTTGATCTTCCGAGGCCGGGCATGACCCAGGAAAGTGTGTCCGGACAAAGGGGATCGAGCGTGTTGGGAAATGTGGTGCACCCCCGCAGGGAAGTTTATCTATTCGAATAGTCGTGTCCCTCGGTAGAAGGACGACCCGGAGTTGTACCTTGACCTTATGACAACTAGAATCGGATACTTAATAAAACACACCCTTTCAAGTGCCAGATACAACCGGTGATCGCTCTGTCACAGGGCGACGAGGGGAGGATCGCCGGGTAGGTTTATGCTATGCGATGATACTTGGTTAACTTACCATCTACTCTCTTCTACTGCTTCAAGATGGAGGCTGCCAGAAGCGTAGTCTTTGATAGGACTAGCTATCCCCCTCTTATTTCGGCATTCTGCAGTTCGGTCCACATATACTACCCCTTTTCATTGATACCAACGCATATCTAGTGTAGATCCTTGCTTGCGAGTACTTTGGATGAGTACTCACGGTTGCTTTGCTACTTCTTTTTCCCCTTTTCCCGGTTATTGCGATCATATGATGGATTCCAGGAGCTAGAGGATCTCGAGGATGATTCTACATGGAGTTCGTCTTCGAGGAGTAGTTAGGAGGTCCCAGGTAGGAGGCCTTGCCTTTTCGATCGTTGTTACTTTTGTGCTAGCCTTCTTAAGGCAAACTTGTTTAACTTATGTCTGTACTCAGATATTGTTTCTTCCGCTGACTCTTGTGTCTTCGAGCATTTGTATTAGAGCCTTCGAGGCCCCTGGCTTGTAATATAAAGCTTGTATTATTTTATTTGTGTCTAGAATTGTGTTGTGATATCTTCCCGTGAGTCCCTGATCTTGATCGTACATGTTTGCATGTATGATTAGTGTACGGTCAAATCGGGGGCGTCACAAGTTGGTATCAGAGCCAATTGCCTGTAGGAATCCCCCTTCCACACTCCTTGGCCGAAGTTGAGTCTAGTCGATGAAATTTGTTTTACTAACATGGCTGTGAGTCCCATGGGCCCACGTCGCCATTGGGTGGTATTAGGATCTTTTATTCCTCGTCTATACTCTGGGATTCTGATTTCTCTCACTACAAGAAATATGTCAACTTATGACCTTCTATTAGTGACCCTCGAAGAATTGGTCATAAATTTATGACCATTTTAGACCAATTGGTCAAAAGCTGTCTGGGGGGCTCTAAACCCTAAACCGTAACGACCATTTTGGTCAGAAAGGTCATAATTTCATTAGAGGAAATGGTCATAAAGCAAACAGCGCTAGTCCTCTGCCTTATTTCTAGTTGTTAACAACCAATATAGATGGCCATAGCCTTGTAAATTGTGGTGGGTTGCTATGACTAGGCGCCACCTCATCAGTTTTGCCTATGTGTCATGTCCATGTGGCAGTTTTTGCCCTAGGTTGTGAAGCAACCTATAATTCTGTCATTCCCAAAATTCCCAAAAAAATCTCATAAATTCTTTGGGTCATATATTCGTCAAATATGTAAAAACCTTCCTTGCCTAGTTCAAAATTAATTCAAAAATATTCATTTTCCTATTCTGTTTAGAACAACAGTTTGTGAAGGAAGTACCACTTTGGCATGTCCAAATAGTATCCATTTTCTACAGTGCTTTCCTATGCCCAAATAACCATCCTCCAACAAATACCAGCTCAATCCATTCATTATTTTGAGCCGAGCTTCAACATTCGTAGTTATGTCCAGTGTGGTAGTTTGCAAAGCAAGTACCACCTAGGCTCCTCCTTTTGAGCTGAAAATTTGTGAAGACGGTCTTCTTAGTAACTGATCATCCTCATCCAAAACTCACGCCCATTAGCCATGTACATTTCCCGTACCGCTAATCAAACACTTGGCTGCTAATTCATGTTTGAGCATCGATCGGACTCCTCGTGAGAATCTTATGTTGTAATTTTCTTCCTAGCACCTACCTAGGGAGTGCCCAACCCACTAGACATGCCTATGCCACCCAGAACACATGGCAATGCCAGGGTCACGCGGTGACCACGCGGCGGGCATGCGAGTTTACGCGCTCTAGAGTTGGGGCCCTCAGCCACCGCCCAAACCTCGATGTATCACCACCAAACCATGTATTTATGATTAAATGGGTACTTATGTACCTAGAAATGATTTTTGGAAAAAATAAATAGCAAACTATGGGACAACTGCAGTTCAAATTTGACCCGCTTCCAACTGAATCAGCGGAAATTTGTCTTTTTCACGAGAGGTGGATCAAAACTTTTTACACCCAACCATTTTGACAATTGTGTATTAAATATGGCCTAATATTTTAGAAAAATTATTTGGTCCAATTTTGCAACAATTATTTGGGAGGTCCTTCACAAAAAACCTCCTTTTGGGCACTCGAAAAATGGAAAATGGTTTTTTCGTCCAAAGAAAATGAAAACTTCCTTAGGCAACATTGTTTACCATTCCAATATGCACCCTTGTGCACAATATGAGATCATTTGAAAAAACTGTGCCATGAATGTGGCCATAAGATCGATCATTTGGCTTGAAAGCCATTGATCTCCACACGTGATAGCTCGTTTCTGAGAACACTTTTTTAAAATAATTTCCGTATTACAAGTTTGTTATTTTTCTTGGGAACTTGGCCACATATAATGACACAATGCAAAGGTTTCCCAATTTTTTGAATTTTTTTGAATTTTTTATGCCCGTTTCAAAATGCGGTCAAAACGGCGGGAATGACTGTTCCTAGCTAGTGATTGAATCTTGGAATTTTTTTGGTGTTTCTATGATTAAATAGGTACTTATGTACCTAGAAATGATTTTTGTAAAAAATAAATAGCAAACTATGATGCAGCTGCAGTTCAAATTTGACCCGCTTCCTACTAAATCGGCAGAAATTTGTCTTTTTCGCGTGAGGTGGATCAAAGCTTTGTACACCCAACCATTTTGTCTATTGTGCATTAAATATGGCCTAGTATTTTAGAAAAATGATTTGGTCCAATTTTGCAATAATTATTTGGGAGGTCCTTCACAAAAGCCTCCTTTGGGCACTCAAAAAATGGAAAATGGTTTTTTCGTCCAAAGAAAATGAAAACTTCCTTAGGCAACATTGTTTGCCATTCCAATATGCACCCTTGTGCACAATATGAGATCATTTTAACAAACTATGCCATGAATGTGGCCATAAGATTGATCATTTGGCTTGAAAGCCATTAATCTCCACACGTGATAGCTCGTTTCTGAGAACACTTTTTTAAAATAATTGTTGTATTACAAGTTTGTTATTTTTCCTGGGAACTTGGCCACATATAATGACACAATGCGAAGGTTTCCCAATTTTTTGAATTTTTTTGAATTTTTTATGCCCGTTTCAAAATGCGGTCAAAACGGCGGAAATGACCGTTCCTAGCTAGTGGTTGAATCTTGGAATTTTATTGGTGTTTCTCTGATTAAATAGATACTTATGTATCTAGAAATGATTTTTGGAAAAAATAAAGAGCAAACTAGAAGGCAGCTACAGTTCAAATTTGACCCGCTTCCTACTGAATCGACGGAAATTTGTCTTTTTCACGAGAGGTGGATCAAAGCTTCTCACACCCAACCATTTGGTCAATTGTGCATTAAATATGTCATAGTATTTTAGAAAATTGATTTGGTACAATTTTGCAATAAATATTTTGTAGGTCCTTCACAAAAAAGCTCATTTTGAACACTCAAAAATGAAAAAATAATTTAAAAGAACTCATTTCTCATAACTCTTTAAAAGAATATTTATCTTATTTCAATTTATGATTATTCCTGAAAACTATAGTCAAATTTGCTGACACAATAAAACATTTTTTTCAAATTTTCAGGTCATAATAAAATAGCTAACACGATTTAGCACATAATTTTAGTCGATTATGACCAATTTAAATGGTCAAAATATCATACATGTATACTGCGTTCTGATTGGTCCAGGGGCCTCTCACGCGGATCATGGATAAATCACCGTCAGATCCCCTGGATCCAACGGCCCGCACCAAACATGGATGTGTCCCCAAAACCCTAGCTCTGTCCCGTGGTCATTTTCCATCCACCCCCCGCCTCCTTTCTTTCCCTCGCTCTCTGCTCCTCCTCTCCCCTTCCAGATCCGGCGGAGCTCCTCTCGATCCCCTCGCCTTCCTCCCCGCCAGCCGCCGCACCCATTCTCTCCAGATCCAATCCAAGCCCCCCCGTCCACCATCCCCTTCCTCCGCCGTCGATGTTCGCGCTCAAGGCCTCCGCCTCACCCGCCCACGCCATTGCCTCCTCGGCGGGGTTGCCCTTCTTGGCGTCCGCTTCTGCGGCGTCGAGGGCCGCGCCGTCGCGGCCAGGAGGGTCTCGCACTGCGGGGCCGCACCTGCGACCTGCTACCCCATGCCCGCACCAACTCCAGCACGGCTCCACCCGCCGCTCCCGCCCCGGCACCGGCGCCAAGGCCGTCCCCGCCCACCAGGTCTGGGATCCCGCCGCAGGGTTCGTCGTCAAGGTCCCCGCCGTCTCCGAGTTCTTCGTCAAGGTCCCCGCACATCCTCTCCTCACCCCTAGATCAGAATCGGCGCCTCCCTCCGCCGCCGGCCGCCATGTCGCCGTCTCTGCTCGAGGTCAGCTCCCCTCCCTCCCCCTCTCTCCTCTCTTTCTCGTTGCGCGGCGCAGGTGGAGGTTGCTGAATTGACCTTGTTTTTTTGCTTGGTTCCTTCCTGCTGCAGGGGCTCACCAAGTCGCTGGCCATGACCGTGCTCTCCGAGGTCAGCGACAAGACCTTCTTCACCGCCGCGGTACCCCACCCCACCTCACCTCCTCTCGCTCATGTTTCGCTGCTCTACAAGAGACGCCGGACTACTGTCGTCCTCCGCTCCTACTTGGCTACTGAGGTACTCCCGAATCTCGTCCATGAATCTCTCTCCCCGCTCCAGCCCTCCCCCTTGACAAATTTCCTCACAATTCATTCTGCAGTACAGGTGTTCGTTCGTTCTTCCTGCTCCAGGCATCCGGTGGCCGTCATCCTCCTCTTCTCCATGCCATCCATGGCCACAACAAAGGTAACACTCCAATCTGGTTCGTGTGTATTCTGCTATTGTGCAGCCTGTTTGTGGGGTTGTCAGCAAGCCATGGTGTAGATTAGGACGGCCAGGAGCTTGGCGGCCGCACCATCAGCGTCAGCCAGGCCAATCAACGCCCCCGCCGCTGGAGGGCATGAATAGCAACTAGGAGGTCGGCCGCCGGCCATTAAATCCACCAGCTTATCAACTTATCGTCTCTGTTTAAGTTATCAAGTCTCGTGTGGCAGTTTAAGTTATCGGTCTCGTGTGGTGGTTTAGTTTATGGTCGTGAGATGAGATGGAACCTACCGAATGTCTATCTATCTGTGTTGCGTATCGTTCGCTTATGCCTGTTGAACATGCACTAGTATTGTTTAACCAACTGCAGTGGTGAAATGTAGTAGTATTGTTTAATCATTTGGCCGATTTCGTGTGAATGATCTCCATCCTTTATCCCATACTCGGTGTGTGTGGTGGAATACTGATGCTCTCAACGTGCTCTGTTGAGGATGTGGTTTACCTGAATTGAGAAAAATACTAGCTGGTTTGTGTGTTGTGCTTCCGAGATAAGAAGCAGCTATATAATGTTGTGTGATGCTCTATCGCTGAGCTACCTGTCAAGTTCATTTGTGACTTGAAGGGACGAGGTGTTCTTACTGACTTATCAGGGAACAGGGTAATTGTTATACATTTATGAATGTAGCGGGTGGTATCCTTGGACTGGATGCTTTGTTTTCTCTGAACCTTTCCAAGTTGGAACAGTGGTTGGGTCTTTGTTTTCTATGAACCTTTGCACCTTGGCAAGTCTTATTTTATTTTATTTTGTTGAGAAGTGAACCTTTGCAAGTTGGACAGTTGTTGGGTCTTTGTTTTCTCTGAACCTTTGCAAGTCTCTTTTCACTTCAGGGCCGTGTCTTCCTCCGTTTGTATGTTCCCAAGTGTATCTCTCACCCAAATAAAATCAGAGAAAAGATAAAACCAAGGGAAGAACATAATGATGGGCTGATACCAGCACCTCCGCCTGGGAAATATACAAACATAATGCTTCCCAAGTATACAAACTGCACATCCTACTTAGGACAGGACTCATATTTAGCCATGCTTTAGTCACTGTGCCCTTAGTTCTTTTTTTGTAGGGAGCTATGCTTATCATCAGAAACTCTTGGTGATGATGTTATTCCTCTTTTGGTTCATGTGTTGCAATTATATACCACATAATTCTACACCATGTGGTGGACATAAGTATCTTAGTGACTTCATTTGAGTGTGCATTTCTGTTAATTCTAAGCTTCTGTTGCTGTGAAAATGTACCTCACTGACCATCTATCTATTTATTTATTGTGTACTTCTTGCATGAGGAGGTGACTAGTGATGCGGCGCGTGAAGAAGAAGTAGGGGAAGGGGGTCTCCTGCTCGAGGAGGCGGAGGAGTAGGGGCGTGCCCAGCCGGCAGCCCTGTCCTGCTTGTGGGGGAGGGGCAGGAGGGGTCTGCTCCTCTGCTTCCATTCTGATCGCGGCAGGTAGCTCCTCCATCTCCGTCCCCCTCTTCCCGTGCTCACTACTTCTGCTGCTAAGTTGACGAATATGTGAAGCACTTGTCCCAAGGAATTTTAGAAGGATCTATATGAACAAGTCATGTTTTTATTTTATTTTATTTAGGTTGTTAGTTACCAAACAGAGAGAGAAGATGAGCTCATGCTTGGATTTTTTTCTGCCAGCACATGATTTGTATGTATGCAATCATCATCTTGCATGTGCGAGCTGGTTCTTTGCTTGGGCATCGCGTCGATGACCAAGTGTTAGTGCCGATTTGTTGTGGTGGTGCTCATCTGGCCATTGATTTCTTGCTGATAATTTGTCTACTCCACTTGTTTATTTTTACTGAAACCTTTGTTTGCATGTTTCTAAAATACAGAGAAGAACACCCTGTGTTCTGGTAAAATATTTTTTGGCTATGATATGAAATTCCATGATGTGTGTGTTGTTTCAGTTTCTGTAGCTACAACAAAGTCCCAGTTTATTCTGTACTTGCTGTTGATGATTGCTAGCTAAATATACAACGGCGGTGTCCAGGAGGAGAGCAGCGGGCTGGAGTAGCCGCCGCTAGTTTTCTTACTGGTTTTTTAAATGTCACAACTTACTATGTCGCTACCTAGTAAAAACCAACTTACTATGCCGCTACCTAGTAAAATTATTTCTGTGTTTGATGCATGGCCTATCTTACTTCGTGCTTATACATTCTGTTCTGTACCTAACTTATATTGGAAGCTGACTATTCTGTAAGATGGATCTAACCATCATTAAGTGCACAAGTTTTCAGGATAATTCACAACTGCATTAAAAAATTCTAGTGGGAGTTATACATGTTTTCTCATGATAGATTGATCAAGACTGAAACATGATTTTGCATCCCGTTTTCCGTCTACAAATATACAAGTTATACAAGTTATATCAGCAAGTTATTGTATGTGTTAGAGAAATTAGTGTTGATTTATTTGTTGTTCTTTTTTTCCTTTCTAATTTTTGCATGAGAGCAAACTGGTGTAGCTAGCTGAACTATGCAGCCATGAATCAGGAAGTAGCATATTCAGTTTTGCTAATAGAAAATAAATGTATTAAAAACTTTAAAAACTGCATAATAAGTGCTTGTTCATGTTTGGTTTTCTCTAAACTTTGTTTGTATGATTGAGGGCAAATTTACTTGGTTCTTTTCTCTAAACTGTGCTTGGAACATTCGTTTTTATGATCTAAAATTGCCTTCCTGTGATGATGCAGGTGCCCAGTTTGTGCTCGCTACCGAAGGAGCTCCATGTTGAAGAAGATTGAAGACACTTGTAGAGCTACAGGGTTAACACCAGGGCATCGTATCACGTGTAGAGCTTGTAGAGCTTGTATGAGCTTATTATGTGTAGAGATTGTAAAGTATATGTTATTTGTACAATAGGAGCTCTGTACTGAATCTGGCTGATAATATTTCGAGTATTATGTGTGTGTTTTGTTTGTGCCAATTTAAATACTGGTTATTTATTTACTGTTAAATTGAAATATGAAGAATATGAACTTGCTAGCTGGGACCCACGTACCTGAACCTGACATCTGGGACCCATTTGACTAGTGGAACTTTTTTATATTACAAAAAAACTAAAACTTTCTAGCGGAAAAGGCCACGGCCCAAAAATGAGAAGGCTTAATTGTTGGGCTTGGCCCATCTACCTAGCGAAAATTAATATGAGAAAAAAACACAAATAGGTCGAATTGTTGGGCTAGGCCCATGTAGAAAATTGAATTGGACTGGGCTGAATCTTGTGCCACGTCAGATTGCCACGCTGGATGCCTACGTGGCCTGGGGATGTTGCTAGTGACCAAAACGCCATAGTAGATGTATTTTGGTCATAAACGTCTTCGACCATTCCAGAAGAAAGGTCGCTATAGTCAGTTTATGATGGCCAGATTTTGACCTTATGTTTTTGGTCACAAAAAGGTCACAAATGGAAATTTGTGACCATTCAGTGACCAATAGTGGTGGTCACAAGTTGACATATTTCTTGTAGTGTCTTCTTTACGGGTGAAATGATTTTTACTAACTCTAACATTAGGATCTCGTGATCACATCCACCCAGAGAGCCCCTTGTTACAGATGATCACCTGTTGTACCGAAGGATTCCGAAGATACTCTCTATTGTTCTCTCGAGACTTTGTGCCCATTGCTTTTGCCATCCCCTACCACAAAAATATCCCTATTGGATAAATACCTACACCTGTCATCCTTACTTTTATTCCCAGTTAGTCTTGTAATTAAAAGATACCCCGAAATTCTCTCTATTGTTCCGAAAATACTTTGTGCCCACTGCCCTTGCACTTCTTTGCAACCTGAATACCCCTACGAATAATTTCTCACACTTATCAAGTATCCGCTCATCCCTAGTGAATACATGTATTTCACAAAAGTCTTCAAAATACCATTCGATCTCCAAAAATCCCCAACAACCTATTGCTCTTGAAATTCTTGCTTGCTTGCATTGTGATTAACCTCATAAGTCCGGTAATCTTATTGGCATCCTTAGTCATTATTAGTTTGAGTCTGTTGACTCAATATGTTGTAAATGTCGCAATCCTTATTCAGACCCTTCATTTTGTCCTTCCGGCTCAGACATCATTTTAAACATGAGCTGGATCTCGACCTCAAATTGCCATCGATTGTACCCCTAAGGCTATTCAACTTATCCATCCCTAATCAGAGCATTGCTTCTGATCCCTTGTATTGGAATTCATAATTCCTTTGAATTTGAGCTTTGAGTTAGTCAGTTGTTTCTATAATTTGATCTCCTTGCATTCTTTCTTCCTCTGGTTGAGTACCGATGCTCACATCGGGTCCCTTGTGGACCACCAGACCCTTTGTCGGATTTTATCCAACAACATCCTTCATATTCAATAAGCTTGTGAGCCTTTCCTTGGATACATAATGCCTTTGGTAAATTGTATCCTCTGCTATCTCAAGCATGCTCTACTATCAAGCTTGTGTTATTTACTCCGAAGTTTGTGGTATATGTTTCTACGATGCCCCGATGGGTTGAACCTATGCCTTCCTTAAATCTGAGTGAACCCGAAAGATTTCACGGGTCATAATTATCTAGTACTGCACCAGGTAAAACTTTCGACAACTAATGTCATTTTTGAAAAGCGAGAGGTGAATGGAAGGTTATACATTGAAGAAGTGGGAGTCGACCTTGAACTTTGTGTTCATGCCCATGGACACGATGTATATCCTATCATGGAAGCTTCTTGTAATAATAACTATTCCCTTGATATAATATCATTTGGTATCTGTGAATGAGCCTTTGCAATCGTGGTTCCGACCATGATTTTTCTCCTTTGATTCCATTTCTCAAACAAGATGAAGTACTTGTCTTCTGCAGATCATTTAATGTGTCCACCCTCTACTCTGCTCTACCGTCGAGTATTACACTCTGGTATCTCGAGAATATCATGGAACTACAGAACTTCTTATGGGTTCTTCATCAATTATTATTTCTCACCAATTCCAATTTTCCTGGGTTCTGGGTTATCGTCAACCGAGAACACCGAATTGTGAATCGAGTTCGCACTCCGATTCTATAACTCTAAGTAATTTTCGTTGCTTACAAGTTTAATAATCCTTCAAGTCATCCCAAGCCTTATCGGCTATATCATTATCGTGCTACATTTTAACTGTGCTACCTGGTCCTTCTTCCCGGAGCACAATTTTCAACGATGAGCTAAGCTTACGTCGATCTTCCTCATCATGTCATTTGTCCTTGAACAACAAACTTGGTTTGGAGTTTGTGTCATACCCTTGGTTACAATAACCTTTCGCTTCACCATTCATTTGACTCGATGTCATCACCGATCGATTACATCTTGAAATCTCTTGACAAATGTGTCATGATCATCATCAACATTCTGAGCTCTTCCAAGATAACTATTGAATTCTTGATGAGAAATACCACCCTTTCCCCTCGATGATCTGTGTTATCACTGACAACATTATTGCCCCCCCCTCTGACACAAACTTGATCATGTTATTGAGCTCCTTGCTATCCATCTTATGTTATGTTCTACCTTGGAGTAACACCATCCCTTATGTCAAGAATGTTGTTAGAATTTCACCACCTCTTAAGAATTCTTGATACAGGTGATACTTCTTGCCATATCCATTCATCCCTTGGTCCCCGTGTTGTTTCTAACCAGAAAACCGACAATTGAACTATGATGCGGCACTTCAAAAGTTCTAGCAACCCTATTGCTTTGAAGTTAATGGTCGATATTTCATTCTTAGATCATTGGTTATCAAATCACCATTCTAACATTGATCATGCTACCTCTGCCCATATTTTGGGTGCAGCTTTCAACCAATGTTTAATTGTATGTGTTTTCATCGAGCATACATCATTATATCATTTGATCTGACTAATGTTATCTCCTTGTTCACATAATTGTTGAAATCCATCTTGTCAAAAATCTCAATGAATTGACGCTGACTCCCTCGGCCACCTCCCCATCCTCTCCTTGGTTTAATGATGAACTCTTGTTTCGGAACTCGCTTCCATAGTTCATTTCCCGATAATCTTGCAATTCCATCTCATCAATTTGTGTTGCACCTTTTTCTTCTCAAGCATCCTGAGTCTGAGGTATCCTGACACCAATCAGATCTGAATCTCGGTCAAATATGATGGTTGGAACATATTTCCAAAGAATTATAACATTGGTCTTTATATCACCCGGTAAGGTGATGTTATTCCTAGCACACCTGGTTGGAGGACCTATTGTTATCGTTTCCTTTTTAGCAAGGTTAGCCATTCTTCCATGAGGAAATTGTAAGACTTATTCTATAAGTTGTTCCTAGTGAATCCTTTGAGTATCCAAGGTTCGACCTTGCTTGAAGACCATGTCAATGCTATCTCGAAGCATGTCTGTGGTACTTTGATTTTCAATAAAAACATTTGTAGCACAATGCTAAATTTTTCTTATCAATTATCCAAACACCTTTGTATGGGTAATGTCATGAAATTTCTCCTCTCTTACCTAAAGGGTTTTCTATGTTTTATGCTGTCAAAGATATCCTGCTCTGTTTGTCCTTGGGAAGGATATACCCCTGAAATTTGTGTTTAAACACATTTTCCTTTCCATTGTTTTGTTTAATATGAAGATCACATTTTCCTTCACATTGTTTTGTTTAACCTTTATGGTGATTGATATGATCTAAGCAATAATATTCTTCTGCTTATGTAAACACCTTGGTGTACGACCGTGTCAGTAAGACCCTATTACTATTGTTGATGACATTCTAGTATCCACCAATGGACGACAACTTTGCGTAATGGTCTGCCTCATTCAATGAGCAGGAAAAGGGTTCTCTTCGTCCATCGCCCTTGGTACCGACATTGTTGCCAACATAACTGACAGGCTACCCTCTGACATACCTTACATACATGATCATATAAGACGTCACCGCCCTTCCTACTTTTAACCCACATGGTGGGCCCATAACCCACAGTCCTCCAAGATCGAAACCTGACTCTCCTGTACACCCTGTTTGTCAGGACCCCGATTCCAAGTCACATCGATCTAGCAGGTAACACCTCATATCACTTTGTGGCCTCACGCACGGTATTCCCACGGGTGTCGCCTTACCATGGCCTGGGACCGTTTGCGCCTTTTGGCTCACGTATATGATAGTGTCGCTAGCATCCATATGACAGAGAACCCGGGCCGACATGACTAGTCGTGAACCCAAAGTGGCACTAACTTACAGGGACAGGCATACATGAATCAACATCGAGCATGTCGGTCAGCAGCGTGCAAATCCGGGCTGTAGCACTGGGCTAATAGGACTCCGGTGAACCGAGCTGTAGCAGGCTAGGCAGGACTCCGGATGTCACCGCGTGACATTTCCCCGTAAGGACAGACACAGGAACGAAGTGAATCACATGCCGGCCGGTCAAGTGTTCCGGGGCAGTAGTGCTGGGCTAGCAGGACTCCGGTGAACCGGGCTGTAGCGGACTACTATGGCTCATGGAAGCACAAGACTACATTTCCCCATAAGAGGGCTACCAAGGATAAACAACTAGGTTGTCGGATCCCACACATACCAAGCATTTCAATCATACACACAATATGCTCAATATGTGCAATACAACATGACATCAAAACAAGACTCTACGACTCAGAGTATTTATTCATTAGGCTCCGAGGAGCGAGATATTACAAACATGGGTCTCATGACATAACATACATAGCATACAAGCAACAAGCACATGCGGAAGCTTAACTTGTCTGAGTACAGACAACTACAAATGAAGAAGGCTCAGAAGCCTGACTATCTACAAGACCGTCCCAAGGTACAAGATCGTAGCTGAGGTATCAAGCTAAACATCGAAGTCCACGTGGAACTACTAGCGAGACTGAAGTCTCTCTGCAAAACATAAATTAAGCAAACGTGAGTACAAATGTACCCAGCAAGACTTACATCAGAACTAACTACATATGCATCGGTATCAACAAAGGGGGTGGTGGAGTTTAACTGCAGCAAGCCAGCTTTGACTCGGTGGCTAATCTGAACTACGACTGAAAGTAACTCTTTTGAGGTGGCGCACACGAGTCCACAAATTCACCATACCAATACACCACTATGGATCTGCTCCCGTCTCCCTACGAGAACGCCATCCATAGCACTCACGCTTATCTTGTGAGTTTTAGAGTATCCACTTTCACTTGTCTATGAACTATGCAAGGGGTCCAAGTTTCCATATCCGAGGAATCCCACTATTCGAATAGATAATGATAACCCTGCAGGGGTGTACTTCTTCACACACGCTTTCGCCACTTATCGCCTTGTACACGTCATGTACCTCGGCAACCTTCAAGCGGAAGCCGGGCGAGGGAGTCGGCCACGACCTGACTAACCAACAAGTCTCTAGTCCAGGTTTATCGCCTATTCGGGTTCCATCCGCAAGTAGATCCGCCCGGGGTGTCGCTCACGGCCCCAAACGATGTGTGCAGGGTTCCCAAGCCCACCATCCGGGTGCCACTTGGTACACCGTGCCACTGTGCCTAGTCTGTCCCAAGCCCACCTATACCGGGTGCCACTTGGTAGACTACTAACACTACCTACAAACACCAGAAACTAGTTGCAACTCCTGGATAGAGCTCGAGTTGATCAATAAGCCGAGAGGGGCCGAGTTACCGGAAACCAATGTGTGGTAGTAACTGTTCATGGATCACAAACACAGAACTCAGTTCCTGAGAACGGCGCAATGAGACAACCCACGATGTACTCCTACATGGCCTCTCACCGCTACCTTTACCAAATTGTGTTCACACACTTAGCTCTCAATGGTAGGACATGTTCACCATGTTCCAATTCATTCCTGATGAATCAGACCTGACTCAACTCTAAGCAGTAGCAGGCATGACAACAAGCATGAATGAGTAGGCACATCAGGGCTCAAACAATTCCTACTCATGCTAGTGAGTTTCATCTATTTACTGTGGCAATGACAGGTCATGCAGAGGAAAGGGGTTCACCTACCGCAACATGTAACAGTTGAAACGTTGTTGTCCTAATGCAGTAAAAGAGAGCAGGAGAGAGAGACTGGGATTGTATCGGAATGACCAAGGGGTTTTTGCTTGCCTTGCACTTCTGAAGATATCATTGGGTCTTCATCAGTGTCAACGATCACAGTGTCGGTACAACATCTACTGAAGGGGGGGGGGACAAATACCGGCAAACAAGGAAGAACACAATCAATGCAATGCACGATATGATGCATGATCATGACATGGCAATATGCTGTGATTTGAACTAATGCAACTAAAACCAGAAGGGTTTGAGCTAATTTGAACCAAGGGTTCAAATTCAAACTCAAGTTATGAATTTATAATGTGCCTTATCATGTTTTGATCTATACAGCAAGGTTAAGTTGATTTGTCATGCATGAAACCAACATAAATGGATAGATTGGATTTTTCTGATAATTTTTCATATATAATTTATCTTATTTGGAGTTACGGTTGAATTTCTATGATTTTTCAAACTTTGCAACATTTTTTGAAATAAATAAATCATTTAAGATTTATTTAAATTCCAGTAAGGGATTACTGCGTCAGCATGACGTCTGTGTGACATCAGCAGGTCAACTGAGCTGTTCTGGGTCAAAACTGACCAGTGGGTCCCACTGGTTAGTGACACGATGCTGGCCAGGGTCACTGACAGGTGGGCCCAGTCAACGTTAACTAAGTCCAAGTCAAGCTGACACGTGGGGCCATAGTTATTAGTTAAAACTAATTAGAAACTAAACTGGTGTTAATTAAGGGCATGGGGCCCATATGTAAGTGGGTCAGCGGGTTAATTTGCAGCGTCATTAGCGTTTAGTGATGGTGCCACGTCAGAACCGCCGACGGTTAGACGACAACGACGAACCTGAGCGGCGGTGGCTCGCCAAAGTGGCGCTAGGGGCAGCGGCACGGTGCGCTGAGGGCACTAGGGAGGAGCTGTTGCTCGTCCGCATCTAAAGGGTCGGACAAGAGGCTGCGGGGTGGCCAGGAGCAGCGTCGGCGGCGAGCGAGGTGGTGGCCGGAGCTACGGCTCCACAGGCGCGAGGACTACAACGCGCTAGCGAGCGAGCTGATGGCCGCGTTGGGCTCCTGGGAGCTCCCTGAGCACGTCGGCGTGCTCGAGTTAGCCAGGCGGGGCTGCTATCGACGGTGATGACGGACGCAGTGCCTGCGAGCTTTGGTGACGGCGGGGAATGGCACTACGGCATGGGGGCGAGCAAATGGAGAGAGGGGGGACGCGGCGGAGCTCACAACGCATCCGATGGCGTCGTCGGTGAGGTCGGGGACGGTCGGGTTGCTGCGAATCGACAAGGACAGTTGTTGGTGCAGAGGACGAACACGGCGCCAATGGCGGCCATGTTGTGCTCCTCTGGTTGCTGTTGACGATGGGGACGCGTACGAGGTCAGCGCAGAGCTCCCGGGCATGGCAGCGCGACAAGGGGATGGCGATGGCCACGCGAGCGGCAGCGGTGGCCGGCGGGGCTCTCGGGTGGTTGCGGGGAGCAGGGGCTGGAGGGGGAGAGAGGCACCAGAGAGGTGGGGGAGTGAGGGAGAATGTGCTGGGAGTCTCCAGGCGCTCGAACGAGGGCGGGGGCGAAAGCAGGAGGTGGAAGTAGGAGGTGGAAGCAAGAGGTGGAGCTCGGTTGCGCGCGCGTCGACACGGCGTCGTCCTCCTAGCAGAAGCTAGGAGATGACTAGCAAGGTGGGTTGGCGGGCTGGGCCAACTGGGCCAGCTCCTGGTAAGAAAGGTTATGTTTCTCTCTTTTTACTTTCTGTTTTGTTTTGTTTTCTATTTAATCTCTTTTTCCACTGTTTTCAAATAGAACAAATCCAAAACCAGTGACAAAAATCCCATGAATATTTATATGTTGCACAGTGGAGTTATCCAAAAGCACATAAACTCATTCAGAGTTATTTGAAATTATATTCCATATGTTAAGAATATAAATCCAAATCCAAATAAAATATTGATTTAAAGTCAGAGCCCAAATAATTCCTTAGAAATGTTCCAAAATTTTGGTTTGATTTATAACTCTTTCCAAAATTCTCATAACTATTTCTAGGGTATTTTGGATTCGCTGATTACAATTTTAGGGTTCTTGCCCCTTTATTAAAATGATTTCTGAGGCTTTCAGCTTTCCCCAATTCAACTTTCAGAAATTTAAACATGATGCAAGCAAGATGCAAACACTAGGCAGCACCAGAAGCTAGGGATGTGACAGCTCACCCCTACTAAACAAGAATCTCGTCCCGAGATTCAAGTCGTGACGTAAGAAGACAGAGGGACACAAGCTAACACAATCTTCACGATCCAGATGTCTTTCTCGAGGATGTTGATTCATTGCATCACCTTGATCTCAACGTCTTGCTTTGAGAACTACATCCAACATGACAATGAGTAGAAAGGGAGAATTTAAGAAGAATCGACCTTCCTGAGGTTCGAGCAACTTAGGATCATCTTAATGATCACAAGATCAACTCATGGAATGAGACATAGAAACATCTCTGGAGTTGAGAGGCAAAACATGCATCAGGAGGGACAGAAGAAACAATTTGACGAGAGTTTCAAAGTAGCGAGGAAAAATTGCCATGATTCCATAACGGGGCACCTCAGGAAAGGTGACTCGTGGAATTATTCCCTTAAGTGGCAAAAAGAATTACTTTTGATACAAAGATCATTGAAACTCTTCATACCAGCCTGAGGAAATTCACAATTGATCGTTCAAACGAAGTCAAAGAATGGCATACTCAGACCAGGATGGATGATGTGGACTACCTTGTGGAATACAATGCAATGAGTGATTTTTTGCTTATCATCGGAGAAAGATGGGACCCATGGTAAGTCCACTTTTGAGGATGATCCTGAAACAACTACTGAGGTGCAAGCTGGGAAGAAAATGCAAATGTTGGGAATGATTCTGGTAACTGGGGAAGAACTCAATAGTCGAGAGTGTTTCCAACATTCCAATGGATATAGAATCATCAGAGAAACTGAGAGCACAAGGATCCCTTACGAACAACTTCAAGAATAAGTCATGTGAAATCCTCATGGGAGGTGACTAAACGGCTTAATCAGGATACTACAACAACAACAGTGCTTCCAGCTAGGTGTGTTCACTTCACTGGAACCTATATCATAGTTCTTGGAAGAAGTTCCAACCATCATATCTGCTTGAGATTCAAATTTGGTTGGTAACAGGATAATTCAGACAATGTTTCTGGAAAGAAAGTTTGCAACACAAACCGACAAGATGACGTTGCAAGATTCTCGGGAAATGAACTACGATCGTAAGCCCCAAAACATGAGCCGTTTCTGCTACATACATGTGAACACACTGTTCTAGACAAGCATGACCACGTAGTATCTTATAATAAAACACTACCGAGTTCAGGTGGGGAACCATCAACGAGGATATCGGAGTCTTGTGCATGATCTAGAATTAACACAACAGACTCCTTTTCCTTGAGAAAATCAGTCAGTGGCTTGGTGTGCTAGGGAATTGTCGGTGCGGAACGACACCTATGGGATCACGAGGATCCCTACTATGATTGGCGGGGCACAGGGTCGTGAGAAGAGCGGATCAAGCAGGTACCACACGGTTCATTTATCCAGGTTCGGGCCGCAAGGATGCCTAAAACCCTACTCCTGCTTTGGTGGATTGTATATTTGTGTTCTTGAGCTAGCTATGGGGCGTGAGGAGCTCCAAAAAGCCGAATCCTTCTCCTGGTCGCCTCGGGCCTCCTTTTATAGGAAAAGGGGTCGCCACAGTGGCACACAGGAGGTGGAAAGGGAACAGTGATGCGAGGTTATCCCTCGCATTACATGACAAGGTGCATTTAATGCGTCTTGCTTAGGTGTCCTTGCTTTATCGGGGACGGGGGAGAGATCTGCCTCGTCCGTCGTTGCCGCTCCTTCTTGTGTTGACACGCGCCCTGGCCAGCGACGCCTGCGATGCCACGTAGGTAGGTAGGCAGCTGAGGTGGCGCAGTGGTGGGTCTTCACGAAGATCTGCATGCCGCCATGCAGGTGCCTGCCCAGCTGGTTGGGTCGGCCGCTGCATGCATGCAGTGGTGGAGGTTTAGTTGGTGTGAGCCTGATGGTGGCCCTGCGGGTGTCCTCGGCAAGGGCCATGCCGGGGCCCCGACAAGGGTCTTGCCGAGGCGCCTGCTGTCATCCCCGGCAAGGCGCTTGCCGGGGGCCTTGTGGTCTTTCTCGGCTGGGATCCCGCCAAGGGTTGTCATCTCCTTAGTGCGTATCTGATCTTGAATGTCTTCACGAAGATTTGCATGCTGCCATGGGGATGTCTCCCAAATCCTTGCCCCTTGGGGGCAGTGGACTCAAGGGTGACTTGCTCCATAGGCGCGGGACGAGTCGCCGCGGCAAGGGTCTTGCCAGGGCTGCTAGAACTGTCTCCCGGCAAGGATCTTGCCGGGGGAGTCCGCTTCGTCCCCTTTGCTCTTCGCAGTCTTGGCCTTGGCGCCGTAGTTCTCTCGAGCTTCGGTCTTACCTTGGCTCACCTCCCTTGCCCTGCTTGGTGTGGTGGTTCCCGCGGCTCGGACTGCCCGTGCACAGTTATAGGGGTACAAAAAGTGTACCCCTCTTTTTGTACACCGACAGGAGCCCTCGGGCCTGGTCCACACATGAGCGCAACGCGTTGTTTGGGCTAGGCCCAAAAACGGTGCGCGGGCAGGCGGGGCGGTTTTTACCGCGGTAAGATTCTTCGCGCGCTGCGCTTCCCATGATTCCCGCGCGTGGCGCGGCGTGGGGAGGCGCGTGTGACATGGGCAGCATGCGTGGGGTTTGTTCCCGCAGGCATGCGTCACACCACAGTTAATGTGAAAGGAGGCGGCCCGTGTTTTCCCCCATAAAAAAGGAATAACCGCGGGCGTGCTGCTCACTTCCTCCTCTTTCCTCGTGCCTTTTCCAATCTCAGAGCTGCCGTTTCCTCTCTTCCTTCCTTCATAAGCTTCTGCCATCGCCCTCCATCGTTGCTTCACCATCCCTCTTCCTCAGCCCTCTAAACTTCTTGGTCGCCATGGCGCCCAAATCCGTCAAGGGCAAGGGGATGGCTAAGGGCGCTGGGACTGTGGAGCCGCCGGAGAGTGCGCTGTCGGGGGACCAGACGAAGTCCACCTTTTTCTTCCCCTCAATGGTTGATGTTCAAGAGCTCCGGGCCTCCTTGAGGCCCCTATGGGGAGCGAAGACGGGGGGAGAGAATTAGGGGCACCTGGCGACGCGCATCATTCCTACTGCTTGCGCCGATCCTGCTCCAAATCGGTATCCCTTTTTTGTCGATTATCTTTCTTGCGGGTTATGCCCCCCTTTCTCCGATTTCTTCTGCGACGTTATGCACACCTTCGGCTTTCGCCTCTTGGATTTTACTCCGAATGCGGTGGCGTGCATGGCTTTCTTCGCGCATCTTTGCGAAGGTTTTGCCAGGGTGCAGCCCAACACGGCGCTCTTCCGCCATTACTTCTTCCCTCGGATCCAGCCGGGAGGTGCCGTCTCTGGTTGCGTCACCTGGATCCCAAAATCCAAGGGGGCGTATCCGGATGGTGCCGTGAAGGAGAGGTGGGAGGAATGGCGTGGCCGGTGGTGCTGGATTGAGGATGAAAACCCGCCGGAATTCTGCAAGGTCCGCCGAGTGCCGCCGGTCCGTGGCAGCGATTGGAGTGATGTCGACGTCGCCGACGGGAGGCTCACCGTCGCCACCACCAGGATTCTCTGGCTCACCCGGGCCGGACTCACCCTTGAGATGATCGGGGCGGACTTCATTCGTCGCCGGATTGCCCCGTTGCACAACAAGGGGAGGCCAGCTTGGCTCTTTACGAATCCGGCTGACATTATGCGACTCCGCCCCGGCCTCGATCACAACTTCACAGTGCTGGCGTGTGCCCACTTCTGCCAGCGTTTTTCCAGCTTGATGTGGGTCGCGATGGCGAGGTCCAGCGGACCGGCAAGGCCGCGAGGGCTGCCGCAAAGGTTGGCAAGGCCCTCAAGGGGCCGTTTTTCAAGCTGCCGGTGGGGGTGGTCCCGTTGTGCAACAATTCGCGTCAGTCCGAGATCATCGCCATGATGCCGGACTATAATGCGCACGGCCCTGTCCCGAGCTGGGAGGAGCCAAAGGACGCGGATGTGCAGCAATTCTTTGACTCCCTGATCGAGGTGTATGTCAATGCTAACGCCAAGCGGTGGCTTGTCATGGACACCACCCAGGCAGAGCTGGAATACATCGCCACTAGGGCGAGGAAGGCATAGCTTGCCATGGAGGCCGGCAGCGCCGGGGGTGTGGAGGACAAGGCCGCAACGGCTGCGGAGGAAGAGGAGCTCACCCGGTGGGCGGCGGCCTCCGGGAAGGTCAGCAGCGCCGACACTAGAGCTCCGCTTGTCGAAGACGTGGCCGACGAGTCGTCGTCGGAGGAGGACGTGGCGGCGGGCTCGACGCCAACCAGGGGAAGAGGGCGAGTCCTGCGGCAGGCTGACTCCGGCGAGCCGGTTTGGCCCGGCAGGGCTACGCGGCCTCAATTGGCCCTGGAGGGGTCTGGGCGCCACACGAGGGCCACGACAGCCAAGAGGCTGACGAAGGCCCCTGAGAAGAAGAAGACAACAGCCCCTTCCTCATCTGGGCACACACAAACCCCGCTGTCTTTGCCTCCTCCGGCAGATGTCGACTCGGATGTTGACGCGGAGGTCACTTTTGATCTCGGGCCGCTCAGCCCGAAGAGCAAGAGGAAAGTGGCGGAGGAAGAGGAGATAGATGACGAGTAAGTACTCTGTCCCTTACTGCCATTTCCATTCCCTGGAATCAAATTACTTATCTTGATCCGTTTTTGCTTTTGCAGGGATGCAGAGATGTTAGCCCAGAGGGTGAAGAGGGCGAAGGCCTCGGCGAGCAGTCAGCCCCCGGCTGGGGCTTCAACGACGCCACTGGTGGTGTTGAGCAGCCCGGACAACAGCCCCCGGCACAGCCCCCAGCGTAAGTTCGTCACCCTCCTCTTACTCTACATGTGGTAGGCGTTCGATGCTATGGGGTTGACCTAGCCGGGTTTGCAGGAGGGGAGCGGCAGCAGGAGGAGCCGCAGAGGGCTACCCCCAACACACCACCCCCATCGACTACGCCGCCGCGAGGGGCGTCCCCGGCAAGGGCATCAAGCACGGAGCCCACACCCATGGAGGAAGAGGGGAACTTGGGCGCTGGTGACTCTGCCACGGCACCAGATGCTGGCGGGGAGGGGACTTATGCTTCACAGCCTGGCACTGGTGAGTC
Organism: Triticum dicoccoides; assembly: GCF_002162155.2. Lineage (NCBI taxonomy): Eukaryota > Viridiplantae > Streptophyta > Magnoliopsida > Poales > Poaceae > Triticum > Triticum dicoccoides. The sequence continues at coordinate 504,798,486 of NC_041384.1, forward strand.
GCCTGTCCTCCGTCTTTGTTTTTCCCTTATCCTTTTTCTTGGCTTCCATGCTCCCATTACTACCCAGGCCCTCCTTCAACAGGTATGGAGGACGTCGATACCATTGCTAGGAACATTGCTGAGGAGGCCGCCAAGGATGCTGCCGAGGTCGTCGCTGATGAGGCCGCCAAGGATGCTGCCGAGGACACCGCGGCTGGGGCCGCCAAGGCGACCGGTGAGGCTTCTGCCGAGGGCGCCAACGGTGGGCCTCCCGGCGAAGCCGGCAAGGCCACCACCGAGGAAGAGGCGGTTGATGATCAGCCTCCCTCCTCCCCAACCTCGGGCCCCGGCAGGTATCTGAAGGTGGGAGATGATCTTTTCGTCCACCTCCCAGGGGCGTCAAGTTCCCAGGCGCCCGTCGAAGGGGAAGTCTTTGACGGCGAGGTGATTGCCGCCACCGGGCTTGAGGTTGTCGATAAGCCGGGCGTTGGCGGTGATGGTTCTCCAGAAGAGCAGCTTTTCCGCGCTATGGGGGCCAACTTCCAAAAACTCCAGGCGCTCTACCGTGTCCGTCTGGACAAGGTTAAGTCCAGGACGGCAACGGTGGACCAGGCGGAGGTGGATTTCAAGGCGCGCATTGCTGAGATGCAGACCTGGTTCCACCAGACTCGCGAGGAGCAGAGGGCCTTTCAAGAGGAATTGGCCAAGCGCAATGTCGAGCTCACCATGAAGATGGCTGACATCGAGAAGGCCCAGGAACAGGCAGCAAACTTGGCTGCCGCGGCCGAGGCCGTCCGGAACCAGCATCAAGCCGCACTGGATTCCTAGGAAGAGGACCTCACCGCGCATGAGGCGAAGCTTGCCGCAGCGCTCCGTGGCAAGGATCAGGAGCTCGAGGCACTTGTCGCGTGGCAGACTCGCGAGCTGGAGCAGAGGCATAAGGAGGCGGTCGATGCCCAGGCTCTGGCCCATGCCGGCAAGGTAAGGGAGTTGGAGCTGGCGCAGGACGAGCTGAAGGAGCAGGCCCTCAAGCTGTCCAACGAGAAGAGCATGCTCAACAGCGCCTTGGTGGAGGCGCAAGGAGCGGTCATCAGCAGGGCTGGGGAGCTCTCCGAAGCACAAAACTCCATCAGAGATCTCAAGCTGAAGCTGGAGGATCTCGAGAAGATGTTGTCGGAGAGCAGGGCTCGGGAGGAGACCTTGACCAGGAGTCTGGAGGAGGAGAAGCAGCTGCGGGCGAACGAGGCCGCCTCCCACCAGGATTATGTGGCGGGCGAGAACAGATGGATCAGCCGTCTGGAGGAGGTCGCCGACAGGGTCACCTCGCAGTTGGCCACCATGGGGATGCCAAATGTGAGGTACACCCCTGAGCGCAGCGGGACCGTCAACACCAACCTGACCCTATTCTTCGAGGGCGTCCTCGGAGCCTTGGCTTATCTTCACTCCAACCGAGCGGCCACGTTGGCCGGGGAAGCCCGGCGACTTTGCCCTGGGGTCATGACCAAGGTCCTCACCAAGATGGCGTACTAGAATCCCGGCCTCGACTTTAGTGCCGCGATGGATAGCTTGCTGGAGGGTGTTGACCTCACGGTGCTCAAGGAGCGCATCAAGCCCGTCATCAGCAGCATCGATGAAATCAAGAGGGTGGAAGGCCAGCATCGGGATTAGGCATCCCGTTCTTCACCGCCGCTGCAGGTTCACGACCAAGACAAATTTCATCTTTAGTTAGAACCGCAACAATGATGTGATGTAATATAACTTTGCAGTACTTTTAATTTCATGCACGTTATTTCCCCGTTCAATTCCTCCTTGTATGCGCGCCCTACGCCGATTGGGTAGGCTCGCCAGCGCGGAAGCCCCTAGCGGCGTTTTGGGGACGGATCCCCATGGGCCTGCTGGGTACGCGTGCTGCCGGACGAGCCACCTTTCCGTTCCGAACGCGGCCACTCGAAGTGTCGAGCTTGACTCGAGTCAGAATCGAGAGTGTCGTTGGTCGCAGAAGGCTACTCTTCCATTCTCGACGCAGCCGCTTGAGCTGTTGAACGGACTCAAAATAGGGCAAGGGCGTTGCCGATCGTGGGAGAGCTCCCTGGCGTGTAGGTTTATCATACAAAGGTGTGACATCTCCGGGGGGAATAACCTCATATAAAAAGGATAGAACAAATAAGGGTTCAGTGCAACTTAGCTTCTGTTTGTAGTCGCTTGAGCGCTGATCTTTCCGCCTCCTTCCCTCTCCAAGAGCCACGAGGACGAAGGAGTGCTGGGCTGATTGCTAGAGCCGATTCTCATAACTGCGTCCCCCTACCTGGCGCGCCAGAGATGTCGGTGTGGAACGATACCTATGGGATCACGAGGATCCCTACTACGGTTGGCAGGGCGCGGGGTCGTGAGAAGAGCAGATCAAGCAGGTAGCACACGGTTCGTTTATCTAGGTTCGGGCCGCAAGGATGCGTAAAACCCTACTCCTGCTTTGGTGGACTGTATATTTGTGTTCTTGAGCTAGCTATGGGGCGTGAGGAGCTCCAAAAAGCCGAATCCTTCTCCTGGTCGCCTCGGGCCTCCTTTTATAGGAAAAGGGGTCGCCACAGTGGCACACAGGAGGTGGAAAGGGAACAGTAATGCGAGGTTATCCCTCGCATTACATGACAAGGCGCATTTAATGCGTCTTGCTTAGGTGTCCTTGCTTTATCGGGGACGGGGGAGAGATCTGCCTCGTCCGTCGTCGCCGCTCCTTCTTGTGTCGACACGTGCCCTGGCCAGCGACGCCTGCGATGCCACGTAGGTAGGTAGGCAGCTGAGGTGGTGCAGTGGTGGGTCTTCACGAAGATCTGCATGCCGCCACGCAGGTGCCTGCCCAGCTGGTTGGGTCGGCCGCTGCATGCATGCGGTTGTGGAGGTTTAGTCGGTGTGGGCCTGATGGTGGCCCTGCGAGTGGAGGTAATTAATCTACCAAACCATAGAATACATTTGCACCTGCATAAATGACTTGGGATGGTACCAAAGGAAATAGAAACAAACCTTTCTCAAATTCATGGCGGCAACTTACACCTAATGCACGTGAACTTGGAGAAAGTCACTTCTGTCATCCAAACATATACTTCATGAACGGGGCATGAAGAAAATGCTTACACAAGTTTTCAACACTAGGTTGATGTTCAACATGAATCATGGGGGAGACAAAATGCTGTTGATGGGCTCAATAGCAACTCATCGGAATTTCCATATCACTGGACTTCCACCATCATGTGAACATGGTGATAGCATTGGTCAGACCAAAATATGTAATGGTGTATGCTCGACGGATGAACCACGAGTAAGACAACATTACGAACATCATTGGTTCTGATTTGACTTGATGATAGCCCATACTCAAGTCAAAGTTTTGACAAGACAAATAGATCCAACAACTGATCATGAGGACCAATCGATGAAGATATCATCTTTCTTCAACACACACACAACACACAAGGATATCCCTTTGGAGATGAACTAAGTGGGGCAAGCTTTCATCTTCCAACTCTCCAAGTTGTTCTCTAGCTCAACCAACTAGCTTAGGGATATCCTACACAGGTTCTTGGAGAAGGGTGGTTTATAAGAAAACCAACTTGATCGCGAGCTCAACATAAACGGTCAGGGGGAAACCTGGTGATACTTCCGAGAAGATAATCGGAAAATCACGAACCACCGATATGTTACTAAGCTCAAGAACAATCTTGCTTTTCAGACAAGACGATATGATCAAAAGAGCAAGGGATTCAATCCTAACTCAAAGATCGAAGAGTGCACCAGAAATAAGAACAAGGTAGCACGATTAATCCTAGAATAGTGTTTTGATAACCAACACGCTAAGAATGATATTAGTGTCCATTAACTACCAAGCAACACGGTTGCTAGGAGTATTGATTTCACACATCATGGTTCACTTGCCGGCATTCCGGTTGCGGCAACACGGGACCGAGGAATGAAAAATGATGGCAAGAAGTATCACTGCGTCAAGAATTCATGAGAGATGGTACAATTCTCATGACAATCCTGACATAAAGGGGGTAATACTCTAGGGTAGAACAGAGCAAAAGCTGGATTGGCATTTGATCTGCAGAACACAACTACTTTGACCCAATCCTGGATATGATGAGGTACTGGAGTTTGTTTCTCCTAGTCATTCTGAAATAGAATGGCTTAACGGACCACAAGAATAATAAGCATCGATAACACGGATGCACAATTACTCCTGACTATCAATTGATAGACAATGGTCGGAATACAAATGAAGAGGGACAACTCAAGAGGACATATATCTTTCTGAGTTGTGGATGCATAGATTAATATGTCGAACCAAGTTCAACAGGTTTCTTCCACATAACCCATGCAGGAAGGTAGAACTGGCGGAATCACAATTATGAATGCAGAACTCCTCAAGAGTACTCTGATTGTGAGCTTTTGGTTCAAAGAACTTCTGCCTTAATGGTTCATGGTACTTGGAAGAAGGAAATACCACGGACCTCGAGGACTATCGCAAATATTACTAATATCCTAAAGGAACTAACAAACACTATCAACATGAAGTAAGTAGGGTGAATCTAGGGTTCTAGAACCCAGGAGTAGAATACCTACTAACTAATAACATCACGGGATGCTTTCGAGAAGAATGGCCAGAATCATCACACTAGAACACAAAACATGGCTAGATTACTAGGTGATCCTCTAGGACACCTATGGTCATAGTAATATCTCCAACATATATGTCAAGGCAATGGAGTACCTCAACAGAACGATTAGTGTGGTTGAACTGGCCCAAAGGGACAACAAGAATGGAAAGAAGGGATTTGCAAATGCATCAGACTATTTAGAAACCTGGGATGACTCGGACAGCATAACGGCTGTAATTGCTCAAAAGATTTGAGACAACCTGCAAAAATGGTGGCATAACCACTCAACATCACAATATCAAGGTTCTGAGGCCAGCTATGAACATATGGAAGTAGTAGGAACTGAACTGAGGCTTAAACTCAACATTCCTAGGCAATTACGGTTTAGTAACACGTCATCCTGAGAGATAGAAGAGAAGCCTAGTTCTTAATCCCCGTAGAAGAGAAGAGGATGACTCAGATTAGAAGGCCATAGGGTAAAGGAGTAAATAGAGACTTACGTTCCCTTCCACAATCAATTTCCTTACATAACTAAAGCATTTCTAGACACGACTTCGACCAGCTTGGCTTGGTAATCCTACAGGCAGTCAGGCTCTGATACCAAAGCTATCAGGACCCGATTCCAAGTCACATCGATCTAGCCGGTAACACCTCATATCACTTTGCGGCCTCACGCACGGTATTCCCACGGGTGTCGCCTTACCATGGCCTGGGACCGTTTGCGCCTTTTGGCTCACGTATATGATAGTGTCACTACCACCCATATGACAGAGAACCCGGGCCGACATGACTAGTCGTGAACCCAAAGTGGCACTAACTTACAGGGACAGGCATACATGAATCAACATCGAGCATGTCGGTCAGCAGCGTGCGAATCCGTGCTGTAGCACTGGGCTAACAGGACTCCGGTGAACCGGGCTGTAGCAGGCTAGGCAGGACTCCGGATGTCACCGCGTGACATTTCCCCGAAGGGACAGACACAGGAACGAAGTGAATCACATGCCGGCCAATCAAGTGTTCCGGAGCAGTAGTGCTGGGCTAGCAGGACTCCGGTGAACCGGGCTGTAGCGGACTACTATGGCTCATGGAAGCACAAGACTACATTTCCCCATAAGAGGGCGACCAAGGATAAACAACTAGGTTGTCGGATCCCACACATACCAAGCATTTCAATCATACACACAATATGCTCAATATGTGCAATACAACATGGCATCACAACAAGACTCTATGACTTAGAGTATTTATTCATTAGGCTCCGAGGAGCGAGATATTACAAACATGGGTCTCATGACACAACATACATAGCATACAAGCAACAAGCACATGCGGAAGCTTAACTTGTCTGAGTACAGACAACTACAAATGAAGAAGGCTCAGAAGCCTGATTATCTACAAGACCCTCCCAAGGTACAAGATCGTAGCTGAGGTATCAAGCTAAACGTCGAAGTCCACGTGGAACTACTAGCGAGACTGAAGTCTCTCTGCAAAACATAAATTAAGCAAACGTGAGTACAAATGTACCCAGCAAGACTTACATCAGAACTAACTACATATGCATCGGTATCAACAAAGGGGGTGGTGGAGTTTAACTGCAGCAAGCCAGCTTTGACTCGGTGGCTAACCTGAACTACGACTGCAAGTAACTCTTTTGAGGTGGTGCACACGAGTCCACAAATTCACTATACCAATACACCACTATGGATCCGCTCCCGTCTCCCTACAAGAACGCCATCCATAGCACTCATGCTTATCTTGTGAGTTTTAGAGTATCCACTTTCACTTGTCTATGAACTATGCAAGGGGTCCAAGTTTCCATATCCGAGGAATCTGGCTATTCGAATAGATAATGATAACCCTGCAGAGGTGTACTTCTTCACACATGCTTTCGCCACTTATCGCTCTGTACACGTCATGTACCTCGGCAACCTTCAAGCGGAAGCTGGGCGAGGGAGTCGGCCACGACCTGACTAACCAACAAGTCTCTAGTCCAGGTTTATCGCCTATTCGGGTTCCATCCGCAAGGAGATCCGGACGGGGTGTCACTCACGGCCCCAAACGATGTGTGCAGGGTTCCCAAGCCCACCATCCGGGTGCCACTTGGTACACCGTGCCACTGTGCCTAGTCTGTCCCAAGCCCACCTGTACCGGGTGCCACTTGGTAGACTACTAACACTACCTACAAACACCAGAAACTAGTTGCAACTCCTGGACAGAGATCGAGTTGATTAATAAGCCGAGAGGGGCCGAGTTACCAGAACCCAATGTGTGGTAGTAACTGTTCATGGATCACAAACACAGAACTCACTTCCTGAGAACGGCTACAATGAGACAACCCACCATGTACTCCTACATGGCCTCTCGCCGCTACCTTTACCAAATCGTGTTCACACACTTAGCTCTCAACGGTAGGACATGTTCACCACGTTCCAATTCATTCCCGATGAATCAGACCTGACTCAACTCTAAGCAGTAGCAGGCATGACAACAAGCATGAATGAGTAGGCACATCAAGGCTCAAACAATTCCTACTCATGCTAGTGGGTTTCATCTATTTACTGTGGCAATGACAGGTCATGCAGAGGAAAGGGGTTCAGCTACCGCAGCATGTAACAGTTGAAATGTTGTTGTCCTAATGCAGTAAAAGAGAGCAGGAGCGAGAGAGTGGGATTTTATCGGAATGACCAAGGGCGTTTTGCTTGCCTGGCACTTCTGAAGATATCATTGGGTCTTCATCAGTGTCAACGATCACAGCGTCGGTACAACATCTACTGAAGGGGGGACAAATATCGGCAAACAAGGAAGAACACAATCAATGCAATGCACAATATGATGCATGATCATGACATGGCAATATGTTGTGATTTGAACTAATGCAACTAAAATCAGAAGGGTTTGAGCTAATTTGAACCAAGGGTTCAAATTCAAACTCAAGTTATGAATTTATAATGTGCCTTATCATGTTTTGATCTATACAGCAAGGTTAAGTTGATTTGTCATGCATGAAACCAACATAAGTGGATAGATTGGATTTTTCTGATAATTTTTCATATATAATTTATCTTATTTGGAGTTACGGTTGAATTTATATGATTTTTCAAAGTTTGCAACATTTTCTGAAATAAATAAATAATTTAAGATTTATTTAAATTCCAGTAAGGGATTACTGCGTCAGCGTGATGTCTGTGTGACATCAGCAGGTCAACTGAGCTGTTCTGGGTCAAAACTGACCAGTGGGTCCCACTGGTCAGTGACACGATGCTGGCCAGGGTCACTGACAGGTGGGCCCAGTCAACGTTAACTAAGTCAAAGTCAAGCTGACACGTGGGGCCATAGTTATTAGTTAAAACTAATCAGAAACTAAACTAGTGTTAATTAAGGGCGTGGGGCCCATATGTAAGTGGGTCAGTGGGTTAATTTGAAGCGTCATTAGCGTTTAGTGATGGTGCCACGTCAGAACCACCGACGGTTAGACGATAGCGACGAACCAGAGCGGGGGTGGCTCGCCGGAGTGGCGCTAGGGGCAGTGGCGCGGTGCGCTGAGGGCACTGGGGAGGAGCTCTTGCTCGTCTGCATCTAAAGGACCGGACGAGAGGCTGCGGGGTGGCCAGGAGCAGCGTCGGCGGCGAGCGAGGCGGTGGCCGGAGCTACTGCTCCACAGGCGCGAGGACTGCAGCGCGCTAGCGAGCGAGCTGATGGCCGCGTTGGGCTCCTGGGAGCTCCCTGAGCATGCCTGCGTGCTCGGGTCAGCCAGGCGGGGCTGCTATCGATGGTAATGACGGACGCAGCGCCAGCGAGCTTTGGTGACGGCGGGGAATGGAACTATGGCATGGGGGCGAGCAAATGGAGAGAGGGGGGATGCGGTGGAGCTCACAGCGCATCCGATGGCGTCGTCGGTGAGGTCGGGGATGGTCGGGTTGCTGCGAATCTACAAGGACGGCCGTTGGTGCAGAGGATGAAGACGGCGCCGATGGCGGCCATGTTGTGCTCCTCTGGTTGCTGTCGATGATGGGGACGCGTACGAGGTCGGCGTAGAGCTCCCGGGCATGGCAGCGCGACAAGGGGATGGCGATGGCCACGCGAGCGGCAGCGATGGCCGGCGGGGCTCTCGGGTGGTCGCGGGGAGGAGGGGCTGGAGGGGGAGAGAGGAACTAGAGAGGTGGGGGAGTGAGGGAGAATGTGCTGGGCGTCTCCAGGCGCTCGAACGAGTGTGGAGGCGAAAGCAGGAGATGGAGCTCGGTTGCGCGCGCGTCGACACGGCGTCGTCCTCCTGGCAGAAGCTAGGAGACGACTGGCAAGGTGGGTTGGCAGGCTGGGCCAACTGGGCCAGCTCCAGGTAAGAAAGGTTAGGTTTCTCTCTTTTTACTTTATGTTTTGCTTTGTTTTCTATTTAATCTCTTTTGCCACTGTTTTCAAATAGAACAAATCCAAAACCAGTGACAAAAATCCCATGAATATTTATATGTTGCAAAGTGGAGTTATCCAAAAGCACATAAACTCATTCAGAGTTATTTGAAATTATATTCCATATGTTAAGAATATAAATCCAAATCCAAATAAAATATCGATTTAAAATCAGAGCCCAAATAATTCCTTAGAAATGTTCCAAAATTTTGGTTTGATTTATAAAATTTCCAAAATTCTCAGAACTATTTCTAGGGTATTTTGGATTCGCTGATTATAATTTTAGGGTTCTTTGCCCCTTTATTAAAATGATTTCTGAGGCTTTCAGCTTTCCCCAATTCAACTTTCAAAAATTTAAACATGATGCAAACAAGATGCAAACACTAGACAGCACCAGAAGCTAGGGATGTGACACTGTTGCCAAACTTATTCCTCGAACTTGACTTTGTATGTAATTCACGGGCCACCTGCCTAGTGATCTATTCTGTTATCAGAGGCAATATGTATTCTCATTGCTCTGGACCCCTTTCACAGGCTGTTTCAGGCATCGAACAATTGCCTACCCACTCGAAACTTCTCATGGTACCTTCTTACCTTGCTCTCGGTATCTTCTTAAGTTTCAATTCGAGAGTTACCTTCCACCACCTTCCCCGATGTTATCTACCAGATAGTCAACCATGCAGACGCCCGTTCTCCCGGAATAACCCCCCCCCCCTTATTCTTTGTAAGTATGATGGAGTTCCCGAAGAAAGGATGTCGACTACATCATGATGACCTGAAGCATAGAAATGAAGACATCTACATAAGGGATCACCTTCTTCGAGAAGAGCAAGCAAGACCGAGAAGATCCGTTAGAATATCATAACCAGACCTTTCCCCTTACTCTACCTCTTAAATCTCGGGACGAGATTTCTTGTAGTGGAGGAGAATTATGACGCCCGGATAATTAGACTACAGTAAATCCCTGCGAATGATGCCACGTCACCTCGGTTACTGTTGATAATCTCGGGTTAGTTCAAAAACTGATTCAAATTCAAAATTAAATTAAAGGCAAACAACAAAAGTTTTCAACCTTTAAAATAAAATGTTCGAGTTGTGTCGGATAATGCAAAGGTAATTGTGGTGAAGAAACCCCACTTTTATAAAGTGTTTAAAACTCTAAAATGAACAAAACAGTAACAAAACCAATTATTTAAAAGCTTTTAAAATATTAATCAATCACAAACTATTCTATTTTAGGTGCCAAATTAATTGTGGTGGTGGCATATTTGTTAATACTAATTTAGGTACAACTAATGTATTTTACAAAAATAAGATATTTAAAATATAAAATTAAAGCAGAAAAAGAGAAAAAAAAAAAACAAAAAAAGGAAAGAAGGAAGGAAAAACCCCTGCTGGGCCATGGCCCAACTGGCCACCGGGCCAACCAGGCCGGCCCAGCCGCGCCCCACCCCACTCTCCATTTCCCCCATCCCGGTCAAACCCTAACCTGTAACCCCCCAATCGCCCCCCACTACGCTCTCCTCCCCCCGATCTAATCTGGATCGGGGCTTGCCTCGTCGCCCCTGACATCGCCCGTCGCCGCCCCGCCGGCGACCGTTGCTCCGACTCGCCGGGCCACCTCGCCGCTCGTCGAACGCCTCCCCGTTGCGCCCCGATGACCACGCCTCGCCACTCGGCGCTGCACGACGTTATCTTCCCCGCACCCGTTGCCGGATCGCCAAGCGCCGCGCCTCCTCATCACCACCTTGCCGGACAGCGCGCCGGAACGTCGTCCCCATCCTCCTCCCCACGTACTACTGCCCCGTGCCCTACAACCCCGGTGAGGCCCCCGGCCTCGTCCTCTCCCCGCACGCGCACCGCCCGCGCACACCCGCGCTCGCGCGAGGTCTCGCCCCGCTCGCCGCTTGCCCTGCCTGTCGTTACCACTGTCAGCCCTGCCCAAGGTTGTGGCCATCTCCGCCCGCGCCCGCCTCCGGCCTCCCATGGCCTCGCAGCTGCCGCTGCTGGCCGCACCTCTCCTCCTCTCCCCTACCCGCCTCTGCTCCCCGCGCCGACATGCCGCGCCCGGCCCTCACCCCACAACCACCGCTCCCCGGCATCGCCGGCCATGTGCTTGCCCCGATACCTCCCGCCCCGGCCATGCCTGCAACTGCTGCTGCTTTCGCACGCCCGCGTTGCCGCTTTCCCCGCGACCGCGCCAGCCACGCCCAGCGCACGCCCTGCCGTGCCCTCGCTAGCGCTCAACCGTTGCCCCACTCGCCGCCCGCGCTGACCATCCCGTCCCCGCACCGCGCTGCACTACTGTGCGCCATGCTGCTGCTGCTCGTCGCAGCCGCCTTGCTCCGCCGCCTCCCTGCACCCGCGTAGCCTCTCCACTCGTGGTGTCCACTGCTGCTGGCTAGCGCCCGCGCCCCCTCTCTCTGCGAGCCCGCGCCGGCGCCGCCCCTCGCCTTTTGCCGCTGCTCCACGCAGGCGCCGAACGCCCCTTGTGCACTCGTCCTTTTGGGCACCCGTCCATAGCCCGTTCGCCGGCACCCGTTAAAGCCATGGGCCAATGATACGAGGGCCCCACGCCCAGAGAACGTAAAAAAACAAATAAAAAATAAAATTAATTAATTAAGATTAATAATAATAATAATAATAATGAAATTTAATCAATTAATTAATCAATCAATTAATTAAGATAATTAATTAACTTAATTAATCATGTTGATTAATCTAATTAACCCTGTTAATTAACCTTAATTATCTCATTAGACAAATAGTCTATGACAGTGGGACCCACCTGTCAGCTTGACTGGTCAACGGTCAAAGCTGACCGTTGACATCACCCTGACATCATGCTGATGTCATAATAGCATTTTCTAATTTAATTAATTTTGATAATTCTAAAAGGTGATTTAAATCTTTAAAAATTAATATAAAATAATCCGTAACCCGGATGAAAATACTATGTACATGAAAGTTGCTTAGAACGACAAGACGAATCCGAATATGCGGTCCGTTCGTCCACCACACATCCCTAGCAAAGCGAACACACAACTTTCCCCCCTCCAATCCGTCTGTCTGAAAACACGAAACACCGGGAATACTTTCCCGGATGTTTCCCCCCTTCGTCGGTATCGCCTACTACTGCGTTAGGTCACCCTAGCACCACGTATTGCCATGTTATACTTTGTGTTGCTTTGATTGCTCTATTATTTATTTGTGTTCCCCTTCCGTTACTTCTTTCCGGTAGACCTCGAGACCGCCTTTTTTTGACAGAAAGACTGTAAGGGAACCCCCTACAGTATAATTGGTGCAACAAACCCAAATTGCAAGTACCATGCCTTGAACCTGGGTGGGTGGGAAGGCATCAGCCCCTTCACACCTCTAGACCTCGAGACCGCCGTTGTTACCCCCGTGATTGACTACATCGACGATGACCCCTCCTTCTTGCCAGAGCAACCAGGCAAGCCCCCCCTGATCACCAGATATCGCCTATCCTTCTCTCTACTACTTGCATTAGAGTAGTGTAGCATGTTACTGCTTTCCATTAATCCTATCCTGATGCATAGCCTGTCTTTGCTACTACTGTTGTTACCTTTACCTGCAATCCTACATGCTAAGTGTAGGTTGCTAGTACTTCATCAGTGGACCTACAATCTTGTTCGTCTGCTATGCTATACTATCGGGCCGTGATCACGGGTATATACATACACACACACACACATGCATACACACTATACAGGTGGTGACTAAAGTCGGGTCGGCTCGTAGAGTACCCGCAAGTGATTCTGATGTGGGGGCTGAAAGGACAGATGGTTCCATCCCGGTAGTGGTGGGCCTGGGTTCCTGACGGCCCCCGACTATTACTTTGTGGCAGAGCGACAGGGCAGGTTGAGATAACCTAGGAGATTGGTGGGCCTGGCCCTATTCGGCGTCTGCAAATACATCAATTAACACGCTTAACGAGATCTTGGTATTTGATCTGAGTCTGGCCACTGGCCTATACGCACTAACCAACTATGCGGGAACAGTTATGGGCACTCGACGTCGTGGTATCAGCCGAAGCCTTAGTGACGTCAGCGACTGACCGGCGCGCACCGGATTGGACTAGAACGCCTCCTCTTGTATTAGGGAGGCTAGGTCTGTTTCCGGCCGCCCTCGCAACGTGTAGGTGTGCAATGGGCGATGGGCCCAGACCCCTGCGCCATAGGATTTAGACCGGCGTGCTGACTTCTTTGTTGTGCCTAGGTAGGGCTGCGACGTGTTGATCTTCCGAGGCCGGGCATGACCCAGGAAAGTGTGTTCGGAAAAAGGGGATCGAGCGTGTTGGGAAATGTGGTGCACCCCTGCAGGGAAGTTTATCTATTCGAATAGTCATGTCCCTCAGTAAAAGGACGACCCGGAGTTGTACCTTGACCTTATGACAACTAGAACCGGATACTTAATAAAACACACCCTTCCAAGTGCCAGATACAACCGGTGATCGCTCTCTCACAGGGCGACGAGGGGAGGATCGCCGGGTAGGTTTATGCTATGCGATGATTCTTGGTTAACTTACCATCTACTCTCTTCTACTGCTTCAAGATGGAGGCTGCCAGAAGCGTAGTCTTCGATAGGACTAGCTATCCCCCTCTTATTTCGGCATTTTGCAGTTTGGTCCACATATACTACCCCTTTTCATTGATACCAATGCATATGTAGTGTAGATCCTTGCTTGCGAGTACTTTGGATGAGTACTCACGGTTGCTTCGCTACTTCTTTTTCCCCTTTTCTCGGTTATTGCGATCATATGATGGAGTCCAGGAGCTAGAGGATCCCGAGGATGATTCTACATGGAGTTCGGCTTCGAGGAGTAGTTAGGAGGTCCCAGGCAGGAGGCCTTGCCTTTTCGATCGTTGTTACTTTTGTGCTAGCCTTCTTAAGGCAAACTTGTTTAACTTATGTCCGTACTTGGATATTGTTGCTTCCGCTGACTCTTGTGTCTTCGAGCATTTGTATTCGAGCTTTCAAGGCCCCTGGCTTGTAATATAAAGCTTGTATTATTTTATTTGTGTCTAGAGTTGTGTTGTGATATCTTCCCGTGAGTCCCTGATCTTGATCGTACACGTTTGCGTGTATTTAAGTGTATGGTCAAATCGGGGGCGTCACATGGCATGTGCGTTCGTGAGTGTTTTTTTGTTTGGGCGTGATTTCGTGAATGTATTTGTGGGAATATGTGTCGATGACATCTCAAACAAAAATTTGACACATGCAATGTGTGTGAAATAGAGGCCTATCGATATCATATATAGAGGAGGCGATCACTAGTGTAGAACCGGGCAATAGCACCGGTTTGTAAGGCCCTTTAGTGCCGGTTCGGTAACTGGCACTAAAGTGTGGGCACTAAGGGCCCCCCCTTTAGTACCGGTTCAGCACGAACCGGTGCTAAAGGGCAACCACGTGGCACGAGCCAGCTCCGTGGGCGCGTAGGACATTAGTATCGGTTGGTAATGTCTACCAAGTGCCAATATAAATTGAGATCTATTAATTCAACTGGTTCAAATAATCTCATATCGAAGACATAAATATGGTTGAGAAACTCACATAATTGTAGAATTGGAGGCGTCTGCACATCGACCCAGATGTCTCTATTACCTTCAATATCATCTTCCGGACGAATATCAAAGGTGATAACCATATCAGGCTCAAATGCATAAGCCTTGCATAGTGCTTGCCAAGTTTTGCATTCAAAATAGGTGTATGTGTATGCATTGTATAATTTGACGTTGAAGTTATAACCATGCTCGGTCTTCAAGTAAACTCTTTTTACCTCCATAGTTTCATTAGGATTGAAACCTATCTTATCCAAGACAAAAATTCTTGCATGGCAGGGGATACGCTAGTAGAATAGTGAAAAATTAAAATTAAAAGTTGAAGCAAATGAAGCATAAGTCATGCTTAATTACGAAAAAAGACTTGTCATTGTGACTTACTGTATCCACTTCGAAGTTCTCATCCAGCTTGATGCTGAAGCGTCTATCAACTAGAAAATTTCTGCCGCACAGGCCGCGCTGGTCTTCGCAGTATTCGCACATAATGAAATCGTGCTCGTCGTCAGACGACATTCCTATGTTCATAGGTGAAACATTAAACACTTATTAGTTCTATCAATTCAACTAATTCTGTTAATTCAACTAGTTCAACTAATTAATTCAACTAATTCAACTAAGCACTTACGAAAAATATACCTAAATAAAGTAGCTCAACTAATTCAACTAACTAGTTCAACTAATTAATTCAACTAATTCAACTAAACTAGTTCTATTAATTTTCTTACTGAAAATAAGGTAGCTAGTTCTATATAATAAAATGTTAATTAGATAATCAAATCTCATATAACTAAATTAAATATATATCTAACATATAATTTATATCTAATTCATCTAACATTTGACATTAATATCTAACATATGTTCATATATAGGTGAAACATATGTTCTTACTAAAATAA